>NC_083287.1:57129558-57462891 GCF_963506605.1 Zootoca vivipara | reverse complement strand
CGCTGACTCCTTTTCTCTCTCCTTCTCCCCAGTATTTGCACCCCAGAGGGCGTCTATTGCCTGGACATCGCCTGCGCAGGTGAGTCTTTCCTTCATCAGCCGAACCTGGGCATCAGTCAACGTAAACAGACTTCTGCCAACTTGGTGCCCTCCGGATGTTTTTAGACTACACGTCCCATCAGTCCCAGCCAGCACAGGAAACCAGCATTAGCCTTTTTCGCTGCTGCATCACACGCTTGACTTTTGTTAAGCCAAGACCCCTAGGGGATCCTTTTCAAATGGACTACTGGCAAGCCAGGTGTCCCCCATCTTTTATCGGTGCAACTGGTTCTTCCTGCCTAAAGTAGAACTTGACATTTGTCCCTGTTGAAATGCAATTGATGTTTTATGGGTGGACATGACGAGCTGGTTTGCAAAGGGGGAAACCCATAGAAGACCTGTGGACAAGAGGGACCTTAGAGCCCTTTCTAGGCAGGGGAATGTGGCAAAAGGGTTGTGAAAAGAGAGAGGAAAGCTGAAGGCTAGGAATATAATAGAGCAGGGAGGGGGGCAGTGGCCATGGGAGCAGACTCCGGGGGGGGGCAGGTCCCTTTGGCCCACCAATAAAATATTTGAGGGGGCCAGGCTACCCCAAAGTGGATGGTGTCTTGTGATCAATTATGCAGGACAGGGCTTGCCTGGGCTCCCCAATATTTATTCAAGCTGGTACACCTGCCAGTGACAGCAGGAGAGTGTTGGTCTGATGTAGTCGAAACAAAATAAAAAAAATCCTTCCAGTAGCATATTAGAGACCAGCTAAGTTTGTCACTGGTATGAGCTTTCGTGTGCATGCACACTTCTTCAGATACACTGACATTAGATTCTTATCTCATTATACATGATAAAGCTATTTTGGGCCATCTCATCCCTTGCTTTTTCCTGTAAGACCATGTGCAGTCGTTAACAGTGATCCACAGGTCTACCAGCTCCATCTGGTACGCAGGCTGAGACCCTACCTGCCTGCGGACTGTCTCACCAGAGTGGTGCATGCTCTGGTTATCTCTCGCTTGGACTACTGCAATGCGTTCTACGTGGGGCTACCTTGGAAGGTGACCCGGAAACTGCAATTAATCCAGAATGCGGCAGCTAGACTAGTGACTGGGAGTGGCCGCCAAGACCACATAACACCGGTCCTCAGAGATCTACGCTGGCTCCCAGTACGTTTCCGAGCACAGTTAAAAGTGTTGGTACTGACCTTTAAAGCCCTAAACGGCCTCGGTCCTGTATACCTGAAGGAGCGTCTCCACCCCCACCATTCAGCCCGGACACTGAGATCCAGCACCGAGGGCCTTCTGGTGGTTCCCTCATTGCGAGAAGTGAGGTTACAGGGAACCAGGCAGAGGGCCTTCTCGGTAGTGGCACCCATCCTGTGGAACACCCTCCCAGCAGATGTCAAGGCAATAAGCAATTATTTTACTTTTAGAAGACAACTGAAGGCGGCCCTGTTTAGGGAAGTTTTTAATGTTTGATGCTGTACTGTTTTTAATATTCGGTTGGAAGCCGCCCAGAATGGCTGGGGAGGCCCAGCCAGATGGGCGGGGTATAAATATTATTATTATTATTATTATTATTACCACACCTGTCAGCCAATCACCCATTCCCACCACCCTTCTGAGTAATACCCCTCCCCACCCTCTCACTATATATAAAGGTCTGGTGACTTCTGTTTCAGTGTATCTGAAAAAGTGTGCATGCACACGAAAGCTCATACTTATGACAAACTTAGTTGGTCTCTAAGGCATAGCTGCCAAGTCCGGGTCGTAAAGATCCGGGATCGGCAGCGCGCGCATGACCGTAAGTTGCGTGACGCCCTTCTATGGGCACCAAAAAATGGCGGCGGCGGAAGTCGCTTCCGCGCATGACCGGAAACACGTAAAAGCGACTTCCGGCGCCGGCGCCACCATTTTTTGGTGCCCATAGAAGGGCAAAGCGGCACCAGGAAAATGGCCGCAGGGCAGAAGCCAATTTAAGGGACAATACCGGGATTTTTCACCAAACGGGAGACCGCCGGGAAACGGTAAGAAAAAAGGGGTTTTCCCGGCGGATACGGGATACTTGGCAGCTATGCTCTAAGGTGCTACTGGAAGGATTTTTTTTATTTAGCAGGAGAGTGGTTTTAGGATGAAGAGTGAAAGCCTGAACTGCAAGTCTCTCCAGGTTGGGCAGAGAGGCAACATGACAGTTTATAAAATTATTCATTAAATAATTGATGTCTGTTTTTATGCATATTGTGTTGTTTTTATGATATTAGCCTGGCCTTGGCTGGGGAGGGCGGGATACAAATAAAATTATTATTATTATTATTATTATTATTATTATTATTATTATTATTATGGAGAGAATGAAGAGTATGCTTCCTTTCCCTCTTGTAACACGAACTGGTAGGTATCCAACCAAACTTTGAAATTCAGGGCAGATGACAGAAAGTCCTTCTTCACATAGTGCAGAGTTAAACTGTGGAACTCCTTGCCACAGGAGGCAGGGATGGCTGCCAACCTGGAAGTCTTTAGAAGAGGATTGGGGAACTCCATGGAGGAGGAAAGGGCTATCGATGGCTCCTAGCCAGGATGGCTGTGTTTGGCCTACACAGTTGGAGGCAGAGGTGCTTCTGAATCCCAGTTGCTGGAAGCCACAGGAGAGGAGAGTTGTGTTCGAGTCCTGCTTGCTCGTTTTCCACAGGTGTCCAGTTGGCTACTGTGAGAACAGGACACTGGGGGCCAGGATGCTAGACCAGCAAGCTATGTTACTATCTCACTGTCAAAGTATCCCGGGGTTAAGGGGTGCGAGCGACGCAGAGCCCCCCCGCAGCCTGTCGTTCGGATCTCCTGGCTGAGTTTCCCTCCTCTCCTTCCTGACAGTGCACGGAGCCTGGACGCCCTGGTCGCCCTGGTCCGACTGCCCCCTCACCTGCGGCCAAGGCACCCAGATCCGCACCCGGGCCTGCGTCAACCCACCGCCACGCAACCAGGGCCTCCCCTGCGCTGGCCCCGAGACGCAAGCACAGAACTGCTCCATCCCGCCCTGTCCAGGTAAGGGGCTCACACATAGCATAGACACCCAACAGAGCTTGCTTCCCCATTAGGTTCCCAGAAGCCCAGCTTACGCTCAGCACAGACGGAGACACCGTTTCTGCCTCTCCGGCTTCCAACATCCAGTTTTCAGCTCTCACAATGACGACAACTCTAGCCATCGCTCTTCTGCTGTTTAATCTAAGTTCCTAAGGCAATTTTTTCTCTTCCATCCTGTGTTCTGAATGTTTCATTGCGCTTGGAGGCTAACCTCCCCTCTGTTGAATTACAGATTTGGCATAGGATATTTAATTATTAGGGACCCAGGTGGCGAGGGACCCAGGTGGCGCTGTGGTTAAACCACTGAGCCTAGGGCTTGCTGACCAGAAGGTCGGCGGTTCGAATCCCTGTGACGGGGTGAGCTCCCGTTGCTCGGTCCCAGCTCCTGCCAACCTAGCAGTTCGAAAGCACGTCAAAATGCAAGTAGATAAATAGGAACCGCTACAGCGGGAAGGTAAACGGCGTTTCCGTGTGCTGCTCTGGTTCGCCAGAAGTGGCTTTGTCATGCTGGCCACATGACCTGGAAGCTGTACGCCGGCTCCCTTGGCCAATAATGCGAGATGAGCGCCTCAACCCCAAAGTCGGTCACAACTGGACCTAATGGTCAGGGGTCCCTTTACCTTTATTTAATTATTGCTTCCACCTATATTTAAACCCCGCTGGTCTACTACCCTTAGTATCGCAAGATTGTCCTGAGAGCGCTTGGACTAAAGTTGTCAACCGAAAGCTTTAGTTTTTCTGGTTTATCGCCACAACGGTTACTAACAGTGAAGGAAATAATTGAATTGGGCAGCGCCTATACGCTATCGAGCGACAGAACGATCTGGCCACAATAAGGAAACTTTGTCCATGGTATGATTGTTTTCCACCTAGTCGTTTTTGGCACTTTGGCACCCTATTCGCAAAATTTAACAATTCCAAAATACTGGCACTTTTGCAACGTTGAATATACTGCCTTTGGTTGTTCGTGAGGGTCGATTTCAGACAATCCCACTTGAAAAACGGCCATGTCCGTGTGCCCTCTTTATAAAGATTTGAGGAGTGAGATTATCACCCCTCTCTTCTTGTCCATGCCAGGCCACTCAACCATTGCTGCTGTGTCTTTTCTTCTAGCACAGGGGTGGCCAACTCTCAAGAGACTGCGATCTACTTACAGAGTTAAAAACTGGCAGTGATCTACCCCCTTTTGGGGGGGTTCAGGTCAAATTTGTTGAGCTTTTTGGGGGAGGAGGAAGGCCCTTTTTTTAGGCATTCAGATCAAAGTTGTTGTTGAGCTTTTTTTTAGGGAGACGGAGAGCGCCATTGGGGGGTGCAGGTAAAAAAAATGAGCTTTTTTAGGGGAGCCAAAGTTGTTGAGCTTCTTTGGGGGGAGCCAGTGATCTACCATTGATCTACCACAGGCATCCAGTGATCTACCGGTAGATCACAATCTACCTGTTGGACGTGCCTGTTCTAGCAGGTCAAGATGATCAGATGACAGCAAAAACTGCAAGGTTTTTAGCGGGGGGGGGGGGCAATTAGAATAAGATCTATTATTTGATTATAAGGCTTATTCCCATTTCCCCAGCTGCATATAAGTGTTGACCTGTCAACAGCAATATTAGCCGCAATTTCTATTTTAAAACACAGACCCTTCAGGTTCTGGAGCTCTGGAGATGGAGGGAAAAGGAGCAGAACATTCAGGAAGTCCTGCCACATGAAGCCTAATCTCAATTTTTTTAAAAAAATGGCCCCAGAGATCAGAATGTCCACACAGTGTAGACCGTGTGTTCCTTCCACACAGGGGACGAGCTGTGCCATTGGTCCTCCTGGGGTTCGTGTTCGAGATCCTGCGGAACGGGCTTGGCCACGCGGATGGGGGCATGTCCTTGCCCGACCTCCAAGGAGGAGGCAGCGGGAGCGTTTTGCAAAGATGGGCACCGCCAGGACGTGGAGGCCTGTTACCTCGGGGCTTGCGAAGGTGAGAAGGGGTCAGAATACCTGTGACTGTGCTTATTTATTTATGTATTGTGTTTCTACCCCACATTTTTCTCCAAGGTGCTCCAAGTGGCGCAAACGGTTCTTCCTGCTTAATCCCCTAGGTAGGCTAAGCTGAGAGAGGCAGAGACTAGCCCAGGGTCACCCCAGTGAGCCTCCTGGCTGAGTGGGGATTTGAACCCTGGTCTCCCAGCTCCTAGTCTGGCTCTCTCGCGTGCATTTATTTTTATTTGATCTGTGCAAGAGGTCTCTTTTCCCCATCAGGGATCTGTCTTCCAGTTACCGTAATTTCCAGGCTGAATTCGAAGCGCTGATCTTGACCTAAAGGTAAAGGTAAAGGGACACCTGACCATTAGGTCCAGTCGTGACGGACTCTGGGATTGCGCGCTCATCTCGCATTATTGGCCGAGGGAGCCGCCGTACAGCTTCCAGGTCATGTGGCCAGCATGACAAAGCCGATTCTGGCGAACCAGAGCAGCACATGGAAACGCCGTTTACCTTCCCGCTGTAGCGGTTCCTATTTATCTACTTGCATTTTGACGTGCTTTCGAACTGGTAGGTTGGCAGGAGCTGGGACCGAGCAACAGGAGCTCACCCCGTCACAGGGATTCGAACCGCCGACCTTCTGATCAGCAAGCCCTAGGCTCAGTGGTTTAACCACAGCGCCACCTGGGTCCCCCAGGTCTTGACCTATAAAGCCTTAAATGGCTCAGGACTGCAATGTGGGGCTGCCAGTTTCAAAGGGGGATTTCCGAACGGTGGCGCCTCGTTTTGGATCTTAGGCAGCTTTGGGGTTTGTCTTTTAAAAACTCAACAATTTCATAGAATCCTAGAATCAGAGAGTTGGAAGAGACCGCAAGGGCCATCCAGTCCAACCCCCTGCCAAGCAGGAAACACCATCAAAGCATTCTTGACATATGCCTGTCAAGCCTCTGCTTAGATGACCCTGTGGGGTCCCTTCCAGCTCTACAGTTCTATGATTCCAGGCTGGCGCCCTTCTCAAATCGCCCTGACCCTCCTCTCTCCCTCCCCCCCCCCCCAGAGTGCCCCTGGAGTCCCTGGACAAAGTGGACCAGCTGTTCGTGTAGCTTCCTGGTGCAGCAGCGGTACCGGAACCAGCGGGGCTCGGGGGGCGACGGGCAGCCCTGTGTGGGGCTGGACGGCCAGTTCCGCATGTGCGACTATTCCCAGTGCTCAGGTGAGCCATCGCAGTTTTTCTTGTGGCCATGAGTTCCATGAGTTTCTGCAGGCACCTGCCTTGCTCCCCTCCCCCCTCCAGCCCCCCGGGGGTGCCTTTCCCAGACCATGACTTTGAGAATAGCAGGAGCAGCTGGGCAAGGCAGGTGCCTGCAGAAAGTCTCTCTCCCCTCTTAGACTACAGGACACCAGGAACTGGTGGGGGGGGCCCTCAGGGCACCATCCAGACTGACCCCCTTCCCAAACCCAACAATATTCTATTGCAATATTTGTTGTCTGGCGGTTCCCTCGCTGCGAGAAGCCAGGTCACAGTGAACCAGGCAGAGGGCCTTCTTGGTAGTGGCCCCTGCCCTGTGGAACGCCCCCCCCCTACCAGATGTCAAAAAGAAAAATAACTACCAGACTTTTAGAGGACATCTGAAGGCAGCCCTGTTTGTTGTTGTTTAGTCGTTTAGTCGTGTCCGACTCTTCGTGACCCCATGGACCAGAGCACGCCAGGCACTGTTTAGGGAAGCTTTTAATCTTTAAGAAATTAGTGTATTCTAATATTTCTGTTGGAAACCACCCAGAGTGGCTGGAGAAACCCAACCAGATGGGCGGGGTATAAATAATAAATTATTATTATTATTATTATTATTATTATTATTATTATTATTATTATTATGTACCCCGGGGATTTCCCCACCTGGTCATGATAGGGTAGCGGGGTCTCCCCCCTCACCCCCAGCACCCTGGGAGCAGCCTGTCTCCTTGCTCTGTTGAGGACCCCGGCTTCACCCGCCTCTCCCCCCCCCCCCCGCCGGCCTTTCCCCAGAGTCCAGCTGCGAAGCGCCCTTTGAGTTCCGGGAGTGCGGCTCGCCCTGTGACAGCCTCTGCTCCACCATGCGCCACCCAGAGCTGTGCAAGGACATCCCCCGGTGCCTGCCCGGATGCTACTGCCCAAAGGTGAGAACTGCGCCTGCTGTTCTGGGTTGGGGGGGCGACCCATCACCTGCGGAACTCTCCGCTGCAGGATTTGGGCAGAGCAGGCTCGCTCTCCTTCAGATCTGATTCTGGGTTCTCTCTCTACCTCTCCATCCCCCCCCCCTCCTTCAAGGGCCTGGTGGAACAGAACGGGGCCTGCGTCCCGCCCTCGGAGTGCGGCTGCCTCCACCTCAGCCAATCGGAAGGCCCCGTATCCTTGGCAGCAGGAGACATCGTTTCGATTGGCTGCAAGGAGTGGTGAGTCGGTGGCCGGGGAAACGGCTTCACTCCCCGGGGGTGGGCAGGGAAAGGGGAGGAGCCAAAGACCCGGAGGCGGGACCTTTCGCTGCAGGCCAGCTTTCCCCAACCTTGTGCCCTCCAGCACTCCATGATACAGAAATAGTGCCCTTGGTTCATCGTGATACTGGCACAGACTCCCATGGAAAGCGATGGACTCCCTTCTTCTGAGCTTTTAAAACAGAGCTTATATGGCCATCTGTCAGGGATGCTTTGGTCATGAATTGCAGGAGTATTATTATTATTATTATTATTATTATTATTATTATCATCATCATCATCATCATCTTTGTTGCATTTTTAAAAATTACATAGAAAGCATGAATTTAACATTGCATCCAAATATTCAAAAAGAAAAAGAAAAAATACAGAAAAAGTAAAAATATATATTTAAAAAATGGAAAGAAGAAAAAAAGGGGGGGAATTGATATTAAAAAACAAAAACAAAAATTAGTCCAGTACACAAAATTGTTGAATGGATAGAAACAGTAATTTAAATGTTCTACATGCCAGGTTCTCAGAAAGAAATACATTTATAATCCTTCTTTTCTTTCTTTCTTTACAGTCACTTTCTTTCTGTTCCGGAAAACTACCGTAGTTTGAATCCGTGCTTTATTAGTTGACTTCCCTCTATCTCTTTGCAGCTTCAACACTTCTCTTGAGTGACAAATATTCTGTATTCATTTATTAAAATGAGGTTTTTTCCATTATATCTGTGAGATTAATCTAAGCACAACTGAGTATTGTTTTTGGAACCATATATTGTCAGGTGGTTTTTAAAGCAACCCCATTCCTTTTTCACCTTGTCGCCTGAGTGAGTTCTGTCAATTTGGCTAGTTCAAGGTACTCACGCAACTTTAATTGCAGGGAGTTTGACTAGATGCCCCTTAGGGGTCCCTTCCAAATCTGTGATTAACCTGTGGCTTTCTCTCTGCAGTATCTGCCAGGAGGGGGAGCTGCAGTGCAGCAGCGAAGGCTGCCAAGGTGAGCGCCTTTTGCCAGGGAAGCTCCTCCCCTCACTGTCTTGGGGTAGACTGCGCCAGACCAGGGAGGAACCATGCCAAGCCATGTTGGGAACTAGAGATGATAGGTTTTTGAACCAGATCTTTGCATACTGAACCTGGGCAAGCCACTCTGCATGCCGACACAAATCACTTTGCGGAAGCCTGTCCTGAGAGGCAGAAATCTTCTCTCAAGTCCTTGTTGCCCCAGGTCTCCTCTAGGATTCAAGAATCCCTTTTCAATCGTGTGATGCAGCAGCAAAAACAAAACAAAACAACCCACCATCATGCAATTCTGGGCTGCATCAATAGGAGTATAGCATCTAGATCAAGGGAAGTAATAGTACCACTGTATTCTGCTCTGGTCAGACCTCACCTGGAGTACTGTGTCCAGTTCTGGGCACCACAGTTCAAGAAGGATACTGAGAAGCTGGAACGTGTCCAGAAGAGGGCAACCAAAATGCTCAAAGGCCTGGAAACGATGCCTTATGAGGAACGGCTTAGGGAGCTGGGTATGTTTAGCCTGGAGAAGAGAAGGTTAAGGGGTGATATGATAGCCATGTTCAAATATATCAAAGGATGTCATATAGAGGAGGGAGAAAGGTTGTTTTCTGCTGCTCCAGAGAAGCGGACACGGAGCAATGGATTCAAACTACAAGAAAGAAGATTCCACCTCAACATTAGGAAGAACTTCCTGACAGTAAGAGCTGTTCGGCAGTGGAATTTGCTACCAAGGAGTGTGGTGGAGTCTCCTTCTTTGGAGGTCCTTAAGCAGAGGCTTGACAGGCATATGTCAAGAATGCTTTGATGGTGTTTCCTGCTTGGCAGGGGGTTGGACTGGATGGCCCTTGTGGTCTCTTCCAACTCTATGATTCTATGATTCTAAGGATACTGACAAGCTGGAACGTGTCCAGAGGAGGGGAACCAAAATGGTCAAAGGCCTGGAAACGATGCCTTATGAGGAATGGCTTAGGGAGCTGGGTATGTTTAGCCTGGAGAAGAGAAGGTTAAGGGGTGATATGATAAAGGTAAAGGGCCCCCTGACCATCAGGTCCAGTCGTGTCCGACTCTGGGGTTGCGGCGCTCATCTCGCTCTATAGGCCGAGGGAGCCGGCGTTCGTCCGCAGACAGCTTCCGGGTCATGTGGCCAGCATGACTAAGCCGCTTCTGGCGAACCAGAGCAGCACATGGAAACGCCGTTTACCTTCCCGCCGGAGCGGTCCCTATTTATCTACTTGCACTTGACGTGCTTTCAAACTGCTAGGTGGGCAGGAGCTGGGACCAAGCAACGGGAGCTCACTCCGTTGCAGGGATTTGAACCGCCGACCTTCTGATCAGCAAGCCCTAGACCAGGGTCCCCAAACTACGGCCCCCGGGCCGGATGCGGCCCAATCGGCCTTCCAATCCGGCCCGCGACGACCCCCGCCGCCCGCTGCCGCCGCCCGCTCTCACGGCGCACGGCGCAGCGACGATCTAAAAAATCGGCAAAAAATCGCCGAAAATCCTTTGTGCGCATGCGTATGGGCCTCTCCCGACCCGGAAGAGGTCATTTCTGGTGCACTTCCGGGTCGGGGGAGGCCCATACGCATGCGCACAAGCGATTTTCGGCGATTTTTTTCCCGCCCGTGTGCGTGTGCGCATGCGCACGGGCGCACACTCCCCCGCCCTCCGGCCCGCTGCGCGCGCACTCCCCTGCCCTCCGGCCCGCCGCGCGGTAAGTCTGGGGACCCCTGCCCTAGACTCTGTTGTTTAACCCACAGCGCCACCTGTTTAGCCTGGAGAAGAGAAGGTTAAGGGGTGATATGATAGCCATGTTCAAATATATGAAAGGATTTCATATAGAGGAGGAGGAAAGGTTGTTTTCTGCTGCTCCAGAGAAGCGGACACGGAGCAATGGATTCAAACTACAAGAAAGAAGATTCCACCTAAAGGTTAGGAAGAACTTCCTGACAGTAAGAGCTGTTCGGCAGTGGAATTTGCTACCAAGGAGTGTGGTGGACTCTCTCCTTCTTTGGAGGTCTTTAAGCAGAGGCTTGACAGGCATATGTCAGGAATGCTTTGATGGTGTTTCCTGCTTGGCAGGGGGTTGGACTGCATGGCCCTTGTGGTCTCCTCCAACTCTAGGATTCTAGGATTCTAAGTCATAGTCTGGCTCTCTTCTGCCTTGGTCAGACCACACCTGGAGTCCTGTGTCCGGTTTTGGGCAACACAATTTAAGAAGGATGTTGACAAACTGGAAAGTGCGCAAGATGATCAAGGGTCTGGAGACCAAGCCTTAGGAGGAACAGTTGATGAGGTTGGGGATGTTTAGCCTGGAAAAGAGGAGACTGAGAGGAGATAGGAGAGCCATTTTCAAATATCTCAAGGGCTGTCCCATGGAAGAGGGAGCAAGCTTGTCTTCTCCTGCTCTGGAGGGGAGGACTCGAACCCATGGCTTCAAGTGATAAGAAAGGAGATTCCGACTAAACATCAGGAAGAACTTCCTGAGGGCAAGAGCTGTTTGACAGTGGAACTGTCTCCCTCAGAAGGTTGTGGATTCTCCTTCCTTGGAGGTTGGATGGCCATCTGTCAGTGGTTCTTTAGCTGTGATTCCTGAGTTTCAGGGGGTTGGACTAGATGATCCTTGGGGGTACCTCCCAACTCTACCATTCTCTGATTCCTTCCCCCCCCCTCAGGTCTGCTTCCGGTCAGCGCCTGGTCGGAGTGGACGCCCTGCTCCTCTTGCCTGCCTTTCGCGGCCCTCGGTCCCAGCATGGCCTCCACCCTCTTGGCTCAGCAACACAACTGGTCCCTTGGCGAAGGAGCCCCTCAGCTTGCCCTGGTCTCCGTCCAGCTTCGCTTCCGAGTCTGCCTGGACCCTCAGACGGGCAGAAGCTGGACAGGGCTGGCCACTCTGTGCTCAGCCCAACTGGATCAGGAACGCCTTTGCCCAGATCCTCACATTTGCAAAGGTTTTGTGCTTGTTTCATTATTTTAAATAATCGCTTGTACAAGTTAACATACAAGAACAAAAAATGAAAAACAATTGCAACTGAATCAAAATGAAAACGAAGCACAGACGCAAGAGAATCATTTCTGTCGTACACCCTTGAAAAAACATTTCTTATTAGTGTTGAGCGGTAACAACATTTAAAAAAAAAAGATTTGCTTTGTTCATAAAAGTCGGGATATTGCCTTGTGCCGTTCTCATAATAATTCCAAACGGCAGCAGATTTCACAGGAGGGGTTCAAACGGTATTATCATTATCACTGTGACTTTCTGGCACATTGGATCAGACATTTTATTAATCTTTTTATGTGTGTTGGAAGCTGCCCAGAGTGACTGGGGCAACCCAGCCAGAAGGGCGGGGTATAAATAATAAAATGATTGTTTTTATTTTATTATTATTAACTAGTGTAATTCAGCCCGTTGAGTAAACGGGCGCTAGAACACCCCGGGGTTCGGAGAAGCGCTTGCGCAGCGCTTCTCCAAACCCCGGGACCTATCCTTGTTGTCGGCAGCAGGGGGACAGGAAAGAAGGATGAGAAAGCAGCCCTTTCTCCTCCTTCCTTCCTCTCCCCCAGCTGCCGATAGGAAGGAGAAATCCTGGGATTCGGAGAAGCGCTTGCGCAGCGCTTCTCCGAACCCCGGGACCTGTCCTTGCTGGATGCACACACACGCTCTCTCTCCCCTCCCCCCCCCGCCAACGCTCATCCGGCTGGGAGCAGCGGTTGGCGGCTGCAGGGAAACGGCAGGTGTGGGGGGAGAGCATGTGTGTGTGCAGTCTCTGCATCCAATCCCTGTGTCCATGGGGCACATGCGCAGTAGCGCAGACACAGGGACACAGGGAATCTGGACGCAGAGACACTTGCACTTTATTATATAGGATGTATAAAATAACACTCTGCTATGTCTAGCGCCCTGAATCTAGGCAACACTGAGCTCCCAAGATGTTTTGGACCACAAATCCCCTCAGCTGCGCTGGCTGGGAGCAGTTAATAATAATATTTTTTTTTATTTAAACCCCACCTGTCTGACTGAGTTTCCTCAGCCACTCTGGGCAACATCATCATCATCATGTGATAAACATCAAACATTAAAAGCTTGCCCAGACAGGACTGCCTTCAGATGTCTTCTAAAAGTCAGATAGTTGTTTACTTCCTTGGCATCTGATGGGAGGGCGCCACCACCGAGAAGGCCCTCTGCCCGGTTCCCTGTAACCTCACTTCTCGCAGGGAGGGAACTGCCAGAAGGCCCTCGGAGCTGGACCTCAGTGTCTGGGCTGAACAATGGGGGTGGAGAGACCCTCCTTCAGGTCCCCAAATGCCTTTAGGGGGCCAGGAGTAGAGAAATCTGCATTTGCATGGTCCTTAATGTGGAAGAGGGGTCTTTGGGGGGGGGGCAGCAGCGGGGGCAGCCGAGACAGTCCCCCCCCCAGGCCGCTATCTCCAGCTCCTCCTCTCCCTTCCAGACTTCTGCCTGTGGAGTGCTTGGGCCCCCTGGAGCCCCTGCCGTGCGCCCTGTAGCGGGGGGTTCCGCACGCGCCAGCGCTACGCACGTCACCCATCAGGAGAGCCCCGGTGCCGCGGGGCGTGGTCTCAGTCCGAGAGCTGCAACACGGCCACCTGCCCAGGTACGTTCCCTCCAGCTGGGATGGGTTGGGGGGCACATTCTTAAGACCCCTCCAAGTTGGCAAATCCCCGAAAGACTGGGAAACGGAGGAAACTGCTGCCCTGGACCAAGTCAGACCATTGGTCCATCTAGCAAAATAAAAAAATTCCTTCAGTAGCACCTTAAAGACCAACTAAGTTTTTTTATTTCGGTATGAGCTTTCGTGTGCATGCACACTTCGTCAGATACACTGAAACAGAATCCACCAGACCCTTATGTATATTCAGAGGGTGAGGGGTGGGGTGATGGGAATGGGTGATGGGTTGATGGGAGTGGTAAACCTGTTGATGGCTGTTAATGACTGTTGATGACTGCAATTGGTCCTGGGGGGGGGGAGCAAGGGCTGAGGCGCTAAAGAAAGCTAGATCATGCATAATGAGATAAGAATCCAATGTCTTTGTTCATCCCAGGTGCCTCCATGGTTTTAAACTTGGTAATGAGTTCCAATTCAGCAACTTCTCTTTCCAGTCTGTTCCTGAAATTTCTCTGTAATAAAACAGCTGCTTTGAGATCTTGTATAGAATGTCCTGGGAGATTGAAGTGTTCTCCTACTGGTTTCTCTGTCTTGCGATTCCTGATGTCAGATTTATGTCCATTTATCCTTTGGCATAGGGTTTGGCCTGTTTGTCCAATATAGAGAGCTGAAGGGCACTGTTGGCATTGACATTGCCAGCCTGCCCCGCTGCCCGCCATCTCCCTTCTCCCTTGCTGGCTGTGGGGGCGGGTGGAGGGAAAGCCAGGCGATCGTGGAGGGGGAGGAGGGGGTCGGAGCAGCCTGATTTCGGGCTGATCCTGCCGCCCCCTCGCCCCTGCCTGTCGAGGAGGGGGAGGAGGGGGTCGGAGCAGCCCGATTTCGAGCTGATCCTGGCGCCCCCCGCCCCTGAATGACCATGGCTTTCCTTGCCCCACTGTGGCCCCTCCCCTGTGCCTTGGCCCTGCCCCTTGCCCCTTGCCCCCCCCCTAATTTTGATCCTGGCTACACCCCTGGCTGCAGCCCTCCAGGGCTTCAGGCAGAAGACCAGATCCTGCGCTTACGTGGCCAACCCTCAAGGTGCCCTCTTGTAGGGAACACAAAAGCAGGAGTCAAGCATGAAAGCTCGCTCTTCTCCTTCAGTTTCTGGAAGCATCGCCTTGTGGAGCCTGAGCTAATAGCCATGGATCATTCTCTCCTCCGTGAATTTGTCTAAGTGAGCAAAGCTCCTTTGTCATTTATCCAGGAATCTAGACCTCGACACGCCTGGTGTGGACACAATCAGAAAGGAATCTGAAACCCGCTTATTAACTTCCTTCGTAAGATTCCCATGCCACCTGGTTGTTTAGAAAGAAAACTCCCAAGTGGTTTGCAAAAAGATAAAGCAGTAAGAGCAAGAAAAAAATTGCAATACTTTAAAACATATGAAAAATAAACAAATGAAAATACCAAGATGGACTAAAATTCACATCATCTGGTTTCGCCTGTCTAAACAAGAATGTTTTCAGCAGGCACTGAACAGTGGTACCTTGGTTTCCGTACGTCTCCGAAGACAAACATTTCAGTTTTTGAATGCCGTAAACCCAGAAGCAAATGCTTCCGTTTTCGAACACGCCTCGGAAGTCGAACGGCTTCCGCTGAGTGTATATGTTATTTTTCTCAATTTTCCCTATTAAATTTGCAGGCCTCCCTTTGCGCCTCGGTTTTCGAATGTTTCAGAGCTTGAACGGTCTTCTGGAACGGATTACATTCAGAAAACCGAGGTACCACTGTACAGCAAAGGTGCCTGCTTGCTGTCAAGAGGCAGGGAGTTCCCCAAGTCTTGATGCTGCCACACCAAAAGATTCACCCAGGAGTGCCACTTTTTCATGGTCCCGGGGGCTGATCTTCCTCCCTTCCCCCAGGAGAGGAATGTGAAGATCGGGGCAAAGTTCGGGCCCCATCCTGCGCCAACGGCTGCCCTCGCGCCTGCGCAGACCTCTGGGAGCATGTGGAGTGTCTACATGGGGACTGCAAACAAGGTAACGCCCCCCCCTTCTGCCCCCACCACCACCTTGTTGCCCTTCCGCTGACCGGTGAATATATTTTCATTCCACCAGGTTTTTCATAGAATTGTAGAGATTCATAGAATTGTAGTCCACTCTTAAGAAATTCTTTGGCTAGGAGGAGCCTGCGCTCCCTTTATTCATCCCAAAGTCCATATTCTTGCTAGAGCCATATTCCCAGCTTCTTGTGGCCATGAGTTCCGTAGAGTAACTGTGAGATACACAAAGAAGAAATGCTCCTCTCTCGCCCGGCCAGCTCCTCATCCTCCTCTCCCTCCCTCCCCTCTGCACCCAGGATGCCGGTGTCCTGACGGACAGCTCCTCCAGGACGGGGTCTGTGTTCCGATCCCGGCTTGCCGCTGTGGACTCCCCACGGCCAACATCACCCTGGAGGTCATGCCAGGGCAGACGGTGGAGCTGGATTGCCACAACTGGTAAGGGGTCAAATTGGGCAGGTGGGGGCGCTAGGGTCACATTCCCTGGCAAGGAAATCTTGGAGAATTTAACTTCTTAAATGTTCCAATTTAAATCAAGTCACAAACTTTCCCCCACATTTTATTTTTCATTTTACAAATATTTTAACAAAGAAAACATTTGCACGGTCGAGCTAAAGTGCCAACTCTTCAAATTGACTCCTGTCGCCACTTTCTGTGATTATCATGCATTTACAACACAGAAACGGTCTTCTTGTTCTGTCGGTTGCTGCTCTCGCCCTTGTGCTTCTCACCACGAAATGCTCTTGCGGTGCCCGAATTTGAACTGCCTTTCTGTTTCCTGAGCTGCTCTGAGCTTGGTTTTCGTCTAAGAAAGTGGCATGCAAACAAAACGATGGCTGGATGATGGACAGGCGCATGCGCAGTAAGGCGACCTCGCAGGTCAGTCGGTCCCAAGATACTCAGATCCTAGTAATGTAGGGTTCCCTTCTCTTCCTTCCCTCCGCAGCACCTGTGCCAACGGCACCTTCTGGTGTCCTGAGAAGGAGTGCCCGTCCTACGGAGAATGGTCCGCGTGGAGCCCCTGTTCTGCCAGCTGCGGTGGGGGCAGCACCCTGCGGCACCGGCCATGCCATGAGAACCCTGCGGGAGCCCCCTGTGCCGCCGATGCCATGGAGGAAGCAGCCCAGTGCAGCCCGCAGCCCTGTGAGGGTGAGCCTGCCAGTCGCCTGGCGTCGGAGCAAGAGGTGCCCCCACCCCTGGTCCCTGCCAACACAGCCAACTCTCTCTCTCTCTCTCTCTAATTAATTTTAAATAATTTTTCATTAATAACAATCCAGTGGAGGCCACAATAATACAATACCAAAATCATGCCAAATTACAATACAATAAAAAAAGGCCAATTCTTCAGTTCCAAATTCAATGTTTTTGGATGACTTCCCATATTCCAGTTATCTGCCCGGACACTGAGGTCCAGCACCGAGGGCCTTCTGGCGGTTTCCTCGTTGCGAGAAGCCAAGTTGCAGGGAACTAGGCAGAGGGCCTTCTCGGTGGTGGCACCAGCCCTGTGGAACGCCCTCCCACCAGATGTCAAAAAGAAAAACAACTACCAGACTTTTAGAAGACATCTGAAGGCAGCCCTGTTCAGGGAGGCTTTTAATGTTTAATAGATTACTGTGTTTTATTTTTCTGTTGGAAGCCGCCCAGAGTGGCTGGGGAAACCCAGCCAAATGGGCGGGGTATAAAGAATAAATTATTATTATTATTATTATTATTATTATTATTATTATTATTATTCCTTGGTTCTGCTCCACTTCCCACTGCAAGCTGCTCTGATACAGCCTTTGCGTGACCCGGGTGGCCCCCAGCTTTTGAATCCCCACCCCACCCCCGGTTCTACCAGCGGGAGCAGGGGTAGGCAACCTAAGGCCCGTGGGCCGGATCCGGCCCAATCACCTTCTCAATCCGGCCCACGGATGGTCGGGGAATCAGCGTGTTTTTACATGAGTAGAATGTGTCCTTTTATTTAAAATGCATCTCTGGGTTATTTGTGGGGCATAGGAATGCGTTAATTCCCCCCCCCCCAAATATACTCTGGCCCACCACATGGTTTGAGGGATGGAGGACCGGCCCACGGCTGAAACAGGATGCTGACACCCTGAGCTGGAGCATCTCTCTCTGAGCACGGGCCGGCAGGCGCAAGAGGGAGATCCCAGCGCTGCCCCTGACACCCCCCCCCTTTCCTTCCGCAGCCGCCTGCCTGCTGAGCGATTGGTCGGCCTGGAGCCCCTGCAGCGCCACCTGCGGAGGAGGCGAGTCTGAGAGGAGCCGCAGCCTCCTCTCCCCACCGCCGGGGGAGCCCTGCGCCGACCCGCTCCTGCAGCACCGCTCCTGCAACATGCAGAACTGCACACCAGGTGAGGCCCCCCCCCCAAAAAGCCACCCAACAGCAGAGCCGGCTCAGCGACAGTCGGATTGGGAGGGGTGGCTAATATCCTTCGCCCGGTCTGGCCCAACACTCTAACCACTACTCCACGCTGCCTCTCACGCCGTTGCCTCTTCTTCCTCCTCCCTCTCTGTGCCAGAATGCCCAGGGTCCCAAGTCTACAGCAACTGCGCCAACGCCTGCCCGCGGTCGTGCTCCGACCTGCGGCCCAACACCCAGTGCCTCCGTGAGGAATGCCGGCTGGGCTGCGCCTGCCCCTCCGGACAGGTGAGTGAGCTACCCTATCTGTCTACCTAGGCTAGGGGGCATCAATTTTTTTTAGCCGCGGGCTGGTCCACTGTCCCTCAGATCTTGTGGCAGGCCAAAGAAGCAGCACGGGGGGGGGGCTGGAAGAAGAGGCATGGGGGCAAGTAGTCCTCCTCCCCACCCCCAGCCCCAGCCATTGCGCTTACCTTCCCAGGGGCGTGATCCGTAGTGCATTTCATCTCAGTGGGCTTGAGCAGTTCTGGAGGCGCTGAACAAACCGCTCGGCCTCTTCCTCCCGTCACCAGGGCCCGCACGTCCATTTAGGCGAACTAGGCAGTTGCCTAGGGCGCCAAAATGGAGGGGGCGCAGGCCAGCCTGCCCAGGGCCGTCCCGTCGTGCTCCGCCGGGCTGTGCTGCCTCCGCCTGCTCAGCCCTGCTGCTTTGGGGCGAACCGTGAGAGAGGGCTCCGTTTCCCTCCCTCGTGGCTTCCTTTTTGAAGCCCTCCTTCAAGGCTTTGAAGCAGCCGGCTTTGAAGTGAGCCGGGGAGAAGGGAGATGCGGCCGCCCCTGCGAGAGGTGGCGACAGGATCGGTGCCCTGAAAGCGCTCCTTTCGGGGCACTCATCCCACCTCTCTCTTTCTTTTTCCCCTCCCTTCTTTCTTTCTTTCTTTCTTTCTTTCTTTCTTTCTTTCTTTCTTTCTTTCTTTCTTTCTTTCTTTCTTTCTTTCTTTCTCTCTCTCTCTCTCTCTCTCTCTCTCTCTCTCTCTCTCTCTCTCTCTCTCACCCACCCCTCCCTCCCTCCCTCCCTCCCTCCCTCCCTCCCTTCCTGTGTTTGAAATATGATTGGGCGGGGGGGGGCAGAAGGTGATCTTGCCTAGGGCGCAAAAAACCCTAGCACCGGCCCTGCCCGTCACCCTCACCGGGAGTCTCAGTTTTGCGATGGGTTCTGGCTTTGCGGCGCGGGCCTTAGTTTGCTGACCACTGACCTAGGCTGATGCTAAAAATAAAATAAAAAAATCCTTCCAGTAGCACCTTAGAGACCAATTAATGACAAACTTTGTTGGTCTCTAAGGTGCTACTGGAAGGAATTTATTTATTTTTTGTTTCGACTATGCCAGACCAACACGGCTACCTACCTGTAACTAGGCTGATGCCGTCTGCACTGGCTGGCAGCCACTCCGTAGGGTTTGGGGCAGGGGTCTTTCTGGAACTGCCATCGAGGGTTGAGCCCAGGAACTTCTGCCATGCCAAGCCGATGTTCTGCCACAGAACCGCAGCCCTGCCCTCGAGACACACGAAACTGCAATAATGTCCATTCATCATTACCTGCGGCGGAGGAATGGTTGTTAAAATGATTGGACTCGGCTGAGATGGCTGAGTTTTAGGAAAGATAGGGACAGAATTACCTAAATTGTATAGAATTGTATAGGATCGGTGTAATATGCTCAAACCGCCCCAGTGAGCATCGAAAAAAGAGCATGGGAAATGATATATAATGAATTGAAAAGGATGTTCAAAATAATTTTTATTTTAAAAAAGAGAAGCTTTTCTTTTGGGAATTATAGAGAGAGAATTACCTAAATTGTATAGAAATTTATTCATGTATGGTACTACAGCAGCAAGAATGTTTCTTGCCCCAAAGTGGAAAGAAGCAGATGTCCAAGTAAAGGAAGAATGGATACAAAAACTTACGGAATATGCAGAAATGGCAAAACTTACTGGAAGAATAAGAAATAAAGATAACAAACTTTTTATAAAAGAATGGAGATGATTTCTTGATTGTTTACAGATAAATTGTAAACAGATAAAAACATTAGCAGGATTGTTGTAATAACCTGCAGTTTTATAAGAGTATATATTTACAATAGATAATTAAATGAGCACGTTAAATTAAGTTGGATATGCAGAAGATATTAAAAAATAAATTTAAGGAACCTCAGAAAGAGGGCGAAGGAAGCCGAATTCCGGAATGTCAAATTGATTGTAAAACTAATGAAATGTATAAATTTGAAAAGTAATTTTTTTTAAAAAAAAAGATGGCAAAGTTGACATTCACCCCTAAACTTGCTATCTAACTGCAATTTCCTGCCTTTATGAGCCGAGAGCACCTTCCCAGGAGTGCAACTCTGCCAAGCCAGCCTCTTCTCCCCGAGGGGCCAGCCAGCTGTAAAGCAGGAAGGGGGGGTTCCCTTGCCCCAGGGCAGAGCATCTGCTGAAACTGAGCCTCTTCTGGGCCCACAGGTGCTGCAGGATGGGGGCTGCGTCCCCCCAGAAGGATGCCGCTGCCAGCTGGGCTCGGTGCCCACCATGCCCTGGTCTGCCAACATTTCCCAAGAGGAGCAGCGACAGGAGCACCCGCCGGGCAGCGTCATTCACCACGAGTGCAACAGCTGGTGAGCTTGGACTGGGCGCTGGGCAGGATCACTTGGGGGGGGGGCAAAAGAGAAACCGGACAACGCTGCCTTTGAAGCTTTGAGCCAGGACTCCTGGGTCCTGTTCCAGTTGCGGAAATTGTAGGGCAGGCTCCTTCCTCTCCCCATCTATCCACCTTGGGCTGCAGGAGGAATCATAGAAGCATAGAGTTGGGAGGGACCTCGCAAGGTCCTCTAGTCCAACCCCCTACGGTGCAGGAATCACAGTGGGAGAACCCCTGACAGGTGGCCATCCAAGCTCTGCTTTAAAATATCCAAGGAAGGAGAGTGTGCCACCTGATTTATTGTCACTTGAATCCATTGGTTTGGGTTGTCCCTCCTGGAGCAGCGAAAAGCAAGCTTGCTCCGTCTTTTGTGTGACAGCCTTTCAGATTTGAGGGCCTCTTTCCACGGCCTACTTTGATATCCTGCCTCTCTCGTAAGGAGTTCAGGGCTGTGTGTGTGTGTGTGTGTGTGTGTGTGTGTGTGTGTGTGTGTGTGTTTCTCCCGCTCCTGCATTTGAGCATCACAACGGCCCTGCAAAGTAGGCTAGACAGAGAGAGAAAGACTGGCTGAAGGCCATCCAGTGGAGATTTGAACCCGGGTCTCCTCCCTCCCTTCCTGGGCTGCCTTCTGACTCCTTTTGTTTGGCTCCGCAGTGTCTGCCAGAGGGGGGTCTTCACTTGCACTCAAGAGGACTGCGATGGTAAGAGGCTGCCAAAGGGCACAGACCCACTCCAGGCAAAGGTTGCCCCCTGCCCCCTCCCTTTCTGCCCCCTGCAGCCCCATTGCTTTCAGCCCCACGGCACCGGGAAGGGGGCTGGCAGCTGGAGGAGCAAAAGGGGCCTGTCTTTGGCTTGTGTTTTTCTGCCAACTTCTGGCAAGGGTGAGGGGGCTCGCCTCTGCAAACCTGTGCTCAGCCCTGGGACCAGGCAGCCAGCGCTTCCTCTGAGCCTGTGCAGAGTGCATTCCTCCCTCCCCGAAGCCCAACCAAACCCCTTCTCAAAAGCGAGAGCTCTGCGCTGAACTCTGGCCGCAAGGGGACAGGGGTTGCCACCCTTCTGGGGCAATTACCTGGGCGCTTCTCTCCCCCTACCCAGCCACCACTTGCCCCTTCTGTCCTGTGCTTGCCCCACACAGCACTGGGCCCCGATCCAACACCCACCCAGGATGCCCTCTGCCAGCCACACTCCCTCACCCGGACGCTCTCCCCCTTCTCGCAGTGCCCTGCGTCTGGTCGGAGTGGGGCCCGTGGTCCCCCTGCTCCGTGACATGTGGCTCTGGACAACGGGCGTCCCGGCGCCACCATCGCCAGCTGCGCCTCTACGGCGGTGCCGAGTGCGAAGGACCCTCTGAGCGCTGGATGTCGTGCTCGCTCCCAGACTGCGGTGAGGCTCAGTGAATAATAAATAATAATAATAAATTTATTTATACCCTGCCCTCCCCAGCCTTCCTTTGCCCCTGCGGATCATTCTCCTGCCACCGGGGAATCAGGGAGGAGCAGAAAATCGTTCCTTTTGTGTTTTGATATAAGCCTACCTAAGTGGAACTTCCCGAAACAGAAGCGCAGCAGAACCAGAAGCGATAAAGGGCCTGGAAACTAAGCCTTGTGAGGAACAGTCGAGGGAGTTCAATAATAATAATTTTATTATTTGTACCCCGCTCATCTGACTGCCCCAGCCACTCTTGGAGGTTCCCGACAGGATATTAAAAACACAATCAAATTCCTTAAAAACTTCCCTAAACAGGGCTGCCTTCAGATGTCTTCTGAAAGTTAGATAGTTGTTTATTTCCTCGACCTCTGATGGGAGGGTGTTCCACAGGGCAGGCGCCACCACCGAGAAGGCCCTCTGCCTGGTTCCCTGTAACTTTGCTTCTCGCAGGGAGGGAACAGCCAGAAGTCCCTCGGAGCTGGACGATAGGGGTGGAGACGCTCCTTCAAGTATACTGGCACCTAGTTGGCAAAGGCTACTCTGACTGGTATCTCTCCTGCCCACAGCCTGCCCTGCCGGCGAGGTCTGGCTCAGGACCGATTCCCCCGCCCCCTGCGAGCGAGGCTGCCACCAGATCTACGAGGATCCCCCACAGAACTGCACCCCAAGGACTGGGCAGGGTTGCGTGTGCCAGCTGGGGCAGTACCGGAACAAGAGCGGGCACTGCGTCCTGGCCGCTCACTGCGAGTGTGAGCATCGGGGCCAGATTTACGCGGTGAGTGTCAGCAGTGGCGGCATTTTGGGTTGGAGGGGAGGGCAAAGGTATCTGGCTTTGGCCAGACAAAGTTTTGTGGCTCCTGTGCAGGCCTCAACCTGCTCGTTCCACGTTGGTGGGCACAAAGGACTAGATGACCCCTGGGGGTCTCTTGCAGCTCTAGAATTCTGCGACTTATTGCAGGGACTTCTCGGTGACTGCTCCAAACTTTGGAGCTCCCTTCCTAGAGAAGCCAGACTGGCTCCCTCCTTGTCCTTCCATTGGCCGAAGATGATTTTATTCTGGCAGGCTAGTTTTTTTAAAAAAGGAAGGCGCTTTTAAATAGTGCTGTGCTGTTTTCATTACCTGTTTTTAATAGATTTGTTTGTTTGTATCGTTTTCTATTAAATTCCATTTTAACAATCATCTTTTGTACGTCTGTCTCTTTTTGCATTTGACCTGTGCCGCTTTAATTTGTGTGAGCTGCCTTGAGTCGGCTGACAAAAGGCAGGATATAAATCAATATGGTAATGTTGTTGTTGATGATCATGATAATTTCTAAATGGTTTGCACTCTGCAGGCCCTCTGAAGCCTTCTCTCCCCTTCTTTCTCTCCTCCGCAGGCTGGCACAGAATGGCAGGAGGGCTGCAAAACTTGCCATTGCCTGAACGGGAGGGCCGTGTGCGAGGCTACCTGCCCCCCGCTCACCTGCCTTGAGGTATTGCACCTAAAGGACCCCGTGATGTACAGGGAGGGTGGGGAGACTCTGTCCTGGGGGCCAAAAACAGACTCTGGGGCCTCCCCACGTGGGCCCTGCCCTCGCCTCCTCTCAACGTAAGACAAATAACGAAGAATATATGGAGGGTTTGCTGGATCAGGTCAGACGGGGCCCATCTAGCATTCCCGTCAAGTGTCCCGGTTTTCCAGGGACAGTCCCGGAATTACAAAAACCACCTGATTTGATCCTGGAATGTCCCAAATTCCCTTGCCAGTGCCGCTGAGCTTGGGAAGGAGGGCAAACTGGCGCGTGTGTGAAATTCATTAATTGGTGCATGTGTTGTAAATCTACCGAAGAATAAAATAAAATTGGGATGAAGGGGTTTTCTCAGGGCGGTGGAAGGCATTAATGTAGTACAGGCGCTCGCCCTTCCTCGGATGTGGGGACTGGGAGGGGAAACCGAAAATGTGGGGTCAATGAGGATCAGTTGGGGGAATGAGAACTCAGGGGGGGGAGGCGGTGGCAGAAACACACCCCAGAGCATCCTGGGATATGCGGAGGAGCAGGGAGAGTTTGCTCGCGGGTGTAGGGAAAGACACTTTGCGCATGCTCAGGCGCCTGGGGTCTGCAGGGATTTGAAAGCGAGTTCCCGAAGCTCGGTTGGTAGAGCGGGAGACTCTTAATCTCAGGGTTGTGAGTCTGAGCCCCACATTGGGCTAAAAGGTTCCCGCGTCGCAGGGGGTTGGACTAGATGACCCTTGGGGGTCCCTCCCAACTCTGCAGTTCTATGGTTCTTCTCTCCTCAGGGCGAAGTGAAAGTGCAGGAGGCCGAGAGCTGCTGCCCGTTGTGCAGGAAGGAGCTGCCTGGTAGGGGGGCTTGCAGGGGGGGCTGGGCCACTGACACCTAGAGGGTCCTTTCTAGGCCATGCCTTTGGGGTCTCGGTTTCAGCCTTGTGCTAGGAGCTGGGCCCCACATGTCAGGCTTCTGCATCCAGGGAGGGAGGGCAGGGAATCCCCATTTGCAACAAAGCCCCTCTTTGGAACTCCTCGCCTACGGAGGACAGGCAATACTCTTTTCGGTGACTGCCAAAAACATTTTTTTGTTTCGAGAACCCTACTCAGACCTGTAGACTGTTGATGTGTGTGTTTTCTGCTGCTTTCATATCCCTCCCAATGTTCTAAACAGTTCCTTCTAACCGTTCAACCGATAATCATTATCATTTTATTCGTTCTGTAAACCACTTTAAGGTTCTTTACCTTTGGAACTCCTTGCCTCTTGACAACAGCCAGGTGCCTCCCCTGTGCCCTTTGCACACCTGCTGAAAACATTCCAGTCCAGACGTTTTGACTTTCGATCTGTTGTTCTTTTAGCTTCCCAAAAGCCTTACATTGCTTTTGTTCGCTTTCCTTCTTCTTTTGTAAACCTGGGTGCAAAAATGTCACGAGCCAAATCAACCAACGGGAAACGGAAACCGTTCCGTCCGACTTGGGTCAGGGTTTGGGGAGAATCCTGTGTCCCTCCTGATCTTTGCTGGGCCCAAATTCCCCATCAGCCCCAGGTTGGCAAAGTCTGCTCTGAAAAGCCTCAGGCCTGGGGCTCTGAGACCCTCGCATGCGGGTGGACCCCCCCCCTTGCCCGCAGACCTGCCACATCGCCCTCCTCTTCCCCTGCAGGGGATCGCCCTCAGCCCGACTGCCAGCACCACACGGAGCTCCGCAACATCACCAAAGGCCGCTGCTTCCTGGCCGGCGTGGAGGTCAGCTACTGCCGGGGGCGCTGCCCCTCCCACACCAACGTCATCCCCGAGGTAAGTGGGCACCAGGCACTGCCCTCTCCAGAAGCGTCACCCAGTGGCCTTGCCCCTCACAGTCCGTGCAGTGTGTTGTTGTTGTTGTTTAGTCGTGTCCGACTCTTCGTGACCCCCTGGACCAGAGCACGCCAGGCACTCCTGTCTTCCACTGCCTCCCGCAGTTTGGTCAAACTCATGTTCGAAGCTTCGAGAACACTGTCCAACCATCTCGTCCTCTGTCGTCCCCTTCTCCTTGTGCCCTCCATCTTTCCCAACATCAGGGTCTTTTCCAAGCATTCTTCTCTTCTCATGAGGTGGCCAAAGTATTGGAGCCTCAGCTTCAGGATCTGTCCTTCCAGTGAGCACTCAGAGCTGATTTCCTTAAGAATGGATAGGTTTCATCTTCTTGCAGTCCATGGGACTCTCAAGAGTCTCCTCCAGCACCATAATTCAAAAGCATCCATTCTTCAGCGATCAGCCTTCTTTATGGTCCAGCTCTCACTTCCATACATCACTACTGGGAAAACCATAGCTTTAACTATACGGACCTTTGTCGGCAAGGTGATGTCTCTGCTTTTTAAGATGCTGTCTAGGTTTGTCATTGCTTTTCTCCCAAGAAGCTGGCGTCTTTTAATTTCGTGACTGCTGTCACCAACTGCAGTGATCATGGAACCCAAGAAAGTAAAATCTCTGGTTTCCTTCAGAATGGATAGGTTTGATCTTCTTGCAGTCCATGGGACTCTCAAGAGTCTCCTCCGGCACCATAATTCAAAAGCATCAATTCTTCGGCGATCAGCCTTCTTTATGGTCCAGCTGCCTTGTCGTGGCGAAGGGGCTTGAATAACTCAGAGAAGCTATGAGCTATGCCGTGCAGGGCCACCCAAGATGGACAGGTCATAGTGGAGAGTTTTGACCAAACGTGATCCACCTGGAGAAGGAACTGGCAAGCCACTCCAGTATCCCTGCCAAGAAAACTCCATGGACAAAGACAACAGGCAGTGTATTGGGGTTATCAATATTGCACAAGAGGTAGGGTTGCCATATGCCCAGGAAAACCAGGACATGTCCTCTTTTAGGGGGCAAACGTGCACATCCGGGCGGATTTTTACATTTTAAAGGAAAGGTCCAGGTTTTTTGGGCTCAGGCCGTTCTGCACACCACGGCCGCTGCCGGCCCAAGCTGGGGAAAGAGGCATGCCCCACACATCTCTTTCTCCAGCTCAGGCTGGCAGCGTCTCTGTCTGTCCTCTTCTTCGCTCTTCAAGATATGGCAACTCTACCGCACGGAAGCCATTGGAGGAATAAAAACGGACTCTTCTTTGAAATGAAAGTTCTCCCATCCAAAAATATTGTTATTATTTTCTGTTTATTTATTAAAGTTATATATACCACCCTTCATCCAAAAATTCCAGGGCACTTCGCGAGATAAAAATACAAATAAGTAAATGCAAAAGACATCAAAACAATAGCCCCCAGCTTCCACAAACACATTTAAAAGTCTGTAGAATAAATATGAATCAGCCCAAGCCCTGGTTGAAGAGGAGCATTTTCGCCTAGCACCTGCAAATATATAATGAAGGCGCCAGACAAGTCTCCCTAGGGAGAGCATCCCACAGACGGGGAGCCACTGCCGAGAAGGCCCCGTTCTCATGTTGCCACCCTCTGGACCTCTTGAGGATGAGGCATACAAGGGTGGAGGGCCTCGGAAGATGATCACAGAGTCTGGGTCAGTTTATATGGCGAGAGGCAGTCCTTGAGGTATTGAGGTCCTGAGCCATTTAAGAGTTTATAGCTCAAAACCAGCACTTTGAATTGGGCCCAGAACATGGGCGTAGGCAGGGGGGCGGGGGGGCAGTTGTTCCCCCTAGAAGCAGGGCCGCTGGCCAGCCTGCCCCGCTGCCCCCCGCCGCCCGGTGCTGTCTCCCTTCTCCCTGGCTGGCTGTGGGGCGGGTGGAGGGAAAGCCAGCCAAATGCTTTGCGCGGCTCTGGGGCTTTCCCTCCACCCGCCCCACAGCCAGCCGGCTAGAAGGGATGTCTCCCTTCTCCCTAACTGGCTGTGGGGCGGGTGGAGGGAAAGCCAGCTTTCCCTCTACCTGCCCCAGCGATCACGGAGGGGATCGGAGCAGCCCGATTTCGGGCTGATCCTGGCGCCCCCTCGCCCATGCCGATCGTGGAGGGGGGGAGGGGGTCGGAGCAGCCCGATTTCGGGCTGATCCTGGCGCCCCCTCGCCCCTGAACGACCATGGCATGGCTTTCCTTGCCCCACTTTGGCCCCTCCCCCGCCCCTTGGCCCCCCTTTTCCCCCCTAATTTTGATCCTAGCTACGCCCCTGGCCCGGAAACTAACCGGCAGCCAGTGCAGTCATCCCTGTATGAAACGCCACCATCAAATGGGGTTTGCTACACCTGTTTAGGCTTTTTCTCTCTCTCCTCCCCTGCCCTTGTCGGTGCCCCTCGCAGGAGCCCTACTTACAGACCGTGTGCGAGTGTTGCAGTTACCACCTGGATCCCATCAGCCCCGTCCGCATCCTGAACCTGCAGTGCCAGGGGGGCGAGACGGAGCCTGTTGTTCTGCCCATCATCCAGCAGTGCGAGTGCAGCAGCTGCCAAGGTGAGCCTGGGCCAGAGGTGGGGGCCAGAAAGGGCTCAGTTAGGCCAAAGAAGTAGACAGAGCCCTCTTTCCTAAACCTAGGACCATAAAAAGAGCTGGATCAGGCAAGTGGCCCAGCCATTATCCTTATTTATTTCGTTGCATTAATATCCCACAAATTATTGGATTCAAACTACAAGAAAGAAGATTCCACCTAAACATTAGGAAGAACTTCCTGACAGTAAGAGCTGTTCGGCAGTGGAATTTGCTGCCAAGGAGTGTGCTGCCAAGACTCCACTGGAGTCTCCTTCTTTGGAGGTCTTTAAGCAGAGGCTTGACAGCCATCTGTCAGGAATGCTTTGAGGGCGTTTCCTGCTTGGCAGGGGGTTGGACTGGATGGCCCTTGTGGTCTCTTCCAACTCGATGATTCTATGATTCCCTCCAAGTTGCTCCCAGTGGCCTACATGGTTCCACCCCTTCTCATTTAACCCCCCCCCCAACAGCCCTGTGAGGGAGAAAAGGCAGTGTGACTGTCCCAAGTTCACCCAGCGAGCTTCATGGCCGAGTGGGGGGATTCAAACTCGGGTCTCCCACTTCCTGCCCTGACACTCTAACCACACTGAGTCTCCAGAGCTCAGCATGCTGTCCTCACAGCAGACAACCAGGTGCCCCAATGGGAACCCCACACACAGGATCCGAGCACAAGAGCCGCTCTCCTCTGCTCTTGGTCTTCCCGGGTAAGTCCTGCATTCAAGTCTCACCGCCCGTCTTGGGTTTCCCTTCTTCTCCATCGCAGGTGGCGACTTCTCCAAGCGCTGACGACGTCCCCACAGGCGAAAAAGCCAGGCCCTTCCATAGCGGAGGATGCAAGATATTTTTTCATGTTTTGCCTTGCCTCTTTCTCTCCTCTCTTCCAATTTCCTACACACACTTACACATGGCATGGCACAGATTTCTCCTTCATTCCTTTGCAAGTCAATAAACTCAGCCAGCAGCTTTGCAGTGTGTTTTATTATCCACCAAGGAAGCATCCGGGGGGGGGGACTGAGAGGAGGGGGGGAGAGGATCCCAAAGGAATTTGCTGCTGGCTTGCAGGAGTGGAAGCCGAGCGCCCACCTAATAATAATAATAATAATAATAATAATATAATAATAATAATAATAATAATAATAATAATAATAATAATAATGATTTATTATTTATACCCCGCCTATCTGGCTGGGTTTCCCCAGCCACTCTGGGCAGCTTCCAACAGAAAAATAAAATAAAATAAAATAATCAATTAAACATTAAAAGCCTCCCTAAGCAGGATTGCCTTCAGATGTCCTCTAAAAGTCTGGTAGTTATTTTTCTTTTTGACATCTGGTTGGAGGGTGTTCCACAGGGCGGGTGCCACTACCGAGAAGGCCCTCTGCCTGGTTCCCTGTAACTTGGCTTCTCACAACGAGGGAACCACCAGAAGGCCCTCGGCGCTGGACCTTGTGCCCAGAAGGCCCTTCACCCGATGTCCAGTGGCACTTCCAGGTGGGGCTAGGAAGGTCCCTTGCCAGCTGGTCAGTGTGGGCAATACTGAGCAAGCTGAGCGAGCTGGGCCAACGGCGGCCTGACGCAGCTTCCCAGGTTCCTATTGAATTATTTGTGAATTCCTATTGAATTATCCTGTGTGAGTGCTTGGAGGCGGTTGGAGGATGGATGGCGGCTAACAGATTGAGATTGAATCCCGAGAAGACAGAAGTACTGTTTGTGGGGGACAGGAGGCGGGCAGGTGTGGAGGATTCCCTGGTCCTGAATGGGGTAATTGTGCCCCTGAAGGACCAGGTGCGCAGCCTGGGAGTCATTTTGGACTCATAGCTGTCCATGGAGGCACAGGTCAATTCTGTGTCCAGGGCAGCTGTTTACCAGCTCCATCTGGTACGCAGGATGAGACCCTACCTGCCCACGGACTGTCTCGCCAGAGTGGTGCATGCTCTAGTTATCTCTCGTTTGACCACTGTAATGTACTCTACGTGGGGCTACCTTTGAAGGTGACCCGGAAACTGCAATTAATCCAGAAGGCAACTAGACTGGTGACTGGGAGCGGCCACCGAGACCACATAACACCGGTCCTGAAAGACCTACATTGGCTCCCAGTACGTTTCCGAGCACAATTCAAAGTGTTGGTGCTGACCTTTAAAGCCCTAAATAGCCTCGGTCCAGTATACCTGAAGGAGCGTCTCCTCCCCCATCGTTCTGCCCGGACACTGAGATCCAGCGCCGAGGGTCTTCTGGCGGTTCCCTCACTACGAGAAGCCATGTTACAGGGAACCAGGCAGAGGGCCTTCTCGGTAGTGGCACCCACCCTGTGGAATGCCCTCCCACCAGAGGTCAAAGAGAACAACAATTACCTTTAGAAGGCATCTTAAGGCAGCCCTGTTTAGGGAAGCTTTTAATGTTTGATTGATTTCTGTATTTTAATGTTTTGTTGGAAGCCGCCCAGAGTGGCTGGGGGAACCCGGCCAGATGGGCGGGGTATAAATAATAAATTATTATTATTGTTGTTGTTGTTGTTGTTGTTATTTATTACCCCTTGCCGCAGAAGCATGAGGACTAGAGCCTTTGCGTCTTTTTTAGGGGAAGCACTGTTGCTCAGGGTATGAACACAGATGGCGCCTGGTTCGTATGTACACACCGTGGTCAGTGGCTGTGAAAAGAGCAAGCTCTGTGCCCGGCATTCTTGAGAAGGGGATTGGAAGCAAAGGAGCAAATCTCCCAGGAAGAGAAGAGATTCGTCTCTTTTATGAGAGAATGTCTCAGTTATAAATCAGGGGGCAGGCAGGGAAACAGCATCTATACCCCCCTGGAAACCAGGTGTGTGAGGAAGAGGTTTTAACAAGCGATAGCAAGAAGCAGCACATGACAAGGTGGGGGAGCCCTTTCAGGGAAGGTCAGAAGTGGAAGCTCTGAGCCCAACCCCAGGTCAAAGTTGAGGAAAGTAAAGACCGATCGAAGGTCGACAATGACAGGGGGACATCTCCATTTTTTGCATTCCTTTTGCATTGGAAAAAAAGGAGGAATCCGAGAAGGATCCAAGAAGTTGACTCCTGTCAAGCTTGTAGTCCACCAAGACGCCAAGATCCTTTTCACATATACTGCTAGTAAGCCAGGTGTCCACCCTCCTATATTTGTGCAACTGGTTCCAACTGCAGAATCTTACATTTGTCGCTATTGAAATTCATTTTGTAGCTGGCGCCCAGTTACCCAATCTGTTAAGGTCATTTTGAATTCTGATTCTCTCTTCGGCATTAGCTGCCCCTCCCACTTTTGGTGTAATCTGCAAATGTGATGAACATCCTCTCAATTCCTTCATCCAAGTCATTTCTAAAAATGTTAAGCAACAACTTGCCCAGGACAGAACCCTGCGGCACCCCACGTGTCACTTTTTCCCATTCCCAGGATGACGAGGAACCATTAATGAGTACTCTGGGTTTCGTCAGTCAACCAGCTACAAATCCACCTAACAGTTACCTCGTTCGACCCACATTTCACCAGCTTCCTCACAAGAATATCATGGGAGACTTCGTCAAAAGCCTTACTGAAATCAAGATACACTATGCCCACAGCATTTCCCTGATCCACCAAGTTTGTAAAGAAATCAGATTGGCCTGGCATGACTTATTTTTGAGAAACCCATGCTGGGTCTTTGCAATCACAGCATCCTTTTCTGAATGTTCACAGACCGACTGTTGAATATCTGTTCTGGGACCTTCCCTGTTATCACCGGTCAGCAATTACCTGGGTCTTCCTTTCCCCCCTTTTAGAAGATTGGGACATTTCCCACCTCCAGTCTGCAGGGACTTCACCTGATCTCCAAGAATTCTCAGAGACAAAGGCTCTGAAATTACACCTGCAAACTCCTTTAGCAACCCTGGATATATCTCACCGGGCCTTGGAGATTCGATCTCATTTTTGGTAGCCAGGTGTTCCCTTCCTACCTTTTCCTATCTTGGGCTTCAGCTCCCTCTTTACACCATTTATTCTGTTATCACCAGGCTGGACATCACCTTCCTTTTGGGTGAAGACAGAGGCAAAGAAGGTCTCTTGTCTTCCCCATGCAGAGAACCTACCCCTTGCTTGTTCCTCCTTTTGCTTCGGACATAGCCGGACTTGCAGTCATTTTGAGCTTTGGGATGGGGTGGTCTGGGCTCGGGAGGGGTAGCTGACGTGGTGTGGCTCAGCACCAAAGACAAGACAACCTCCGATCACCCTTGACCGTTGGGCATACTTGCTGGGGCTGATGGGAATTGGAGTCCGGGACCAGCTCGAAGGGGTCACGCTGGCTATTCCTGGCTGGCCGAGGTTTCTAAGCAGGGCTCAGATCTCTACCTGCTGGGGATCCTTCAGTTGGACGCCTGCATTTTGGGAGGTTGGGCTGGGTGATCCTTGGGGGTACCTTCTGCCATTAAATGTAAAGTACTACACTTGGGGGGGGGGAAATGAAAGGCACAAATACAGGATGGGAGACAACTGGCTTGAGAGCAGTACATGTGGAAAGGATCTAGGAGTCTTGGTAGACCACAAACTTGACATGAGTCAGCAGTGTGATGCAGCAGCTCAAAAAGCCAATGCAATTCTGGGCTGCATCAATAGGAGTATAGCATCTAGATCTAGGGAAGTAATAGTACCACTGTATTCTGCTCTGGTCAGACCTCACCTGGAGTACTGTGTCCAGTTCTGGGCACCACAGTTCAACAAGGATACTGATAAGCTGGAACGTGTCCAGAGGAGGGCAACCAAAATGGTCAAAGGCCTGGAAACGATGCCTTATGAGGAACGGCTTAGGGAGCTGGGTATGTTTAGCCTGGAGAAGAGAAGGTTAAGGGGTGATATGATAGCCATGTTCAAATATATAAAAGGATGTCATATAGAGGAGGGAGAAAGGTTGTTTTCTGCTGCTCCAGAGAAGCGGACAGGAGCAATGGATTCAAACTACAAGAAAGAAGATTCCACCTAAACATTAGGAAGAACTTCCTGACAGTCAGAGCTGTTCGACAGTGGAATTTGCTGCCAAGGAGTGTGGTGGAGTCTCCTTCTTTGGAGGTCTTTAAGCAGAGGCTTGACAGGCATATGTCAAGAATGCTTTGATGGTGTTTCCTGCTCGGCAGGGGGTTGGACTGGATGGCCCTTGTGGTCTCTTCCAACTCTATGATTCTATGATTATGATTCTGGGACCTTCTGGAGGGCTCCACGTTGCCTATTCACGGCTTGCAGGGCAGCTGAGGGTTCTGAAAAAGTGCAGAGCTGGTGCCACCCGCTCCACGGCCACCTGTCATCTTAACGTGCCCAGAGGCAACCTTTGCGCTTAGGCTGGGGAGGGAGAGCCTGTGGCTCCATCTGGCTGTCGCTGGCCTACAACTCCCAACAGCCAGGAATCATGAGAGTCGTAGTCCAACAACACGTGAAGGGGCTCAAATTCCCCATTTATGATTTCCCAAATTCCATGGGTGAATCTGTCAATCTTGAGTTTCATCCCCCCCCCTCATTTTCCTGGTCTTGGATTTAGTTCTCTGCATCAGTTTGCAATTACCAAAAATAAGTCCTCGTGATAACTCACCAGAAATTTAGTACAAATGTCTCTTCCCACACACATTTTGGGTGCAATTTTGCCTAAAATACACATTTTTGCAAGGCAGCGTTTTCTCACCTAACGCATTTTATTTCTGCTAAGCTATGGGTTTTGAGCCACGCCTTACCCTAGCGCATACATGCTATACACTCGTCACCTGTGCAGTGCAAAATTCAGAGAAGGGTGAGTTTTTGAAGAGTTATGGCTGTGTCTTGGTGTGAGGGCTGGTTCAGAAAGAGCAGATCGAGTGGATTCACCTGCAAAGGCAAACAGAATTGAATTTCTCCCATGGTAGGCAAAGCCTTTTCCTGGTGCAGAGCGAAGAACTGTGGTCAGCTGTGATTCCTGCTGTGAGGGGATTCTTGCGACTACTCTAGAGTAACGACACTCCTCATGTTACTTTTCCATAACGTGTTTATTGGTGCTGCTATGTACAGTGAGGAAGGTGTAGAAACATGTCTTCTTACTCCGATGCAGAATCCGGAAGTGCCCCCCGGCGCGAACGTCCCCAACATAAAAGTCGCGGGACACTGAATCTCCTCCCCTTTCGTCTTTTACGTAATTCCGGAACCGGAGGAAAGGGTCTGCGTTCCATGTTTTCCCTCTCCCCCTTTTCCCCTTCTCTCTCCTCCCGCCTGTGGAGTCTGGGCTCTTTCCTCCTGCCTGAGCCCGGGCACTCTCTCTCCGTGTCCTGACTGCCCTCCCCTGAGCCTGTGCTTCCTTCGCTGCTCGGGGAGGGGCTGCTCTTGATGATAGGGGGAGGTACTCTGTACTCTCTCCCCCTTACATCTGCATTGCAGGGGGTTGGGCTAGATGACCCTCGAGGGTCCCTTCCAACTCGATGATCCGAATCGGAAAGAGCTGCCCAAATTTCTTGTCTCTTAGAACTGAGACGGGTTGGTGAGGTGGCCCACTTTCCAGGGCTCTCGTTTGGCAAGCAAGGAAGGGACCACGAGGGGAGCATTTACAATCCTGAGCACTGAGCCTCTCCCTGAAGGCTGAGCTCCTCCACACCGCAGTCTGGTGGTGCAGGGGTCAAGAGGGTCGGACACGGGCCTGGGTTCAAATCCCCACTGGGCCATGCAGCTCACGGGGGGGGGACCTTCGGGGCCAGTCGCTGTCTCTCACCCTACCTCCCAGGGTTGTTGTTGTTGGGACAAAATGGGGCATCCGCAGGAGAAAGGGGGACTGTGAACGCCGCCACGAGCTCTGACACTCTAGCCCAGCGTTTCTCCAACTTGGGTCCTCGGCGGTCGTTGGACTACAACTCCCATCATTCCTGACCACCGCCCCTGCTAGCTAGGGATGATGGGAGTTGTAGTCCCAAGTTTGAAAAGCACTGCTCTAACCACTAGGCCACACTGGATCCCTAGGTGTGGCTGCTCCTGCAATAACCAGTCGGTGCTGCAACAAAGCAGAACTGGGAAGCTGGGAAAAGGGAGGGCCTCGATTTTGATCGGGGGGGGGGGGGAGGGAGGAATGCTGACAAAAATTTCCAAAACGAAAAGGACAATGAGAAAGGGGTATTGCAGCGGGTTGGGATGGATGACCCTTTGGGTTCCTTCCAATTCCATGATGCCATGAAAGACGGGAGCCGCATTCCCTTGTCCACCCAACCTAGGAATCCTGCGCTGGCATCTTTGCAGCTGGAGCGTGTGTGCCAGGGCCCAGGCTGCCCTTCTTGAGAGCCAGTTTTGGTGTAGTGGTTAAGAGCGGTAGACTCGTAATCTGGTGAACCGGGTTCGCGTCTCTGCTCCTCCACATGCAGCTGCTGGGTGACCTTGGGCTAGTCACACTTCTCTGAAGTCTCTCAGCCCCACTCACCTCACAGAGTGTTTGTTGTGGGGGAGGAAGGGAAAGGAGAATGTTAGCCGCTTTGAGACTCCTTTGGGGAGTGATAAAGTGGGATATCAAATCCAAACTCTCCTCCTCCTCTTCTCTTCTTCCCTTTCTGCCATGTGCCCTCAGGATCCGGGTGGGACACCTACTGCTCTCTCCCCGTCGGCCTGCGACTCAGCCGGGGGGCACGAGTGGCCGGCCAGTCCGGGCTTCGTGCCAGCCCCGTGGGCCACCGCTGCTGGGTGCGCCCTCCTCCTGTGGGCGGCCAGGCTGCGCATGCGCGGGAAGCTCTCCCCGCACTCGGTGCAGATGAGCCGGGTGGGGGCATCGTGCGCCCTCTGGTGGGAGAGCAGGGCCTTGCGCAGGCGGAAGCTCTCTCCGCACCGCCCGCAGGAGAAGGGCTTCTCGCCCGTGTGGAGCCGCACGTGCAGCTTGAGGGTGATGCGGTCCTTGAAGCTGCGTGGGCACTCGGGGCAGCCGTAGGGCCGCTCGCCGGTGTGGACGCGCTCGTGGCTGAGCAGGTGGTGCTTCTGGGTGAAGCGCTTGCGGCAGAGCTGGCACGAGAAGGGCTTCTCGCCCGTGTGGACGCGCTGGTGGATCACGAGGTGGTGCTTGTGGCTGAAGATCTTGGCGCAGCGCTGGCACGCGAACGGCTTGGCGCCCGTGTGGACGATGCGGTGCATCAGCACCCCTGCCCGGTCCTTGAAGGCCTTCCCGCAATCGGGGCAGGGGAAGGGGCGCTCGCCCGAGTGCCCCCGCTGGTGGGTCTGCAGGTGGTGCTTCTGGGTGAAGCGCTTCCCGCACTCGGAGCAGGGGAAGGGGCGCTCGCCCGTGTGCACCCGCTGGTGCGTCAGCAGGTGGTGCTTGTGGCTGAACAGTTTCCCGCAGTCGGCGCACGCCAGAGGCGGCTCCCCAGAGTGCGCCTTGCGCCGGTGCGTCAGCAGCAGCTTCTGCAGCCGGAAGGCGGCACCGCACTCGCCGCAGGAGAAGGGGCGCTCCCCGCCGTGCACCCGCAGGTGGGTGCCCAGGTGCTGCTGCTGGGTGAAGCGCCGCCCGCACTCAGGGCAGCCAAAGGGGCGCTCGCCGGTGTGGATGCGCTGGTGCGTCAAGCAGGCCATTTTGCTTTTGAAGCGCTTCCCACAGTCCGGGCAGCTTAGGGGGCATGGTGACGCTTCTTCCCCCACGGGATCTCTTCCTCCTTCGGCGCCAGGCAGCCCCTGAGACAGGAGTCCCGCCCCACCCGCAGGCTTGCCAGCCATGTTGCTGCCGCTGTTTTGCTGCGGGCGCGAGGTCTGGCCCTCAGGCTTCCGGTGCCGGAGGACCGTCTCCGAGAAGAGCCCCTCCTCCCCTTCTTCATCCTTGACTCGCAGGTCGCAGCCTGCAAAAGGAAAAGGGAGAAGTTGCAAAGCAGTCTTGCCAATCCAGTGACATAGCAGAGGCAGGACGGGGGGGGGGAGGCCGTGACCCTGGGTTCAGTTTGGGGGGGCACATTATCATAGAATCATAGAATCATAGAATAGTAGAGTTGGAAGAGACCACAAGGGCTATCCAGTCCAACCCCCTGCCAAGCAGGAAACACCATCAAAGCATTCCTGACATATGCCTGTCAAGCCTCTGCTTAAAGACCCCCAAAGAAGGAGACTCCACCACACTCCTTGGTAGCAAATTCCACTGCCAAACAGCTCTTACTGTCAGGAAGTTCTTCCTAATGTTTAGGTGGAATCTTCTTTCTTGTAGCTTGAATCCATTGCTCCGTGTCCGCTTCTCTGGAGCAACAGAAAACAACCTTTCACCCTGTTCTATATGACATCATTTTATATATTTGAACATGGCTATCATATCACCCCTTAACCTTCTCTTCTCCAGGCTAAACATACCCAGCTCCCTAAGCTGTTCCTCATAAGGCATCGTTTCCAGGCCTTTGACCATTTTGGTTGCCCTCCTCTGGACACGTTCCAGCTCGTCAGTAACCTTCTTGAATTGTGGTGCCCAGAACTGGACACAGTACTCCAGGTGAGGTCTGACCAGAGCAGAATACAGTGGTACTATTACTTCCCTAGATCTAGATGCTATACTCCTATTGATGCAGCCCAGAATTGCACTGGCTTTTTTATCTGCTGCATCACACTGTTGACTCATGTCAAGTTTGTGGTCTGCCAAGACTCCTAGATCCTTTTCACATTTACTGCTTTCAAGCCAGGTGTCTCCCATCCTGTATTTGTGCCTTTCATTTTTTCTGCCCAAGTGTAGTACCTTACATTTCTCCTTGTTAAAATTCATCTTGTTTGCTTTGGCCCAGTTGTCTAATGCTTTGTGCTCAGCCCTGTTGAGCCATGAATGTGCCCCTCAAAGCAGGGCCGTGTTGGCCAGCTGGGCTCCCCACTGCACAGGCAGGCAGGCAGGCAGGCTGTGCGGGCTCCACTTAGCCCCGGGCACCAGCAAAGGATGATCCGCCACTGTGCCAAGTTGAGGCTTTCCCACCATTGCTTATCAAGGCTCTCTCGCCGCTCTACAGGTAACAGGGAGGACAGCAGAAGGCCAAGTGGGGCCCCTCTAGTCCTGCATCCTTTCCTCACAGTGGCCAACCAGATGCCCACAACCCCACAAGCAGGATCCGAGTGCGGGAGCCGCCTCCCCGCCTGTGGTTGCCAGCAGCTGTGAAAGCAGAGAATAGCCAGCATAGCTAGCAGCCATTGAGAGCCTGTGGCAGGGAGTTCCACAGCTTAACTCTGCGCTGTGTTAAGAAGGGCTTCACCACCCAGAACATCATAACTGTTGTTGTTGTCACTTTACTCACAATGACTCAAAGTGGCCTACAAAAACAGAAGCCACTAGAAGCATCATTTCTGCAGCAATCTGCTTTTGTTTCCAAAATAATTCTTCATGAAAAGCCATCTTCGCTGTAGTGCAAATTTACTATCATCAAACACCTTTTTGTCTGACTCTCACATTTTTGCAAGCAATTTCCAGTAACACAATGCATGACTAGTTTATGACTTTCGCCGACATTTGCACCTTTATACACACAAACTGAGGCATTCTCGCACGTAACAGACACTTGGAGAGCTTTGCGTTGCAAAATTCAGAGGCGTGTGAATCGGGAAGGTGAGCTGTGCTTCGGTTTGCAGGCCAGTTTGAGAATCGGGCAGGTCCCTGTTCAGATGCACGCAAAATTGAATTCCCCTTCAATAGTGGACGGTGACGCTCAGGTTTGCTTCCGTGTTGCCTGCGGCCAGTTAAGTGTCACCAGGAAGCCATCAGCCTTACCCAGGGAGGTGAGCAGTTCGTAGTTCTCTCGCATGACGTCGCAGTGGAGCCGTCGCTGCCACGCCTGCAGCCCTGCCCACTCTTCCGGGGAGAAGGAGACCGTGACGTCCTCCAGCGTCACCTGCGATGACAGAGGAAGCCCAGCTCAGCAAAGCGTCCCTCCCCAAGACCTGGGGAATTGCCAACCCAGTTACCTTATTAATTGACTACCTGCCCCCTCCCTGCCCTGCCCCATCACGTGGGCTCCAGTGTGGGTTACCGTAACTCCTTTGGGATGGAAGATAAGAGAGCAGAGCCGGATTTACGTCTAAGCTAAACAAGCTCTAGTTTAGGGCCCCACTCTCTTGAGGATCCCCCCCCCAAAAAAAATTAAAGAAAAAAAAACTGGATGTACATTTCCAAAATATAAGTTAAAAATCAAATCAAATAAAACCTACATACAGCAACAGTGTTTTGTGTTGTGTAGGCTCCTATGATGTAAGTCATGGGCCCACAATCATTTTAAGTTAGAGCTTAATATATTTTTTAAAAAGGTAAAGGGACCCCTGACCGTTAAGTCCAGTCGCGAACGACTCTGGGGTTGCGGCGCTCATCTCGCTTTACAGGCCGAGGGAGCCGGCGTTTACCTTAATGTTGCCAGCGTTTTCAAGTGTACACAGTTTCCCCCCATATATTCAATAAACATTTTCCAATCTTCTTTAAACATATGTTCCTCTTGTTCGCTTATTCTATAAGTTTGCTTATTCTATATGCAAGCTGTGCATATTCCATCAGTTTAAGTTGCCACTCTACTTTGGTTGGGACCTCGCTCGTTTTCCCTTTGGGGGCTAACAAAACACCAACTACAGTGGTGGCATATATAAATAACCAGTTTTGACATCTGGGAATTTCCATCTGAATTATCCCCAACGGAAAGGACTCTGGTTTTCTGGGGGAAAGTACTTCTAAATCCCCCCCCAATTCATTATGGATTATTTTCCAATACTGTACTCTTTCCCCCTTTTACATGTCCAGAGCTATCTCGTGTTTTCATCTTGTGAACCGCTCCGAGATCTTTTGACCAAGGGCTGTATATAAATCGAATAAATAAAAAATAAATGAAGCGATGGTCTGGCTCTGAGAGGGAGTGACCATAGCTCAGTGGGGGAGCACCTGCTGGGCATGTAGACGGACCCACAGCATCTCAGCATCTGTTTGCGTTTTTATTTTGCATTTTATGCCCTGAGATCTTCGGGTGAAGGGGCGGTACGGGAGCAGCTGCCCCCCCCCTAAATCAATACAAATCAGAGGTTCTGCCCCCCCAACAAAACCTGCCCCCCTAACAAAAATCCTGGCTATGCCCATGGTGAAAGGCTATAATTTATGAATAAAATAAAAAATTGGGTTGGGAAAGGTCTGCTCTTCAACCCCGGCAGAGCTGCTGCCGGCCCGTGTCGATAATACTAAGCTACATAGACCATGGCCTGACTCGGTATATAAGGAGAGCTTTGGGGTCTCGCCTTGCGTGGGGCGACTCGCTTTCCCTGGCTCTTCCCACTCTCCTTCCGGAGCCGGGGCCCTCCGCACGCGCGCAGAGGCACGCGCGTCTTTGTCCGCCGGCCAAAGCGGGCGCTTCCGCCGGGCCGGTCCCTTCTCTCGGTCCGGCCCGGGGATCCAGAGAAGGGCAAAGGGTGCGGGGACGGGGGGGGGGTCCTACCGGGCCGAGCATCTCCTCCTCGAGGCGGATCCGAGGTGCGCGGAGAGGCCGGCGAGAGCCACCCGCCGTCCGGCTCGTGAACCGGATCCGCTTCGGCCGGCGGAGGGAGGGACGGAGGAAGGCGAGAGGAGGCGCCCTCCGGCCAGGCTGGGCTGGGCATCCAGCGGAGAAGAAGGGGCTCCAGAGACCACAGGGTCCCCCGATGCGCCTCCCTTGCAAGGAGCTGGCGAGCGAGGAGGTGCCCAAATACGCGCGCCCGCCCTTCGCCTCGCGCTCAGCTTGCAGGGCCAGCTCATGGGGGAGCTTAAAAAAATGTTTTGGGGGGTGGGCTTTTCCAGTTTCTCTGCCTTCGCACTGCCTCCTGCAGACCCTCCCCGGGTGGCCCCCTAGCCGCGCAGGCTGCTGCGATCCTGAAGGCGCAGGGAGCAGAGGCGCATTTAGGGGAGCAGGGTGGGCGCAGAATTTGGGCTTCGCACAGAGAGAGCGAGGGCACCTGGAATTTGAAACCCCGAGATCCACCGCTGCAGGGAGGAAGCCTCCTTGAAATGCCGAGCCAAGCTGAATGTTGCAGGAAGGTTCAGGGCAGATAGAAAGAAGTCCTCAGCGCGGAGTTCAGCTGGGGAACTCACTGCCACAGGAAGCAGGGGGGCGGACACTAACTTAGACGGCTTTAGAAGAGGGTGGGGCCGATTCCAGTTGCTGGGAGCCACAGGAGTGGAGCGTTGGATCCTGCTTTCTGGTCCCCGGTCCCCGCCCCCAGTTGTGTTCTCCCCCGTTGTGAGAACAAGATGCTACTAGACTAGGTGTACTGCAAGCTCTTTCTATCCCAACGGGACTGACTTGAGAAGAAACAGGCATGGGATTGCGCAGTTCAGTTTCTAGATTGGTTTGCAAATACGGCAAACACCATTACTGGGCAACGTTAAAAGTGCAATCCTACAGTACATTTCCAAGCACAATTCAAAGTGTTGGTGCTGAATGGCCTCGGCCCAGTATACCTGAAGGAGCGTCTCCACCCCCATCATTCAGCCCCCGGACACTGAGGTCCAGCACCGAGGGCCTTCTGGCGGTTCCCTCCCTGCGAGAAGCCAAGTTACAGGGAACCAGGCAGAGGGCCTTCTCGGTGGTGGCACCCGCCCTGTGGAACGCCCTCCCACCAGGTGTCAAAAAGAAAAACAACTACCGGCACCAGACTTTTAGAAGGCATCTGCTCAGGTCAGACCTCACTTGGAGTACTGTGTCCAGTTCTGGGCACCACAGTTCAAGAAGGAGACTGACAAGCTGGAACGTGATTCTATGATCTATGATCTAAAGGCAGCCCTGTTTAGGGAAGCTTTTAATGTTTAATAGAATTTAAATTTCTGTTGGAAGCCACCCAGAGTGGCTGGGAAAACCCAGCCAGATGGGCGGGGTATAAATAATAAATTACTACTACTACTACTACTACTACTACTACTACTACTACTACTACTACACAGGCCAACTTACCTGTCCCGGGCTCAGTCTCCCACTAGGCTGGGAGAAACAGCAGCAGCCTGAAACCTTGGGGTAAGATATTCACTGCTATCCCTACTCAGAATACAACCATTGAAGTTAACGGACAAGACTCACTCAGGTTCATTAATCCCAAGGGGTCTGCTGTGAATAGGAGTAGCATTGAACACTGCTGCTGCCAGTCAGTGCAGGTAATACTAAGCTACATGGAACCATGGCCTGACTCGGCCTAAGGACAGGTCTTGTTTGGGAAGGCCATAACTCAGTGGCAGACCATCTGCCCTGCATGCAAAGGACCCAGGTGCCATAACCAGCTACTCCTGGTAGAGGCTGCGAACGTCCCTCCTCTGAAATCCAGGAGCTGCTGCCAGTCAGTGTAGACAATATAGGACTAGCTATATCTCAGTATAAGGGAGCTTCCTGTGTTTTATGGTGGGCGTTGGGTTGCAGCCTAGGGAACTCAGAAAGTTCTTGCTCATTTTATATACAGTACTGTATATTCCTGCGTATAAGACTACTTTTTAACCCAGGAAAATCTTCTCAAAAGTCGGGGGTCGTCTTATACACCGGGTCGTATTTCTTATATGGTGAGAATATCCCAAACTCTATATTTTAACTGGAAAAGTTGGGGGTCGTCTTATACGCCCAGTCGTCTTATACGCCAGAATACTGTATATGGTAAATGTTTATTTGAAACTGCTCCTTGTTGCACTTCAAATAATGTGCTCTGAATCCAGAAACTTCCATCGTTTCACTTAAAATACCACAAAAAGTGTTTCACGGCACCTTGAGAATTCTGACATTCTCTTTTTGTATATTGCTCGACTCTGAGATATATAGCTATACAATTTACGTTCTAGGAAATTTTATTGGCTGCCACTGTTAGAATTTTTCTTGCTCTCCTTTAAGCCACTAACTTTACAAATAACAACGAATTAATAATAATAATAATAATAATAACAATAATAATAATAATAATAATTTATTATTTATACCCCGCCCATCTGGCCGGGTTCCCCCAGCCACTCTGGGCGGCCTCCAACAAAATATTAAAATACAGAAATTACAATTATTACAATCTACAGCAGTTTGAAGATCACCGTAATGTACTTGGAAGACAGAATGGTTGCATTGGGATACGTGAAGAGGTCGAAATGCAATCTCTTGCCAATGGGATCATTCTCGCCACCTGCCCTTTCCCCATTTCCTTTCCTTCTGACCTGGCTGCTTAACATTCCTGATCCTCAAACCACGGTGTGTGCATAGCAGCACACTTTTTGCAAGAATTTTTGCTGGCTCTCTGAAGGTGCCGTTAGCCTCTGACCTGGCATTTCCTGCAACAGACCAAGGCAGCTTCCCCTCTGGCATGTAAACACCAATTCACTTTCACATCTCCTGTCAGGACAGAGAAAAGGAAGCAACTCACGGAGCGCAGTTTCAAATGGTTTTTAATGTTGTTTTTAATGCTGTAACACACCCTGGGAACTTGGGGTGAAGAATGCGTAAACGATGCATTAATAATAATAGTTGAACTTGTGGAACTCCCTGCCACAGGAGGCAGTGGTGGCCACCAACCTAGATTTATCTTCCCCACTGTCTCTTAGCGCTGGTCTGGGGCGAAAACAGCCTGTTGGCTCTGTCAAGGAAGAATGGCTGCTAGCTGAGATGGCGAAATTGATGTTTCATATTAAGAGAAAAATCATTGTCGATATTTACTACTTCTTATGGAGCTTTTGTGTGAAAAAGAAAATCGACTTGTGAGATGAGATCAGGGTTTGAGGATTGAAGAAAACATCGGTTTATAGAATGCAGAATTGTTGGCGTGGATATTTTGACTCATTTTGAAGTTCTCCTTTTTCTTTCCCCCTTTTCAGTTTGTTTTTGTTTAATTGGTTTGTCTCTGATATTCCAAGATACTGGGTATTTTGATATTAACATTTGCATATCTTTTTTCAAACTTGAGTAAAATCTATTGGGGGAGGGGAATTCTCCACCTCTGCTTGAACATAACTTCTAGAAACACAAGGAATTGGGGGGGGGGGCAGGATAGAGAGACCCAGGTGGCGCTGTGGTTAAACCACTGAGCCTAGGGCTTGTTGATCAGAAGGTCAGCGGTTCGAATCCCTGTGACGGGGTGAGCTCCCGTTGCTTGGTCCCAGCTCCTGCCAACCTAGCAGTTCGAAAGCACGTCAAAATGCAAGTAGATAAATAGGAACCGCTACAGCGGGAAGGTAAACGGCGTTTCCATGTGCTGCTCTGGTTTGCCAGAAGCGGCTTTGTCATGCTGGCCACATGACCTGGAAGCTATACGCCGGCTCCCTCGGCCAGTAATGCGAGATGAGCGTGCAACCCCAGAGTCGGTCACGACTGGACCTAATGGTCAGGGGTCCCTTTACCTTTAGGATAGAGAAGGGTCTGGCCCACATAGAAGGATCATTAAAGGAAAAAAGGCCATGTCCCAGTTGGACATTCCCATGGGCCCTTTTCAGGCTGGGCCAGTGACTCCCAAACTGGGATGGCTCAAGAGGGGAGTAAATGACTATCAAACTTTTAAAAGCGGGAACCACCAGTCCAAATCCTGTTTTGTTGACTTACTTAAACTAAACAGGTGCAACTGCATTTTGAATACCTGCAACTGAGCATTTGTCTTTTGAATTCTATGGTGCTGTTATCTTCCACAGTGCATCACGCAGACCGCTATGCTGAATAATGCTTTTTATAGGTGTATCCGCAGCAGCACAACCGGGCGTCTTCCTCTGCCCCAACTGCAACAAAACATGTCTCTCCTTCCTGCTTCGGTCTCTGCAGCCACTGCAGCTGCTGTAACTCTCCAATGGTTTAACTTCATCCCCAAAGGAGCAACTCCTGCATTGCCCCCGGGGGGGGGGTGTTGGCCAAAAAGGTTTGGGAACCAAGCAGGTTGGCATGTTTTTATCTATCATGCAATTGTTGGACATAGCGGAATGGGGGGAGGAACCTGGCTCAGAGCCTGGGGAGGGGGGGGTGGGACAGTGATGAATAGGAAGGAGGAGGAGACTGGGAAGAGGAGGTGTCAGAAGGCAACAGGGCTTAGTGAGCGGGAAGAGTCTGTGGCAGAGAGGAGTCCAGACTCAGAGGCAGAAGCTGAAGAAGGAGAGGGAGGCTTAGAGGCAGAGATGGGTCAGGCTGGGGAAGAAGCACAGGGTGTCTCCTCCTGCTGCAACAAGCTTACCTCTGCCATGCTCTCCCAGAACCAGAAGAGGCATGAAAAGGGCAGGGGAGAGATAAGGCTTCTTGCAGGCGCCGTCTCCGATTGCTTGGGGAAAGCCCTGCGGTGACGGGGACTTTCGGTCTTGGGAACTAATCAGAGGGCACGACACGAGTTGCTTTCTTCATGAGGTGTGACTTGCTCAGTGTGATGTTCTGCTGTCAAAATGCAATCCTCCCTTCCAACAGGACACCAGGACTGGACTCTCAGTGGGAGCTCTCTCTCCTCACCTGTGGCTCCTTTGATGCAACAGGAGGGATTTCCGCTGCGGAAACTTCCTCCCGCAATGAGCACACCCAAAAGGCAACTTTTCAGGGGGGGCAGCTGCACGCAGAGAGGAGGGCTGCTTCCGACCCCCGCCTCTCCCGCCGGCGGATCTCGCCTCTGCCCGGGTCGGGCCGGTGTCCCCGGCGGACGAGGACTCTTCGCCGTGAGTCAGCAGATGGGCCCTCATGACCCGCTTGTCGCGGAAGCGCTTCTCGCACTTGGGGCAGGCGTGGGGCTTCTCCTTCGACAAGGCCTTCTGCAGGGCCCGGCCCGTGCCGTCGCTGGGCGGGAGGACCTGTCCCCGGTGCACCTTCAGGTGGCTGTTGAGGTGCTGCTTCTGCCGGCAGGCCTTGCCGCAGAACGGGCAGAGGTAGGGGCGCTCGCCGGTGTGCATCCGGTTGTGGATGCTGAGCGTCGCCCGGTCCCGGAAGGTCTTCCCGCACTCGGCGCACGAGTAGGGCCGTTCCCCGGTGTGCAGGCGGAGGTGCTTGAGCAGGTGCTGCTTGTAGGCGAAGCGGCGCCCGCAGGCCTCGCACGAGAAGCACTTCTCGCCCGTGTGGACAAGCTGGTGGATGCGGAGGCCGCGCTCCTGCACGAAGGTCTTCCCGCACTCCGGGCACGAGTAGGGGCGCTCGGTGGCGTGGCAGTCCATGTGCGCCGCCAGGATCTGCTTCAGGCGGAAGCGGCTCCCGCACAGGGCGCAGGCGAAGGGGCGCTCGGTGGAGTGTGTCCCCCAGTGCTTGCGGAGGCTCTGCGGCGTGCCAAAGCCCTTCCCACACTGGTCACACACGTGGGGCTTCTGGGGGTCCGGCGGGCGCTCCAGGTGGCTCAGCAGCTGCAGCTTGGCGGCCAGGCGCTTCTTGCCCCCGCAGGCGGCCTCCACGGGGGGAGGCGGGCTCCTTTTGGGGCGCAGGTGGGTCTTGATGTGCCGCTTCAGGTCCCCCCGCGAGGGGAAGCCCTTGGGGCACAGGTGGCACCTGAAGGGCCGCTCCCCGGTGTGCGTCCGGATGTGGATGGCCATCGCCACGTTGCTCAGGAAGCTCTTGCCGCACTCGGGGCACTTGGGAGGTTTCATCTTCAGCGTCAACTTTGGGGCGCCCTCGTCCTTGGGGGGCACAATCGCCGCCTGCTTCTCCGTTTCTGAAGACGGGACCTTCTTCCTTCGCCCACGCCGCCGGCGGGTGGGGGCTGCTCTTTCGAGGTCTTCATCGTCTGCCATCCTGATGCAATCTCCTGCTGAGAAGAAAGGAAAGGGAGACACATACAGGTGAAACTTGGAAAATCAGAATATCGTCCAAAAGTGCATTTATTTCAGTAATGCAACTTCTTATTTTTATTTTCACAAATGCTTTCTTTAGGAAATTCCACAGTAATAAAACAAAGTGTTACAACAATACAAAAATAAACATCACTATTAAAGGTAAAGGGACCCCTGACCATTAGGTCCAGTCGTGACCGACTCTGGGGTTGCGCGCTCATCTCACATTATTGGCCGAGGGAGCCGGCGTATAGCTTCCAGGTCATGTGGCCAGCATGACTAAGCCGCTTCTGGCGAACCAGAGCAGCACACGGAAACGCCGCTTACCTTCCCGCCGGAGCGGTACCTATTTATCTACTTGCACTTTGATGTGCTTTCAAATTGCTAGGTTGGCAGGAGCTGGGACCGAGCAACGGGAGCTCACCCCATCACAGGGATTCGAACCACCGACCTTCTGATCAGCAAGCCCTAGGCTCAGTGGTTTAACCCACAGCACCACCTGGGTCCACATCGCTATTACATTTCATTAATTACATTCCATTTATAATTGACCCGCCTAACGACAAATAATTACAATTGCCACATATGAAGGCTTGACATATCTTGCTTTGCATGTCATGCATCTATCTCCTATATTGGTTTCACCTTTTAAATTGCGTTACTGAAATAACTGCACTTTTTGACGATATTCTAATTTTCCGAGTTTCACCTGCCGGCAGGACGGAGAGGCGCTTTATCGACGGTTGCGTTCGCCTCCCGACTTTCCAAAGGTTTGACAGAGAATAGAGCTGAACCATAAGGGAGTACAAGAGAAATAATCTGGCCGTAGACCAGAAGATAGAATCACCGGAAAGCATCACACAAACTCCCAGGTTCAGTACCTCTGCAGGTACCTTCAGTAGGAGGTGGCGGCAGCAAGGTGAGAAGGGAGAGAGGGGTCCGCTCTGTATCAAAACCTGCACAAGAGGAGGAAATGCTTCCTAGTACTACTACTGCCTCATCTTCGCCTGTCAGCAATCAGTGGCTAAAAAGGCGCAACCAGCCAGTAATGCTAGCAGTCCTGTGTGCATATTTTCATCTCCAATTGCGAAATCAACAGAATCATAGAATCATAGAATCCTAGAGTTGGAAGAGACCACAAGGGCCATCCAGTTCAACCCCCTGCCAAGCAGGAAACACCATCAACGCATTCTTGACATATGCCTGTCAAGCCTCTGCTTAAAGACCTCCAAAGAAGGAGACTCCACCACACTCCATGGCAGCAAATTCCACTGTCGAACAGCTCTTACTGTCAGGAAGTTCTTCCTAATGTTTAGGTGGAATCTTCTTTCTTGTAGCTTGAATCCATTGCTCCGTGTCCGCTTCTCTGGAGCAGCAGAAAACAACCTTTCTCCCTCCTCTATATGACATCCTTTTATATACAGTGGAACCTCGGTTTATGAACACCTCGGTTTATGAATTTTCGGTTTATGAACACCGCGGAACCATCTGGAACGGATTAATTCATTTTCCATTACTTTCAATGGGAAAGTTCGCTTCAGTTTATGAACGCTTCAGTTTATGAACAGACTTCCGGAACCAATTACACCCATGCTTCAGTTTATGAACGCTTCAGTTTAAGTACTCCGCGGACCCATCTGGAACGGATTAATCCGCTTTCCATTATTTTCAATGGGAAAGTTCGCTTCAGTGTATGAACGCTTCAGTTTATTAACAGACTTCCGGAACCAATTGTGTTCATAAACCGAGGTACCACTGTATTTGAACATGGCTATCATATCACCCCTTAATCTTCTCTTCTCCAGGCTAAACATACCCAGCTCCCTAAGCCGTCGACAGAAGCAGAAGTGCTTCCATCAGTGTCTGCTAGTGCATTCAAATTGAGTGCTCCTGTTGCAAAACCATCTGATCCTTCAGAATTATTATTTTATTTATTTATTTATTTATTTATTTATTTATTTATTTATTTATTTATTTGTACCCCGCCCGTCTGGCTGGGTTTCCCCCGCCTCTCTCTTTTGTTGGGCGGCTTCCAACAAAAACAAAAATACATTAAAATATCACAGATTAAAAACTTCCCTAAACAAGGCTGCCTTTAGGTGTTTTCTAAATGTCAGGTAGTTGTTCATCTCCCTGACCTCCGATGGAAGGGCGTTCCACAGGGCGGGCGCCACTACCGAGAAGGCCCTCTGCCTGGTTCTCTGTAGCTTTGCTTCTCATAGCGAGGGAACCGCCAGAAGGCCCTCGGCGCTGGACCTCAGTGTCCGGGCTAAACAATGGGGGTGGAGACGTTCCTTCAGGTATATAGGACCGAGGCCATTTAGGGCTTTAAAGGTCAACACCAACACTTTGAATTGTGCTTGGAAACGTACTGGAAGCCAATGAAGGTCTGTCAGGACCTGTGTTATGTGGTCTCGGCGGCCGCTCCCAGTCACCAGTCTAGCTGCCGCATTCTGGATTAGTTGCAGTTTCCGGGTCACCTTCAAAGGTAGCCCCACGTAGAGCGCATTGCAGTAGTCCAAGCGAGAGATAACCAGAGCATGCACCACTCTGGCGAGACAGTCCGTGGGCAGGTAGGGTCTCAGCCTGCGTACCAGATGGAGCTGATATATAGCCGTCCTGGACACAGAATTAACCTGTGCCTCCATGGACAGCTGTGAGTCCAGAATGACTCCCAGGCTGCGCACCTGGTCCTTCAAGGGTACAGACACCCCATTCAGGACCAGGGAGTCCCCCACACCCGCCCGCCCCCCGCCCCCCAAAAACAGTACTTCTGTCTTGTCAGGATTCAACCTCAATCTGTTAGCCGCCATCCGCCAACCCAAGGGTACCCCAGTATTGCCTCTGCGTAATGCAGCGGTCAATAGCGTCAAAGCCAGAACGTGTGTATGATGGTCCCTTTAAGCCTGCAAAGATTCTGAAAGATGGGAGTGTGCTGGACATTTTAAAGACTTTCCCGCAAGGCGTGCCCTCCCGTGTTGGTGTCTCAACAACAACCCTGCGAGGTAGGCTGGGATGAGAGCCCCACCATCGCGGCCTGGGCTAGGGGAAGTGGCGGGGCCCTTTGCAACACCTCCTCTTTCCCTCCCCGAAAGGACAAACCCCCCCCCATCGTCCCACTTGGCAGCGTGCAACTCTCGTGAACCTTTGCGGAAACAGAGGAAGTCGCCTCGGACCAACCCGGATCTATTGGGCCACCTAGGGATGTCTACACCGGCCGGCGGCAGCTCCTTCCCCTAAAAATAAAACAATATTCTAGTCCTCATGGTTCTGGAAAAGGGTCTGATTGACAATTTGGCTCAGGAAGTCGCCTTCTGCTATATCAGATCTATTGGCCTGCCTAGCTCAATGATGTCTGCACTGACTGGCAGCAGTTTTCCAGCAGGGCTGTCTCCCAATCCCACCTGGAGATCTCAAGGGCTGGACCAGCTAATCTTCTGCCTGAAAAGCATGTGCTCCAGCACTGAGTTATACGGTTAAGTCCTCCTGGCTGCAAAGATCCTGCAGGGTGAATTTGAGGCCGGCGGCCAACCTCAAAGGGCTGTTGTGCAGCTTTCAAAAAGAGAGTGGGGGAACCAGAATGCAACATGGACCACTGACCTAGCCACTGGCCCGAAGGGTCTCTCCACTGGGGCGGCTTCCAAAACTCTCCGATGTACAGCTCAGCCTCCTCCCGTTCGATTTTGCTGATGATTTCCGGTTTCACAGACAAGTGGCCTGCGTGGGAGAGAGAGACATTTTCATTTTATTTCAGCAGTATTTCTGATGGCTGCTTAACAGAACCTCCACAGCCAGGGGCAGTCTATCTCTCAGTCTCAGGTGCTGTGAAAATACCATGAATTTTGCGCTCCGTTTGCAGCTGGGCACGTTCCGTGAGAAGGAAGAACTCTCAGAGCCTGGGTGAAAATGCCCCTTGATCTGTTCTATTAGGCAAAACGATACTTGCGGAGAAATTTCATGGACCCTTTTTCAGATTACCTGAGTCAAATGAAATTGCAGGCAGGTCTGGAAATCTCAGCAAAGGAATGAGAATGATAAAGGAATGTAAAGTAGAATATATGTAATAGAAATTAGTAGCAGAGAATTTAAGGCAGTAGAGAAAAGGATTTGAACAGAAACATCACGGCAAGTAAGGATTAAAAAGACAAAATGCTAAGGGGTTATTGTATTGTAAACTGAACTGAATTTGTTAAATTGTCTGTAAATCAATTTTTTAAAATATGATAAAGAAAGGGAAATTCATGGAGGACGATGGGCCTCTCCATCAAACAGCAGCCATGAGAGCTAAGTTGAGCCTCCACAGGCAGAAGCAGTCTACCTCTGAGTAACTAATGGGCTCTGCAAATGAAACAAGAGCGGCAGGTGGCGTTATATTTACCCACGGAAAGGACTGCCTCGTAGTTTTCCACCATCACGCCCCGGTAGAGTTCCTTCTGCCATGGAATTAATTCCGCCCACTCTTCCCGGCAGAAGTAGACGGCCACGTCCTCGAACGTCACCTGCAGAAACGAGGACGTAGAATCGCTGGAAGGGAACCCCAAAGGCCATCCAGTCCATCCCCCAGAAATGCAGGAAGTCACAAGCTGTGATGGAAGCCAACATCCCTCCTGCAACACAGCCCTCCTCACCCCAAAAACAAACCCTACGACCGCCTCAGATTTTCTGGAATATGGCATTAATGTAATTTAATTTAATTTAGTGTATTTTTAATCTTTGTTGGAAGCTGCCCAGAGAGGCTGGGGAAACCCAGCCAGATGGGCAGGGTACAAATAATAAATTTATTATTATTATTATTATTATTATTATTATTATTATTATTATTATTATTATACCGATGGTACACAGTTCAGAGGTTTGTTGGAGGTGTAAAAATGGGGTAGGTATATTTATGCCAATGTGGTGGGAGTGTAAGAGAAGAAGAGAATTTTGGGAAACATATATGATGAACTTAAAAAGATATTTAAATTCTCATTTACAAAAAAACAACAACACCCGGACGCCTTCCTATTAGGAATCATGTCCACGGAAATTAAGAGAAATTTTAGACCACTTTTCATGTACGCAACCACAGCGGCTAGGATTTTAATAGCGAAGAACTGGAAAAGTGATGTAATCCCCACAAAAACCGACTGGCAAGCAAAAATGATAGAATATTTACAACTCGTATAGTATTATTATTAATTGCCTTTCTGCAAAGAGCTGGAAGTGGCTCTCCCCCTCCTCATTCAATCCCTACAACAAACCTGTAGCACTGGGAGTGTCTGACCAGGATCTGGGAGAGACCAGGGTTCGAATCCTCACTCAGCCACGAAGCTCACTGGGTGTGCCACCAATGCGCCACTCTCGGCGTCTCAGCCCAAACTACCTCACAGGGTTGTTGCAAAGATAAAACAAGGAGGGGAGAGAACCATGTAGGCCCCAACTTGAGCGCCTTCCAGAAAAAAAGTGGGATAAAAATGCAAGAAATAAATTAAATTCCAAAGAAATTTGGTGCAAGATTTTCGGGATTGCCTTTTGACAGCAACGGCAAGTATGACTGAGGCAGCTACTGTCCCAAGTGTTACTGATTATTTTCGGCAATACCAATGGAAATGTGTTGTCAAAAGGACATATTATCTTGGCGGCACGAATAGCAATTGCAGCTCAGTGGAAAGCAGCCCAAAATTTAACACCAAACGCTTAAGGCTGCTCACTCTGGAATAGAGAAAATTACAAGTAATCTGAGATTTCGACCAGGACTAGAACCTCCTTTTTTATATGATTCTACCTTCCTTGAGTTTAGGGCATTCATGGCTTTGCTATTCTAACCCCTGTCCCAATAATAATAATAATAATAATAATAATAATTATTATTATTATTATACCCCATCCATCTGGCTGGGTTCCACCAGCCACTCTGGGCGGCTTCCAGCAAAAGATTAAAATACAGTAACGCATCAAATATTAAAAACCTCCCTAAACAGGGCTGCCTTCAGATGTCTTCCAAAAGTCAGAGAGTTGTTTATTTCCTTGACATCTGATGGGAGGGCGTTCCACAGGGCGGGCGCCACATTCTGCTTGCCTCTTTGTATAATTTTGTTCATCCTTTACTTTCTGTCTGTTGCAATGACTCTTCGATCTGCTGCGGATACGTTGCAAAATGAAAATTTATAAACCATCATCATCATCATCAGGGCTTCCTTTCAACCAGAACTCGGTTCCAGCCCCTCTTCTAAGAGAACGAGGGAGGTGTTCATGGTGAGCTCAGAAACCAATTTTTCTAGAAAAACCGATGGTGATGATGATGATTTTTAGAGAGCAGCTGGCGGCCAGGATCCGCAACCTTGAGTGAGCTGCTGGACCACTCATGCCCAGGGCCAAGTTGCCGCTGTTCTGAGTTCGAATCCCGACATGTTTTCTCCACCAGCAGCGATCTCTCTCCCTTTTTCCTCTCTTGGAGGGCGCGGGCGGCCCCCGGCAACGCCTAGCAAAAAGGCGATGCGGGCCGGAGCTTTACGCGCGCCTCCATGGCGCCCGGCCCGCGCAGGGGAACAAAGGGCCAGGCGGCAGCGGCGAGGGGGAAAGGGAGCCCGGCCTGCTCGGGGCAGGCAGGCAGGCAGGCGGTGCATTGCAAAAAGGCAGAGGCGCTTTTACCTCCATCCTGGAGCAAGTAGCTTCCGCGGCAAGGGGCGCAGCAGCAGCAGCAGTCCAGGCTTATCCTCCGGGTCAGTTGGCAACCTGGCTGCAGAGGCGAAGCTGCCAAGTGTGCAAGAAAAGCCTTTCTTCCTTGCAACGCGGCTCCTCCCTTCCCCGACGTCACAGAGCGGCGGAAGGCACAGGAGCAGCCAGTGCGTTTTCTTCGGGTGCGTTGGCAACCCGGCTGCAAAGCGCCTGGCCTTTCTTGCAAAAAAACACACCAAAGCTTCTTTCTTCCCTTTTTGTGCAACGCGGCTCCTCCCTTCCCCGACGTCACACAGGGCATCGGGAGGCACAAGAGCAGCCGAGGGCGGGGCTTCCTTCGGGTCAGTTGGCAACCCCGCTGCAAAGCCCAAGACCCGGTCCGTCCAACTGCTTCTTCGCCTTCCCGGCTGCAAAACGTCGCTCTCCTTTTTTTGCAACGCGGCTCCTCCCTCCAGCTTCCCAGTGCAAATCCCAGATTTACGGGGTTGGAGACGACGTGGCCCCCCCTTTTTTTTTTGCAACTCCCTGGGATTTGCAAATCCCTAATTTTGGAATTCTGGTGCTGGAGGAGACTCTTGAGAGTCCCGTGGACTGCAAGAAGATAAAACCCTACCTATCCATTCTTTTTTTATTATTTAAAAAATAGATCTTTATTAATTTCTTTCTTTAAAAACCATTACATCTCTCTATATGTACAATCCACACCTTTGTGATAACTTCCAATTATTCTCTCTGTAATCTATATATTAACCTTATCTTATCGCACAATTCTGAACTTCTGTTTACATTTTTTCTTTCAAGTTTAAATCAGGTTCAGCTTTAGTCTGCAGTTAGGATTCCGGATATAGTTTCTTAACTGTTACAACATTTATTGGTGATGTCAACAAGGGGATCCTGGGTTCCAAAATTCCTTTCTATTTTACCCATATCAGGTATAATGATTTTCTTACTAAGTGGTTCAGGAAACCCTTGTGGACTTTAACCTTATTGTAAAGTAGGTAAGAGTGCCAGCCAAATCGATTTTCCACACCTTCCAGATCTAATATTTCTGGATTTTTCAGAGTTACCCATTCCTTTAACCAAACTAGGCCCGCTGCCACATGGTACAACTCTAAATTTGGGAGAGCAAATCCCCCCTCTCTTTCCTGTCTGTTAGCAGCTGGTACTTTATTCTTGGACTCTTACCGTTCCATATAAACTTTGTTATGTCCTTTTTCCATTCAGTAAAGCATTTTACACCCCCCAAGATTGGTATAGTTTGGAACAGAAACATCAACTTAGGAAGTAGGTTCATTTTTACAACTGATACTCTGCCCCAAAGCGATAGATGTAATTTATTCCATACTTCCATCTCCTTTTTAATTTCTTTCCATATTTTCTTATAGTTATCGTCATACAGATTTAAGCTTTTAGGTGTTATCCAGATTTCTAGATACTTTACCTTTTTTATTATTTCTAGGCCTGTCAATTGATGTAACTCTTCCTTCTCTTTCTTATCCATTCAATTTCATTTTTAAACTTCCAAGCGTCCTTCATATCCAGGCTTTTTTGTCATATTGAAAAATGTTTGAGGCAATTTCCCTTTCCTTTTGTCTTTTACCTTCCCTGTTCTGTCCATTTTTGGGTCACACTCCATTTAAGCCTCCCATCAGTAGCATTTTACCCTCCACGTACTCCATCATTTTAGTTTCCGCTTTTTAAAATTATGGTGCTGGAGGAGACTCTTGAGAGTCCCATGGACTGCAAGAAGATCAACCCTATCCATTCTGAAGGAAATCAGCCCTGAGTGCTCCCTGGAAGGACAGATCCTGAAGTTGAGGCTCCAAGACTTTGGCCACCTCATGAGAAGAGAAGAATCCTTGGAAAAGACCCTGATGTTGGGAAAGATTGAGGGCACTAGGAGAAGGGGACGACAGAGGACAAGATGGTTGGACAGTGTTCTCGAAGCTATGAACATGAGTTTGACCAAACTGCGGGAGGCAGTGCAAGACAGGAGTGCCTGGCGTGCTATGGTCCATGGGGTCACGAAGAGTCGGACACGACTAAACGACTAAATAACAAGAAGAATAATTTTGGGATCACCACCCTCTTGGTCCCATCAATGCACCATTGGTGCCCCCTACCCTGTAAAAAGCATCTTTCCATTCAAATTGGTAGCAATCAATCCAGGGCCAGATTTAGGTTTGATGAGGCCCTAAGCCAGGCGTCAGCAAACTTTTTCAGCAGAGGGCCAGTCCAAATCCCTCAGACCTTGTGGAGGGCCGGGCTATATTGGGGGGGGGGGGTGAACGAATTCCTATGCCCCACAAATAACCCAGAGATGCATATTAAATAAAAGGACACATTCTACTCATGTAAAAAAAAACACTGATTCCCGGACCGTCTGTGGGCCGGATTTAGAAGGTGATTGGGCCAGATCCGGCCCCTGGGCCTTAGTTTGCCTACCCATGCCCTAAGCTACTGGAGGTAATGCAGCCCTTTATATGTCCAGCTGTCCTTTGTCAACAACAAATTGTCGCTGTTTTTGGTGCTGAATATGTGCTATGTTTTTGGTGCTGAATACTGTATATGCTATAAAGGTAAAGGGACCCCTGACCATTAGGTCCAGTCGTGACCGACTCTGGGGTTGCGCGCTCATCTCGCATTATTGGCCGAGGGAGCCGGTGTATAGCTTCCGGGTCATGTGGCCAGCATGACAGCCGCTTCTGGCAAACCAGAGCAGCACATGGAAACGCCGTTTACCTTCCCGCTGTAGTGGTTCCTATTTATCTACTTGCATTTTGACGTGCTTTCGAACTGCTAGGTTGGCAGGAGCTGGGACCAAGCAATGGGAGCTCACCCCGTCACAGGGATTCGAACCGCCGACCTTCTGATCAGCAAGCCCTAGGCTCAGTGGTTTAGCCCACAGCGCCACCTGGGTCCCAATATATGCTATAGCAGGGGTCGGCAACCTGCGGCCCATGGGCCACAAGCAGCCCACGGGGGGTCCTTGAACCGGCCCACGAGCCGCCCGCGAACCGAGCCGCCAGCTTGGCGAGTCCCTGCGTGCTGAGCTAAACCAGCACAGCACGGGGACTCGCTTCTGCAGCACTGGAAATTGTGTCTGCGCAGACGCTGGAAATAGCGGACAGGCGCATTCATGCACATGCGCGGTCCTGCCCACGGAGGGATTTCCACTGGAGTGAACCAGCCCAGGCGAGGTAAACCTTGCAGACCCCTGTGCTATAGGCTCATTTATGGACCTAATAGGTATCTAAAGCCATTTGCACATCACAAAATATGTATTTTATCAAAGTAATTGTTGAACTAAAATACAATTAAGAAGTATATTAATAGTGAAATACAATTAAGAAATATATTAAAAACATCATAGGAACCTGCACAACACAAAACACTGTTGCTGTATGTAGCTTTCATTTTATTTGTTTTTTATCTTATATTTTGGAAATGTACATCCAGTTTTTCCCCAAGAGAGTGGGGCCCTAAGCTATAGCTTGTTTAGCTTATGCCGTAAATCCGGCACTGAACTGCACATTTATTCAAAATCCAAGCAAACCTATTTTCTTTAATTAATTCAACAAAACCGACGGACTTGATCCAAGGCTGCCACCTTTTCAAAGTCATGATTTACACCTCCAGCACCCACCTGCCACCCGCCTGTTGAGGGTGCTGGGAGTTGTGTAAGGGCAAACTATAGTTCCCGGGAACCTTTGCGGGGAGGAGGGGGAGTCATGTGGCAGAGGTGCTTAACACGTATGCTGTGGGTCTGCCCCAAGTTAAATCAATGGGTACCAGGGCGAAAAGTCTGATTCCGTATATTATACACCGAAGGTGGGAGTCGGAAGCAACGGACAAAACACGAAATACCTTGAGGATTTTGTCGGAGGCAATTCAGTGTGTGGCAAATTCAAATTCCAGGTTAGGGATCACTAACAAAGGGACTGCAAAGAAAAATGCCCTTATGGAAAACTCTGGTGCGGCTGTGCTTGGAATACTGTGCGCAGAAATAAGATACTCGGTGCTTTTTTCCTATAAAAATATGTTTAGGGGTACTCTTGTTCCGTCTGAGACTCAGGAAACACCGTGAAAGGGAATGAAGCCGCCATTGCGGGTAGCAATGGAACTGATAATTCAACGTGTTAGAGAAGTAACTAAGCAAATTTAAATTTTTTAGTTTCTTCTCCCGTTAGATTCACAGAACGTTTAGGGGTATGTGTACCCCTGCGTACCCCCAGAAAAAAAGCAGAGACTATACTAGAAGTCATTCATTAGAGAGAATATATTGTTGTGGCTTGGAGGTGGGTCAGTCTAGATGATGGCCGGTGAACTTTCCAATTCTTGGGGCCCTGTACCCAGCGAAGGTTAATAATAATAATAATAATAATAATAATAATAATAATAATAATAATAATAATAATACCCCGCCCATCTGGCTGGGTTTCCCAGGTTAGAATTTAACAGAGGCATTTTGTAAGATGATGGATGGCCTTAGCCCAGACACCCCCAAACTGCGGCCCTCCAGATGTTTTGGCCTACAACTCCCATGATCCCTAGCTAACAGGACCAGTGGTCGGGGAAGATGGGAATTATAGTCCAAAACATCTGGAGGGCCGAAGTTTGGGGATGTCTGCCTTAGCCGGCTCGAGTGCGGCAGCTAGACTGGTGACTGGGAGCGGCCGCCGAGACCACATAACAGCGGTCCTGAAAGACCTACATTGGCTCCCAGTACGTTTCCGAGCACAATTCAAAGAGTTGGTGCTGACCTTTAAAGCCCTAAACGGCCTCGGTCCAGTATACCTGAAGGAGCGTCTCCTCCATCGTTCTGCCCGGACACTGAGGTCCAGCGCCGAGGGCCTTCTGGCGGTTCCCTCGCTACGAGAAGCCAAGTTACAGGAACCACGCAGAGGGCCTTCTCGGTAGTGGCACCCGCCCTGTGGAATGCCCTCCCACCAGAGGTCAAAGAGAACAACAACTACCAGACCTTTAGAAGGCATCTCAAGGCAGCCCTGTTTAGAGAAGCTTTTAATATTTGATGGATTTCTGTATTTTAATATTTTGTTGGAAGCCGCCCAGAGTGGCTGGGGGAACCCGGCCAGATGGGCGGGGTATAAATAATATATTATTATTATTATTATTATTATTATTATTATTATTATTATTATTAAGTGTCTTCATCCGCACCTTTGAGCTGCAATACAAACCATTAGGGGGGAAGGGGATGAGAGCAATTCGTACAGCAAAGTGTATAGATTTCTTTTTGCGGCTCCCAGACACATCTTGATGTATGTTTATTCCCCCCACCCCCAAATCTACACCCCCTCTTTCAGCCAACAAAAATCCACAAGGTCGTTTACAATAAGGGGGAAACGAAACTGACAATCAACTATTCATTTGGCAAATCCCACGCACAGCCCCGCCTCCCACACACAAAGAACTCTCGATACAACTACAGTAGAATAAATGCAGCCCCTTCCGAGGCAAAACTGTCGCTGCGGAAATGGAGGGAGGAGCCTCGTAGCTTATGGGGCGCGATATTTAGCAGCTAAAAATCACCCCTCCTTCCTAATTCCTAACGCTACTCCCTGCCACCGGCTTTCTACAGAATCTGAACGTGGAGCCCAGAACACGCAGCGGGGCATTTGAGGGAACCCTCCGTGCGGTTGGATTTGTTCAGCAAAAGAGTCCGGCACCCTCTCGCGAGGGTACTGTGGCGTTGTCCTTACGGCATGGCCCATATTCATTGGATGGAGAAGGCCACGTGGAATTTCTGGTGGCGGATGAGGTGGTTCTTGTGGACGAAGCTCTTCTCGCAATCCCCGCACGGGTAGGGCTTCTCCTCCAGGTGTATCTTCTGGTGTTCCCGGAGGTACATCTTTTCCCGGAAGCTCCTCCCGCAGACCCAGCACATGAAGGGCTTCTCCCCTGAGTGGATCCTCTGGTGGACCGTCAAGCTGCTCTTCCCCCGGAAAGTCTTGCCACACTCCAGGCAGGGGAAGGGCTTCTCCCCGGTGTGGATCCTCTCGTGGTACGTGAGGGTCCTCTTGGCTCTGAACGTCTTCCCGCACTCCTGGCAAGAGAAGGGCTTTTCCCCGGTGTGGATCCTCTGGTGGTCCTTCAGGTACATCTTCTCCCGGAAGCTCCTCCCGCACTCCCAGCAGATGAAGGGCTTCTCCCCGGAGTGGATGTTCTGATGGACCGTCAGGCTGCTCTTGTCCCGGAAGGTTTTCCCGCACTCCTGGCATGGGTAGGGCTTCTCGCCCATGTGGATCCTGCGGTGGTAGCGGAGGGTCTTCCTGTCCCGGAACATCTTCCCGCATTCCTCGCAGGGGAAGGGCTTCTCGCCGGTGTGGATCCTCTGGTGGCTGACGAGGTTGCTCTTCTGGACGAAGGTCTTCCCGCACTCGTTGCAGACGTAGGGCTTGACCCCCGTGTGGATCCTCTGGTGCAGGGTGAAGTGGCTCCGGGTCCGGAAGCTCCTCCCGCAGTCCTCGCAGTGGTAGGGCCTCTCGCCCGCGTGGATCCTCTGATGATCCCGAAGGTAGTGCTTGTCCCGGAAGGATTTCCCGCACTCCTGGCAAACGCAGCGCTTCTCGCCCGTGTGGATCCTCTGGTGCACGATGAGCTTGCTCTTCTCCCGGAAGGATTTGCCGCAGACCTCGCAGGGGAAGGGCTTCTCCCCCGTGTGGATTCTTTGATGGACGCGGAGGTCGCTCTTGTCTCGGAAGGCCTTCCCGCACTCCTCGCACCCGTGGGGTTTGTCCCCCAGGTGGATGCTCCTCTGGTGCCGGTCGAGTTCCTTCCTGCCCCGGAAGCACTGCTCGCACAGCGGACAGGGATACGGGCTCCCCGCGGGGCTGGCGCCCCTCGGCAGCGGTTGCTGCTTTGGCACGAAGGCTTCCTCCGTCTCTGTTTGGCGCTCGAGGCTACGAAGGGGCGAAGTCTCCGGCGGCCCCATCGCAGGGCCTCTCGGCGGCTCGGCGGGGACATTTTCTTCGTCCGACGTGTTCCAGAACATTCCACTCGAGGAAAGGAGGTAGAGGTCGTTTCCTGGGACATGGAAAGATTCACATAGCAAGAGGGTGAGCATGAGAATGGATTCAGTTGACGAGAAAGGAGATTCGGGCTAAATATCAGGACTTGATGGTCCTTGGCAGTCGCTTCCAACTCTACGATTCTATGGTTCTATGAAAGGCCCAGCAGAACCAGCCCAGATCTCTGTGAAATGGGAACTCTAGAATTGTACGGTTGGAAAGACCCCCGATCCCTGCCAAAAGGTGGAATTGCAAAAACATGGCTTCTCTCTCAGCGGAGCACCGTAAAGGAAGGGATCCTCCCCTCGCTTAGGAAGAAGCGTGAGATATTCCCATTAAACCAGCACCGACATGTTGCATTCCCAGAACTGCAGCGAGGGAGCACATTACGTTCTTTGCCAAAAAGATCGTTATGACGTGGACCACACCTTAAGAACAAGGTGCGTCCCCCGCTCAGAGACCACACATCTTAGGAACATTATGTTCAGGTGTCTAACTGCAGGTGAAGAAACCACGGTTCTTGGAAGGAGATTCAAACTCAACATCGGGAAGAACTTTCTGACGGCAAGAGCTGTTTAACAGTAGGACAGTCTCCCTTGGGAGGTGGCAGACTCTCCTTCCTGGGAGATTTTTAAGCAGAGGGTGGGGGACCATCTGCCAGGGATGCTTTAGCTGAGATTCCTGCATTGGAGGGGGTTGGACTAGATGACCTTTGGGGTTCCCCCAACTCTACAATTCTATGCTCATCTGAAGCTGCCCGGAGCAAATTCCTCTTCCCCCCACTTAACCCCTTCTCCGTCCCAGTTGGCAAGTTCTGTCGGAAACTCAGAGGCAGCAATTTTGAGTGCAAACCACTTTCAAAACAGAGCTGGGCCTGAAAAATGCAGGCAGGTTCGAATAATAGAATTGTAGAGCTGGAAGAGGCAGGCAAGAGGCAGGAAACCAAAGATAAACACGATCCACGTCTCCCTTAATCAGGAAGAGAATTTTGGGAAGATTTAAAGTAGTTTTACGCCTAGGCTTTATCGCCACTACAGGCCGCCAAATGGCCAAAATGGGCAACTGGGCAACCCAGCCAGACGGGCAGGGTATAAGTGATAAAATTATTATTATTATTATTATTATTATTATTATTATTATTATTATTACTCTCTGTACTGGAAGATTTAGGAATGGTTGTTGGATATGAGCTGCAGGGGGGGGCATTTATGGGAACTCAGAAATCCCCGTTTTAAGGAAATTTTAAGGAAACAGATGTCAGGGGCTCTTTAGCTGTGACTCCTGCATTACAGGAGGGTTGGACTAGAGGACCTTTGGGGGTCCCTTCTGATTCATTCAATGATTTTATGTATAGTGCTTAGATCTGGGCAAGCTGACCGGCTCATGTTTAGGAAGTGGAGATGCTAAAGGGAGGGACATTTCACTGCAAGGGAGACGCTGCTGCTTGTTGGATTAACTCCCAGGCTTCGGCCAAACTCCCAGAGACCCTCTCTTGCCATCTTCGCTGCCATTAAAGTCCGGGATCTGCAAGGCAGGCTCAGTGAAGAACACAAGCCCTCACAAGCTCTATTGTCCCAAGCAGCTGGAGAAGCGAATATTATCTACTGCCTCGCATTTGTTGCCGAGGGCCTTTCTCCTATGTTAACTATGTACATAGAAAGGAAGCAGCCTCCAGTCCTTTTTGGACTACAATTCCCATTGTGCTGGCTGGGGCTGATGGGATTTGTAGTCCCGGACACCTGAAAGGCGCCAGGTTGGAGCAAGCCGACACTGCCAATATCAGCGGTTGTGCCTTCACTCTGCCAGACGCTTCTGCCGCCTTAAAAAGGGAAGTTTTAAATGCCCGGGGTCTTATTATGGCTTCCAACAAATTATTATTACCCATCCAGAATCTCCCCCATGTTCTGCCCCACAGATAAGAACCCGCCGTGAAAGGGAAGAGGGGCATTTACCCAGAGATATGAGCATTCTGTAGTTTTCCATCATCACCTCCCAGTGCAGCCCCCTCTGCCAGTCGTCCAGCACCTCCCATTCTTCGGGGGAGAACGAGACGGCAACGTCCTCGAACGTCACCATGTCCTGCAAAGACAAAGGCGGTTCAGAGCAGCTCCTGGAGCCACAGGGTCAAGCCATTCCATGCCAGGCAACCTGCCAGCTAATTCCAAACTAATTCCCCTCCCCCCTGGTTCGATTGATTAAAGAGAGATCCATATTTTCTACATTTGTTAATCCAGAATGCGGCAGCTGGACTGGGGACTGGGAGCGGCCACCAAGACCACATAACACTGGCCTTGAAAGATCTACATTGGCTCCCAGTACGTTTCCGAGCACAATTCAAAGTGTTGGTGCTGACCTTGAAAGCCCTAAACGGCCTCGGTCCAGTATACCTGAAGGAGCGTGTCTACCCCCACCATTCAGCCCGGACACTGAGGTCCAGCGCCGAGGGCCTTCTGGCGGTTCCCTCGTTGCGAGAAGCCAAGTTACAGGGAACCAGGCAGAGGGCCTTCTCGGTAGTGGCGCCTGCCCTGTGGAATGCCCTCCCATCAGATGTCAAAGGGAAAAACAGCTACCAGATTTTTAGAAGACATCTCAAGGCAGCCCCGTTTACGGAAGCTTTTAATGGATTTCTGTATTTTAATATTTTGTTGGAAGCCGTCCAGAGTGGCTGGGGAAGCCCAGCCAGATGGGGCGGGGTATATATAAATAATGAATTGTTGTTGTTGTTGTTGTTGTTGTTGTTGTTGTTGTTGTCGTTACAGGTAAACTTTCATTGCCCTGCTCTCCACACACACACCTGCCCTGACTGGTGGCATCTCCCAGGTGTATTCTGCAAAGTACCTTTGATGCAATGATAATAGGACATTCATGAGGATTCCTACGGTTCTGTCCGCACAACAGCCAGTTTTCTTAGTTGTTCTCTGATGCTGCTCCAACGTTGTTGCATTATTATTATTATTAGTAGTAGTAATTAATTTTGTATAAATAATAATAATAATAATAATAATAATAATAATAATAATAATAATTTTTTATTTATACCCCGCCCTTCCCGGTTTAAAAATCAGGCTCAGCGCGGCTAACAGCAAATATAAAGCATTGATTAAAATGCGACTTAAAAACAGCATAAAATACAACATAAAATGCAGCATCAATATCAATAAAATTCAAAAATTCAGGGGTCATTTTGGGGGGAAGAAAAAAAAACCCCAGTCAGTAGACATCAAGTGATCACCAGGGCTATCTGGCCAAGTTGGTCCTACTAGGGCCAGCAAGGAGACCCGGGAAGAATTTAAATGTGGGGTCCCAGAAAGAGTTTCTTCATAGAAGAGGAAAGGGAAAAGGGAAAAGGGAATAGAGGATCAGGCTAGTTCAAATTGAAGGCCAGGCGGAATAGCTCTGTCTTACAGGCCCTGCGGAAGGAGATCAAGTCCTGCAGGGCCCTAGTCTCATAGGACAGAGGATTCGACCAGGTCGGAGCCATCACTGAAAAGGCCCTGGTCCTGGTGGAGGATAGTCTGGCTTCCTTAGGGCCCTTCATCCGTAGATCTCAGGGGATTGTTTCTCGCTGGAGGAACACTCTGCTGGAACAAAACCAGGACTACTCCAGGGTGGTATTCCACCAACCTTTAACTTTGGCACCTGCATTTCAGCGGGCGAGAGGACTAATGACCCTCACGAAGGATATTAATGCCTCCTAGGCAGGATGGCTCTGTGCTGCCTCCACAGTCCCAATTGTGGAAACCAATTGCTGAAAACCGCCCGGGGGTGGGGGGTGGGTGCGCTCCTTGTGCTCGGATCCAGCTTGTTGGTTTCCTACAGGCATCTGGCTGTGAGCACAGGATCCTGGACCAGAAAGCCCCCCCCCAGGCCTGATCCAGTAGGCACTTCTTAGGTTCTTACGTTTACTCAACGGGGTGCCCCTTCAGGACGCTGTCAGGCCCCCACAGTTCCTCACCTGAATCACGACGTCTTCCGCCATGGTGCTGGGTCCCTCTGAGGGCTGGATCCGGCCAGAGGCGCGAAGCTGACCTGTTGCTGAAGGGCGTTCCTGACACCCCCACTTTGCTCGGCAGCCAAAACTTGGGGAGCAGACTTCAGTGCAGATCAACAGATCTGGGGGGGTCAGGAAAGAGAGGAATGAAGAGGCAAGATAAGCAGATGGGAAGGGAGAAGAGGAGGTGTTTTTTGGGGGGGTTATATTTATTTAAATAATTCTATAAGCTATGTGACTTTGTTGCTCAATTCAATCCTATTATTATTATTATTATTATTATTATTATTATTATTATTATTATTACCCTAACTTCTCCCCTGACAAGACTCAAGGCAGGTTATGCATGCAAACCTCTAAAAACATTTAAAAGCAAGTAAACTTTGTTAGAAGCAAAGCAACAGGCGTGTATAAGCTCTATTGAAATCACACAGATAACTGCATGGCACCAGCCCAATCCTAGGATTGTAGAGTTGGAAGGAAGCCAAGGGTCATCTAGTCCAACCCCCTGCAATGCAGGAATATTTCACCCCAATTGGGGCTCAAACCCACGACCCTGGGATTAAGAGACTGAACCGTTAAAAGCAGTCGGTTCCCCAAGGCCCGTTGGGACAAGGAGGTCTTCACCTGCCAGCAGAAGGACCGCAAAGAGGGAGCCTGGTAGTTGTTATTCTGCCTTCCCCCAACCTGGTTCTGGCCGATGGGAGTTGTAGTCCGAAGTTGTAGTCATGCAAATCCGGGCTAAATCACCCGAGCAAACTCACCGAACTTGCTAAACTTTGCCTATCCGGTCGCAATGTTGAGAAGCTCCACACCGAACGGGGAAAGGGGTTAAATGAAACTGCAGACGTTGCAGGGAAAAAAAGGTAATAATAATTGCAGGGACCCAACTTTCCTGCTCAACTGGCTGCCTTTCCTCTCCAACACCCTCCAGGACTTGGGAAGCTGCCTACCAATAGGAAGTCAAGACTCTTTGCCCAGATAAGTCTCCTCTGTTTTCGGCTGGTGGGGGGCTCTCCAGGGAGGGGCTGGGAGATTTCCAGGGAGCGCTGGGAAAGAACCTCGCCTGCAAACCCGGAGAGATGCTGCCAGTCAGTGCAGACAGCTCTGGGCTCAATGGACCCAACTGTCTGCCGGCAGAAGGTGGCTTCCATTGTTCCTATAGCTTGCAGAAAGGGTCTTTTGCATCCTTTCCTACCTGCTGCATCCTACCTGGAGACGTCAGGGGCTGAACCTGGGAGATGGAACAAGCTTTTTTTCTGCTGCTCCTGGGGGTGGGACCCGAACCGACGGATTCTCAACCGACAAACTCAACATTAAGAGCCATTTGAAGGTGGAGAGGGCTCCCTCAGAAGGTGGCAGACTCTCCTGCCTTTTTAAACAGAGGTTGGGCGGCCATCCATCTGGGTTTCTTTAGCCATGATTCCTGCGTCGCAGCAAGTTGGGCTAGATGACCCCTGGGGTCCCCCTAATACTCCACAGTTCTATGATTCTAAAGGCAGGAGCTCCTTGAGGTCTGCCCATCGTGAGGGGGTGGCATATCCCCTACTTCCCTCCCCCTGCACCAGTGGCCTCTTGCAAGTCCAAGAGGAATTGCAGAGTTGGCAGGGTCTCCCCCAGAGGTCCTCTAGCCCAACCCCCTGCAACGCAGATGCCCCCAAAGCCCTGGCTCTGGGTGCAAAGGTAGGGAGCCTGGGAGCCTGGTGGGGTGCAGATGGAGAGACACCCACCTGCTCCCCCCCCGGCCTTTGATGGACTGAACTGGTTTCTTTCTCCACTTAGTCTGCTTCCCAAGTTTCTAGTGGCTGTTATGAGGGTGGAGTTAGTTGGGGGGGGTGTATGTGCAATATACTGCAGGTTGTTGCTATGAAAACGTTGATGTTTAGCGCATCACTTGACCACCACCACAGCCCCTCGTGCAGCATAATGTATTTATGATTATGGCTATAAAGCCTTGGAGACCTTTTTGCAACACAGGCGACTCAGTTCTGGGCACCTCAGTTCAAGAAGGATACCGACAAGCTGGAACGTGTCCAGAAGAGGGCAACCAAAATGGTCAAAGGCCTGGAAACGATGCCTTATGAGGAACGGCTTAGGGAGCTGGGTATGTTTAGCCTGGAGAAGAGAAGGTTAAGGGGTGATATGATAGCCATGTTCAAATATATTAAAGGATGTCATATAGAGGAGGGAGAAAGGTTGTTTTCTGCTGCTCCAGAGAAGCGGACACGGAGCAATGGATTCAAACTTCAAGAAAGAAGATTCCACCTAAACATTAGGAAGCACTTCCTGACAGTAAGAGCTGTTCGGCAGTGGAATTTGCTACCAAGGAGTGTGGTGGAGTCTCCTTCTTTGGAGGTCTTTAAGCAGAGGCTTGACAGGCATATGTCAAGTGCTTTGATGGTGTTTTCTGCTTGGCAGGGGGTTGGACTGGATGGCCCTTGTGGTCTCTTCCGATTCTATGATTCTATAACGTCTTGAAAATAAATGAGTGGATATGGTACCAAATATTTGTGGCTCCTCCTGTGATGAGCTGTGATTCCTGCACTAAACGGGATGGGGTGGGGGGTTATTTTTGAACTAGAGGACTCTGAAAGGTAAGGAATCTCCCCCTTCCATCTCTGCATCCCTGCGATTCCATGAAATAATAAAAGATGCAAGAAAGAATCCCGTTCAATAAAATAATTGCAATAGACTGTAACGGCAGCAGCGAACACGAATTCTCCGAAATGGCAAATGCACCAGCAATAGAAATAATGAAGCAACAGGATAACAGCTGCCACACCAGTTCTATGGAATAATAATGAATGCAAATAATAATAATAATAATAATAATAATAATAATAATAATAATAATAATAATATCATCCATCTGTTCCAGTTGGGGAGGGGGGAGAGGGCCCAGGATATTGGGGGTCTTTCTTCCTCCCCCTGCCTCCTCCCAGGCCCCCCAAAACTCACCCTCCGGCCCCAGAGGCACCTCTAGCGCGAGCTCCCTTTGTTTTCTCCCAGCTCAATGCTTGGCAGTCCCCCCACGTCCTCTCTCTCCCTCCCTCTCTCTATGGTACCCCCCCTCCTCCCATGTCACTTCCTCTCTCGCCTCTCTAGAAAGTTGCCCTCCCTCATTTTAACCCTAAGAGCACCCCATCCCTGCAGGCACCAATGGAAGGCTGGAGAGATCACCCAGGGGCGCCCTCTGCTGGGCTGCAGGGAGAGGGCAGCCTGCCTCAGCCAGGTGTGCGCCAGCTGCCTCGGGCGGCAAAATGATGTGATCCTTTTTTATTCTTATTTTTCTTTTTTCTTTTTTTTTGGGGGGGGGGGATGTCTCAAAGTGGCTTGCAGCATTCAGATGCGCAAATAAGTTCAAAACCTACATTGCAGAGATCCGGCAGGGTGCAACACTTTGAGCAGCAGTTTCTCAAACTTTTTCCTTTTTATTTTTTTATTGACGTTTTCACAATACAGTAAAAGAAACAAACTCACCTCCAGGAAAGAAAGGAAAGAAAGAAACTAAAGAAAGAAGGAACAGATTGGAAAATGTTAACTGAAGATATGGGTGAAAATTGTGTATATTTAAAAACACTGGCAGGATTGAGATAAATTCGACAGTGTAGATATAGGGTCATAATAACGGAATACTGATTGCTCGAAGCCACGAACATGAGTTTGACCAAACTGCGGGAGGCAGTGGAAGACAGGAGTGCCTGGCGTGCTCTGGTCCATGGGGTCACGAAGAGTCAGACACGACTAAACAACAACAACAACAACAACAAAATATGCAGGGATTTATGGTGTGTAAATTGAACCACGGAAAGAGAAGAAGGGATGTCATTGATTTAAGACTGTTTAAATGAATATTCGAAAATGTAAAATAGAAAGATTTAATAAAAATTATATATAAGAAAGAAAGAAACAAAACAGAACTCACAGGTGGCAAATACTTTTTATTTTATTTTTATATGGGCAAGGGTCAGGATTCCAGAGAAGGAGAGCAACACGAGAGCAAGCAGATCCCTTGCTTAAGCCCAGCTGCTGGATTCTGCAAGGCTTTTTCAAGGCTTCTCTCCTTCTTATTCTGCAGGAAAGAATCCAGAGACTGTTAAGAAGGGGAGCAAATTGCCCACGATCCACAATGCCTTCATCGCCAGCCGCAGATGATCTTCAGGTTGCTTGGAAATGTTGCATGTTCTTCTTTTTACCTTTTCTTCTCATTTGCGGCAACCATTCATTGGCCTTTTGTTCTTCACCGTCCTCTGTGACGTTGTGATGGCTAAACGGCACCTCCAGAGAATCGGAGTCCCTACTCTTCCGGCCGCTTCTTGGTTTCTTGCTGGAGTCGCCCTGTGCCAGGAGACAGGAAGGCATGATAAAATTTATTTATTACTTACATATTTAGAACACTTTATTCCCTGCTCTCCAGCCAGAAAGGCTCCCAGGGTGACTTATGTACAATCAAAACAACACAATCCTTACTTTCAGGCTCACAATCTGGAAAAAATAATAATACATGGCATGCAAGGGGAAAGGAACTTGGAGGGAAGAGGAAAATAAAAATCACAACGCAGGCAGCAATTTCTAAACGGGTGTTCCTCTATCTATCTATCTATCTATCTATCTATCTATCTATCTATCTATCTATCTATCTATTCATTTAAAAGGTTATACAAGATTCTGCAAAATATGAAAACAAACATAAAACAAAACCAAAGTAAATAAACCACAGGCATGGAAGGTAGTGACTGGAGCTATTTATGATTAAACAAGACAGGGTTACAAAACATGGACCCTATAATACCAAGGGAAAGTACTGAAGGTATTCAAAAGCCCTAAATCACTCTATCAGCCATCTATGTGGCGCTTAAAGGTATATAATGAAGGAGCCAGACGAACCTCCCTGGGGAGAGCATTCCCCAGACGGGGAGCCACTGCAGGAAAGGCCCCGTTCTCATGCTGCCACCCTCTGAAGCTCTCATTGAGGAGACCCATGAAGAAGGGCCTCAGAGGATGATCTCAGGGTCTGGGGCACGGCAGTTCAAGGATACTGAGAAGCTGGAACGCATCCAGAGGAGGGCAACCAAAATGGTCAAAGGCCTGGAAACAATGTCTTATGAGGAACGGCTTAGGGAGCTGGGTATGTTTAGCCTAGAGAAGAGAAGGTTAAGGGGTGATATGATAGCCATGTTCAAATATATAAAAAGATGTCATATAGAAGAGGGTGAAAGGTTGTTTTCTGCTGCTCCAGAGAAGCGGACACAGAGCAATGGATTCAAGCTACAAGAAAGAAAATCCCACCTAAATATTAGGAAGATCTTCCTGACAGTAAGAGCTGTTCGACAGTGGAATTTGTTGCCAAGGAGTGTAGTGGAGTCTCCTTATTTGGAGATCTTTAAGCGGAAGCTTAACAGCCATCTGTCAGGAATGCTTTGATGGTGTTTCCTGCTTGGCAGGGGGTTGGACTGGATGGCCCTTGTGGTCTCTTCCAACTCTATGATACTATGATTCTACTAGCTGACCTGGCCACGCGTTGCTGTCAGCCATATGTCAGGAATGCTTTGATGGTGTTTCTTGCTTGGCAGAGAGTTGGACTGGATGGCCCCTGTGGTCTCTTCCAAATCTATGATTCTATGATTCTATATGGAAAGAGGTGATCCTTGAGGTATTGGGGTCCTGAGCCATTTAAGGCTTTATAGGTCAAAACCAGCACTTTGAATTGGGCCCGGAAACTAATCGACAGCCAGCGCAGTCGGACCAGGATCGGTGTAAGATGCTCAAACCACCTCAGACCCTCCAAGTGCCCCTATTTTCCAGGGACTTCCCTGATTTAGAGAAGCTGTCCCAGTTTCTGATTTGATCCCAGAATGTCCCACTTTTCCTTAGGATGTCTCTATTTTCATTGGAGAAATATTGGAGGGTATGGAGTTATCAGACTCCCCCCCCCCCCAAGCCATCTGAAGGTAACCCTATATAGGGAAGTTTTTTTTAAAATGTTTAATGGTTTTTTTATCTATGTTGGAAGTTGCCCAGAGTTGCTGGAGCAACCCAGTAAGATGTGTGGGGTATAAATAGTAAAAGTATCATTATAGAATGGGACGTCCCTATTTTCATGGGAGAAATGTCGGAGGGTATGGCACCTTGCCCCAATCAACAACCTAGCTGCTGAATTCTTCCCCAGCTAAGGTCTCCAAACATCTTCAGAGGCAGCCTTACATATAACATGTTGCCGTAATCCAGGGCCGGATTTAGGTTGGATGAGGCCCTGAGCTCCTGAAGGTAATGGGGCCCTTTTTATGTTCAGCTGTCCTTTGTCAACAACAAATAGCCGCTGTTTGTTGTGCTGAATAGATGCTATATGGTAATTTATGTATCTCAAGCCATTTGCACATGTTGCCATGCAACCAGTCCATGCAGAATGTAGGCACCCTCTATATACCCTGTTTCCCCTATTTTAAGACGTACTCATAAAATAAGGCATAGCAGGATTTTTGTAGAAATGAGCAAACCAGGGATATTTGAGGGAGCCTACACAACACAAAACACGGTTGCTGTATGTAGGTCTTATTTTATTTGCTTTTTATCTTATATTTTGGAAATGTACATCCAGGTGTGTATTTTTTTTCCTTTACATTTTTTGGGGCCCCCAAGAGAGTGGGGCCCTAAGCTGGAGCTTGTTTAGCTTATACGTAAATCCGGCACCGGCGTGATCTAACCTAGAGTTTAACAGAGCATAGACAACAGGATTACCTCCCTGCTTCCTGTGCGGCTGGGTAACAGAGTCCTCTTGCACCCCCAGCAAAGATCCCTGTTTTTGCTTGCTCCTCTCTCACGGCGGACTTTTTCTCCTCTCTCTTTTCCTGGAGCGCTCTGTGAGGGAGGAGAGGAGAGGGCAGAGTTGGAAACACTGGCGGAGGAATGGAGGGGTGGAGCGAGCGCACCGCCCCTGCACCATTGGAGAGGGGGTGCCATCGTGGCCGACCCCTGGGACATGCGCTGCGCACACCCCACCACGGCAGGTGGTGCACCACGCCCCCAGAATGCATGCCACGCCCCCAGGATGCATGCCACACCCCCAGGATGCATGCCACACCCCCAGGATGCGTGCCACACCCCCAGGACGCATGCCACGCTCTAGGAGCCCATGGCTTACATCCTAAGAGCCTACACAACACAAAACACTGTTGCTGGATGTAGGTTTTATTTTATTTGCTTTTATCTTATATTTTGGAAATGTACCTCTGTTTTGAAAACCCAAAGGAGGTCCCAGTGCTTAAAACCCCAAATTAATTATTCCCCAAATTTTGGGAATTATAGGGACAGAACTACCTAAACTGTACAGAAACTTATTCATGTACCGTACCAGAGACAAATGGCTGATGAAGATGATGGACTACGACGAAATGGCAAAATTGACGGGCGGAATAAGAAACCAGGAGGAGAAGAATTTTAGGAAAGAAATGGGGGAAAATTATAATGTATTTAAGATAACACTGTAAAGAACTCAAAACTTTGACAGGATTTGAGTTATGCTTGTAATGTACAAAAAAAACCTATGGTAAAAACAGATTATTTTTCTTTTTAAAAATAGAGAAAAAGCAGGGGGGGGGAGAGATTGATAATGGTAACCATGGAAGGGTGGAGAGGAGTTGAAGGATTTGGGGAATCGTAAATGATGATGTGGATGTTTAATGTTTGAATTTAAATTTGTTATGTAAAATTTAATAAAAACATATTTTAATAAAAAAAGAAACTTATTCATGTTTGCGACTACAGCTGCAAGAATGTTACTTGCCCCAAAATGGAAAGAAGCAGAAGTCCCAGCAAAGGAAGAATGGATAGAAAAGCTGATGGAATATGCAAATATGGCAAAACTTAATGGAAGACTAAGAAATCAAGATAACATTTTTTTATATAAAAGAATGGAAATGGTTTGTTGAATATTTACAGATAAACTGCAAAGAGATAAAAACATTGGCAGTTTTATAAGTTTTATAAGAGTACACAGTGGTACCTCGACTTATGAACGACTCGACGACCGAATTTTTCGACTTACGAATGTATATTTAAAGAAGATGAATGAACGAGCAAATTAAGTTAATTTGGATATGCAGAAGGTATTAAAAACAAATTTAAGGAACCGCAGAAAGAGGGGGGAGGAAGTCGAATTTTGAAATGTCGAAATGATTGCAAAATGAGCGAAATGTATAAGATGAGAAGTTGAAAAGCAGAAATAAATAGACGAAAATATCACCGTCAAAAAAATTAAAACAAAACCCTAAATTAATGGAGTGTCCTGTATACTTAAAAGACTACCTCCGCCCTTACAGACCAGTGGGTTATGGTTCTATGGCTCCATAGTCTGCGAAACTGAGCTGAGGGGCTTGTGTGGCTCAGCTGAGGAATTTACTACCTAAGGCAAGAGATGAAGATGGGAGATTATTAGCCTGCAAAACTCCCAGTCTCCCTCCCTCCCTCCCTCTTTCCAGGCATCTTCCTTGAATCCAACTTCAGAGGGAGCCGGCCGAGACAAAACGTGTTTTGGAGCCTGTCCGATATGAAGGATTGCAACTGGACTCTGGCCGCATTGTGGCCGCAATCCCTGGGTTCATCAGTTCCGTGGAGCAGAATGAGGAGTCCTTCCTTAGGCTGTCTGGCCATCCTGGATTACCAAGAGGAGGATATTCCCTCCAGGAGCCACATTAAGCCCTGGAGAGCACAGAGTGTCCCAAGGGGTGCCGGGGGGGCTGCCCCGTCCGAGCATCTCGGCACGGAGGGGGGCTGTGGCTCGATGGGAGGGCAGATGCCGTGCATGCAGAAGGCCACGGGCTTCTCGGTTTCAAGAAAAGCATTTGGCCGTTTCAGTTGGGAGAAAAGGCGGGCGAGAGGCGACGGGATAGAAGTTTGCAAAATTGCACATTTTTAGGTTTTTTTTACAATTTACAAAATGTGCAAGACAAGAACCAATGAGTGCTGGAAATGTAAAGAAAGGGGAGATATCTTCTACCACATGTGGTGGGCTTCTAAAGAGGTAAAGGCTTTCTGGGAAATGGTATATAATGAGCTAAAGAAAATGCTTAAAATTACTTTTGTTACGAAACCACAAGCCTTTTTACTGGGTACAGTGGGTGAAGAGATACCAAGGGAAGATAAAAAACTGTTTATGTATACAACATCTGCAGCAAGAATTCTTTTAGCCCAAAAATGGAAACAGCAAGAAGTACTGATGAATAAAGAGCGGCAGATGAAGATGATGGACTTTGCAGAACCGGCAAAGCTGGCAGGAAAAATTCGAAACCAGCACTATGAAGTATTCCAAAAGGACTGGAGTAAATTTATACGATATTTGAAAGATTATTGTAAGCAATTAAGATCACTAGCAGGGTTGTCTGAAGACTTGTAATGAGAAGTTTTCTACCTTTCTATATTTATTTAAATTTTGAGCCATTCTGTAATGAGTGTAATTAGAATTGGAAAACGTATAAATTGCAATGATAGAAAGGTTAATTTCGAAAGCCATAAGGCAGGAGGGAAGGAAGTCGACAGGCTCTAAGAGCGAGGGCGGTATAGTGGATAACGATGATGTAATAATAATAATAATAATAATAATAATAATAAAAATACTAATGATTTATTATTTATACCCCGCCCATCTGGCTGGGTTTCCCCAGCCACTCTGGGCGGCTTCCAACAGAAACATTAAAATTCAATAATTTCTTAGTGTGAATGTATAATACTAAATGGAAAACATATATATGCAAAATTATGCGTTACATGGAGGAAGTGGGAAAAAGAAAGCTTTTCCTCCTCTCCTGCAACACTAGAACTTGTGCACATCCAATGAAGCTGAAGGCTGGAAGATTCAGCGCAATTAAAAGAAAGTGCTTCTTTGCACCATGCAAAGTTAAGCTGTGGAACTCCCCGACACAGGAAGTCGTGGTGGGCCACCGACCTGGATGGCTTTAAAAGAGGACTGGAGGAGGAGAGGGCTATTGATGGCTACTAGCCATAGTTGGAGGCAGCCATGTTTCTGAATCCCAGTAGCCACAGGAGGGGAGAGGGCTCTCACGCTCAGATCCTGCTTGACGGTTTCTCATCAGGGGGATCTGGTTGGCCAGTGTGAGAACAGGATGCAGGGGTAGATGAGCCCCCTTTGGCCTGATCCAGCTGGGTCTTGTTATGTTTTTGTACCAATCCCCAACACCCCTAGCTTGGGCTCGGAGAGACCCTTACCCCAAACCCTGGAGAGCAATTGCTGCCAGTCAACATAGTAGACAGTACTGGGCACGATGGACCACTGGTCTGACTCAGGGTAAGATATCCTTGACGTCACACAACAGCCCAGACACTCACCAAGTTCGTCATGAGGCCTCTGCTGAGGGCGGAGAGGCTGCCGGTTCGGTAAGCGGTCATTCTGCTTCTCTGGCGCTGGGTTGTCCTGGGAATTCGCAGCCTTTCCAGGTCCCTCTTCCCGGGGTCGTCCTGCAAGATCAACAGCAAATGGCAGTGATATGGACAGCTGTGAGTCATTTTGGACTCACAGTTGTCCATGGAGGCGCAGGGCAGCTGTCTATCAGCTCCATCTGGTACGCAGGCTGAGACCCTACCTGCCCGCAGACTTTCTAGCCAGAGTGGTGCATGCTCTAGTTATCTCCCGCTTGGACTACTGCAATGCGCTCTACGTGGGGCTACCTTTGAAGGTGACCCGGAAACTACAACTAATCCAGAATGCGGCAGCTAGACTGGTGACTGGGAGCGGCCGCCGAGACCACATAACACCGGTCCTGAAAGACCTACATTGGCTCCCAGTACATTTCCGAGCACAATTCAAAGTGTTGGTGCTGAGCTTTAAAGCCCTAAACGGCCTCGGTCCAGTATACCTGAAGGAGCGTCTCCACCTCCATCATTCTGCCCGGACACTGAGGTCCAGCACTGAGGGCCTTCTGGCGGTTCCCTCGTTGCGAGAAGCCAAATTGCAGGGAACTAGGCAGAAGGCCTTCTCGGTGGTGGCGCCTGCCCTGTGGAACGCCCTCCCAACAGATGTCAAAGAGGAAAACAACTACCAGACTTTTAGAAGACATCTGAAGGCAGCCCTGTTCAGGGAGGCTTTTAATGTATACTAGATTACTGTGTTTTATTTTTCTGTTGGAAGCCGCCCAGAGTGGCTGGGGAAACCCAGCCAGATAGGCGGGGTATAAATTATTATTATTATTATTATTATTATTATTATTATTATTATTATTATTTTATTGAAGGGTCTCCGATTAGAATTTCAGCATCATTGGGTCTGGAGGGCCTGAGAACCTACGGAAAGCCTGGCTGCTGGGTCGGGGGTCCCAATCCTGTACTTGCACAATGTTCTCTCAGCGGGCAACCAGGTGCCTCGGGGGGGGAGAAGCTTCCCCACCCAGTGCTGGATTTACGTATACGCTAAAGAAGCTCTCAGCTTAGAGCCCCACTCTCTTGGGGTGACTTACATCCTAGGATGGCTCGGCACAGTATACCTGAAGGAGCGTCTCCACCCCCATTGTTCTGCTCGCACACTGAGGTCCAACGCCGAGGGCCTTCTGGCGATTCCCTCACTGCGAGAAGCAAAGCTACAGGGAACCAGGCAGAGGGCCTTCTCGGTGGTGGCGCCTGCCCTGTGGAACACCCTCCCATGAGATGTCAAAGAGATAAACAACTACCGGTACCTGACATTTAGAAAACATCTGAAGGCAGCCCTGTTTAGGGAAGTTTTTAATGTGTGATATTTAAATGTATTTTAATCTTTGTTGGAAGCCGCCCAGAGTGGCTGGGGAAACCCAGCCGATGGGCAGGGTACAAATAAAGTATTATTATTATTATTATTATTATTATTATTATTATTATTAGAGCCTACACAACACAAAACACACTTGCTGTATGTAGATTTTACTTTATTTATTTTTCAACTTATATTTTGGAAATGCACATCCAGTTTTTTTCATTTAATTTTTTTTTGGGGGGGCCCAAGAAGAGTGGGGCCCTAAGCTATAGCTTGTTTAGCTTATACGTAAATCCTGCACTGGTACCAACCCGATATGGATCTCGGGGGAACCAAAATCAGGTGCTTTCTGGGGTACGCCAAACATAAGATCTTGCTTTATGCTGAATTGGATCATTTGGACATCTCAGTCGTGTCCAGGGTCTACACTGACCAGCAGTAGCTCTCTAGGCCAGGTTTCAGACAGACAGGAGATGCCAAGGACTGATCCTGACCCCTTCTGCATACAAAGGAGGTGCTCTGGCATTGAGTTAGAGCGGTCTCATGCCTTCCATGTCCCTTCCAGTTCTGAAATCTCCACTTCGAATTGTAGCTTCCTAACAGCTGATCAAACCTATCCATTCTGAAGGAAATCAGCCCTGAGTGCTCACTGGAAGGACAGATCCTGAAGCTGAGGCTCCAATACTTTGGCCACCTCATGAGAAGAGAAGAATCCTTGGAAAAGACCTTGATGTTGGGAAAGATTGAGGGCACTAGGAGAAGGGGACGACAGAGGACGAGATGGTTGGACAGTGTTCTCGAAGCTACGAACATGAGTTTGACCAAACTGCGGGAGGCAGTGCAAGACAGGAGTGCCTGGCGTGCTCTGGTCCATGGGGTCACGAAGAGTCGGACACGACTAAATGACAGCTGAGCATTGGGATAAATATTTAAGACCCCCCCCCCAAAAAAACCACACATTGCAAAAATACCACAGTATGTCAGACGGCCTCGTAATACCTAATGATCCCATACATCTCATACCCTCCAACACTTCTCTGATGATAAATAGAGCTGTCCTATTCATAGAATCATAGAGTTGGAAGAGACCACAAGGGCCATCCAGTCCAACCCCCTGCCGAGCAGGAAACACCATCAAAGCATTCTTGACATATGCCTGTCAAGCCTCTGCTTAAAGACCTCCAAAGAAGGAGACTCCACCACACTCCTTGGCAGCAAATTCCACTGCTGAACAGCTCTTACTGTCAGGAAGTTCTTCCTAATGTTTAGGTGGAATCTTCTTTCTTGAAGTTTGAATCCATTGCTCCGTGTCCGCTTCTCTGGAGCATCAGGAAACAATCTTTCTCCCTCCTCCATATGACATCCTTTCATATATTTGAACATGGCTATCATATTCAACAACAACAACAACAACAACAACATATTTGTACCCCACCCATCTGACTAGGTTGCCCCAGCCACTCTGGGCTGCTTCCAACAACATATATAAAACATAATAAAACATTAAACCTTAAAAGGCTTCCCTATACAGGGCTGCTTTCAGACGTCTTGTAAAGGTTATACTGTATAGTTGCTTATATCCTTGGCTCGGGGGTCACATAACTCCAGACCCACTAACATTTCACTGATGAAAACAGGAACAGCGCAACGTTCCTGGATCAAATAAAAAACCGGGACGGCTTCTCTAAATCTGGGCTTGTCCCTGGGAAATAGGGTCTAACACACACACACACACACACACACACACACACACACACACACACACACACACACCAACATCAAACCAGAAACTCCACAAGCACGGTTCAACTCTGAGAACTGGAACCGGCTTTCTTCATAAGCAAAGAGATCTGTGGGACCACCAGACCCATGAAGAAACCCTTCCACCCCACAGAGTACAAACCTCTGTCTCTGGAATAGCATTGGGGGGCTCTGCCCCATATCCCCCATCAGACAAAGCCACCAGAGCGAAGGTGGCAGCTAGGCTCCACGACAGCCAGGGCCCCATCGCCGAGGGTCCTGCCAGGAGGGTCTCTCCAAGATGCTTGCTCCTTTATCCTCTCGCTGCTTTATGTCCCCCCATAGCAGTCAGGAGGGGATGAGTCACGGAGGCGGCGCCAGTTGTTAAACATTAGTAAATCCAGCCTAGAGGAATCCCGGTGGTGTTGCTGCTCGACTGGGATTTTTCCATTTGAGCCCACACCTGGGCCAGGTGATGGGCCAGGACAACTTGGGAAATGGCAGCAGGGTGGTGAGTAAGGGGCTTTTTAAGCAGAGGTTGGATGGCCATCTGTCAGGGAAACTTGAGCTGAGATTCCTGCTTTGCAGGGGGTGGACTAGAGGACCCTTGGGGGTCCCTTCCAACTCAAAATTGGATGGCTCTAAGACATACCCTCCAGCATTCCTCAGATGAAAATAGGGACATTTCTCACTCCCCGCAAACTGATCCTTCTTGACTCCCCATTTTTTGTCGTCATCGTCGCCTGCCCCCTGGCCGCATAACATTTCATTTTAGAAGCATTTTTAGGGAAGGTTTTCATGTTTGAAGTTTTATTCTGTTTTTAGTGTTCTGTTAGGAGCCACCCAGAGTGGCTGGGGAGGCCCAGCCAGATGGGTGGGGTATAAATAATGAAATTATTATTATTATTCTCAGTGGTGGCGCCCACCCTGTGGAATGCCCTCCCATCGGATGTCAAAGAGGAAAACAACTATCTGCCCATCGTTCTGCCTGGACACTGAGGTCCAGCGCCGAGCGCCTTCTGGCAATTCCCTCCCTGCGAGAAGCCAAGTTGCAGGGAACTGGGCAGAGGGCCTTCTCGGTGGTGGCGCCCGCCCTGTGGAACGCCCTCCCAACAGATGTCAAAGAGGAAAACAGCTACCAGATTTTTAGAAGACATCTGAAGGCAGCCCTGTTTAGGGAGGCTTTTAATGTTTAATAGATTATTTTATTTCGTTTTCTGTTGGAAGCCGCCCAGAGTGGCTGGGGAAACCCAGCCAGATGGGTGGGGTATAAATAATAAATTATTGTTATTATTATTCCGGGAATGTCCCTGGGAAATCGGAACACGTGGAGGGTCTGCTCTCAGAGCTCAATTATTCTGGGGGGGTTAGGTGGAGACAAGAAGCATTTCCTTGCAGGTCCCAGCAAAGGAGATGTGCAAAGGATTGCTGCACATTTTAAACTTAAAGGGTGGCTGTGTCTCGGTTCAAATGTTGCTTCTGAAACTGCAGATTAGGTTCGTTTGTCAGTAAACACGAAGCTGGATCAAATTTATTCCCCTTCCCTAGATGGGGTTAAGCCCCACGGAATTCCATAAGACCTACTTCTGAGTGAACACAGATAGGATTACAGTGGTACCTTGGTTGTCAAACGCCTTGGTACTCAAACAACTTGGAACCCAAACACTGCAACCCCGGAAGTAAGTGCTCCGGTTTGCGAACTTTTTTCAGAAGCCGAACGTGCTCCATTTTGAGTGTTACGCTTCCGTTTTGAGTGTCACCTTGAGATCTGTCTGTTTTTGCTATTTATTTTGCTTTTTTTTGTTGTTTTTTGTGAGTTTGTGGAACCCAGTTCAGCTACTGATGGATTGATTGTGTGACTGCAGTACATTGTTTATTGCTTTCATTTTATGGATCAATGGTCTCATTAGATAGTAAAAGTCATGTTAAATTGCTGTTTTAGGGGTGGTTTTTAAAAGTCTGGAATGGATTAATCCGTTTTGCATTGCTTTCTATGGGAAAGCGTGCCTTGGTTTTGGAACGCTTTGGTTTTGGAACGGACTTCCGGAACAGATCAAGTTTGAGAACCAAGGAACAACTGTATGCTGTAAATCTCCTCACCCCAGCATGTTCCCAAATTCCAGAATCCTCCTTCCCAGCTGCTATTCTATTTTTTAAAAATTAAATAAAAATATTGCAATCACGGATGATTTATTGCATGGTTTGTTAATTAATTAATAGACTTCTTACACATCAAAATGTCTTCCAAGCAGTTTACAAGGATACAATCAGTGATAACACATAATTAGAATACTTCCAGCAACATATTTAGCTGCTATTCCTGTATGACAGGGGGTTGGACTAGATGACCCTTGGTGTGCCCTCCACCTCTATGATTCTACGATTACAGCTCATTCCGTGTCAGGTCTGGTCTTCAGCGTCCGTCGAGGACTCTGCGCCCTGGGTAGGGGCTCAGGCTTTGGGAGGTAGAGTAACTTCTTCGCTGGAATCTCCCTCGGACTCCGAGTGGCTTCCGATCCAAGTCTCCTTTGTGCTCCCCTGGGCAGGCGGGGCCACGATCATCAGCCCCGAGTAGCAGCCCCGGCAGACGGCCCGGGTACCCGAGCGCTGCTTTGCCCTGGCCCGCGCTGGGGCGGCCCCCCTCAGGGACCTCTTTGTCCTGGACTCGGACCTCGGCTCCTGCAGGGAAAGGGGAAAGAGGGAGGTGGGAGACAAAATTCACACACACACCCAGCATCCACCCAACCGCTTTGATCAGCGGAAACAACTACAGGTTTCACTTCACACCTGTTTCACATTTGGAACTCCCTGCCTCTTGATGCCAACCAAGCACCTTCGCCCTGCTCTTTTTGGCACCTGCTTAAAACATTCTTGCTTGGACAAGCCTCTCTGGATGCTTAGAAAGTCAGTGTTTGTTTCAGCCTGTTTTAGTATTTTACTTTTCAACTCCCATCGTGGATTTGCTGATTAATTTATTGTTCTATCTTTTGTAAACTGCTTTTTAGGAAATAATAATCGAGCAATATATAATTTCTACGAAACAAGCAAACAAACCCAGTGCGGAATCCGCTGAGACGATGAGCATGATGGGAAATAATAAAAGCCCAAGCTCAATAGTTTCATATGGTTTATTTAAATCATTGGGGGGGGGTTACTGGGGGGGCACTAAGAGGCAAGGGGGTGGCCCTGGGGCACAGGAGGTGCTAATGACCACTGGGCATTAAAAGAGGGTGGGGGAAGTACCTTTTATCATCTGTGGTGGAATTGTAATGTAATCAGAAAATTCGGGGGAATGATATATAACAAAATGAAAAAAATGTTTAAATTAACCTTTGTTATAAAACAGTTGCTTTTTTATTGGGATTATAGGTACCGAGATCCCAAAAGATCAGAAGAGATTGTTCATGTATGCTACAACAGACGCTCGGATGTTGCTAGTCCAGAGATGGAAGGAAGAGACAGCCCAAACCAGAGAAGAATAGCAAATCAAGATGGCAAAATTAACTGGGAAGAAACAAAATAAAAAAATTCCTTCCAGCAGCACCTTTTTTATTTTGGTATGAGCTTTCGTGTGCATGCAACACGGACCAACACGGCTACCTACCTGTAACTTAACTGGGAAGCTCAGAGACCAAAAAGACTAGAAATTTTAAAAAAGAATGGGAAATGTTTAGAATGTATATACACAAAATTATTGCAAACAGGTTAAAACATTAGCAGGAGTCTAAATACACTTGCAATGCATCAGAAAGTATAGATAACTTAGGAAGATGAGAAATTGGAGAAGTATTGATATGAAGTTGAAAATAGAATCAAGAGGACCCATGGATGGGATGGGGGGAAGTCAGGAGATTCAGAGAAATCTCAACATGTGGAATGTGTATGATCTTTTGATGTAATTTCATCTTCCCTCTCTCTTTTTCTTTCTCTTTTTTGGAAAATCTAATTAAAAAATGATAACAAAAAATAAATAAAAGAGGGTGGAGGAGAAGCCTATCGATGGCCACTAGCTACAAGGACCATGCTTTGCCTCCAAAGAGGCAGAGATGCTTCTGAAATACCTGTGCCTAGGAAGTGTGCCACAAACAGAGGGCTGGATGAGTCCTTATATACTCTCTCCTGCAGACTCTGGAAGGCTCAGATTTGCCATCACCTCAACCTGGAATAATCCCCTTCCTTGCCTCCATTCCCACAAGGACTCCTATTTCACCTGCGAATGAGAGCCTTGCCAAGCTGGGCAAACATCTCTTTCTTAGGCTGGGCTCCCCCCAAGACAGGGATTCCTTCCCCCCCCCCCCCCAGGCCCAGACATACCTGCTGGCTTCGCTCCAGGGGTGGAAAGGTGGGATCCTGAATCCACAAGCGAACTGGGAGCTGCTCTACCTGCGGACGGCGCTGCTGCAATTCAGGATGGTATAATGCTTAGGCCAAGTGGGGGGAAGAGAGAATTTTATGAGACATACCCACCCACCCCCCAGCTGTCCATCTTCTGTCCTTGGAGAGGCAAACCAGCTGTGGGTTAAGACGCAAAGCCAGAAGCCGCCGGTTCCTCGTTTGCCAAGGAGCAGCTGGCTGTGCAGAGCGCTGATTGGATAGCTTGGGTGGCAGTAACACAGCCATTCCCCGCCCACAGGGGATATTTTCCAAAGCCCCATTTAAAACCCTGAAGAATTGGCATTTCAGAAAGAGGTATGAGCCCGTGCAAAAGAGCATCTGCACAGAATGGAATCTTTCCTCCCATTACAGTGGTAACTTGGTACTCAAACAACTTGGAACCGAAAAATGGCAAACCTGGAAGTAAGTTGTCAGAGGGTCATCGAGGCTACTCTAGAATAACTCCACTTGAGTCCAGTTTGTCTTTAAAGACTTTTATTGTGCATAGTATTTTCAGTGCAGAGATAGCTTAAAACATGACCTCTCAGTCCGAACCAGAATCCGGCAATGGCGTACGTCTGTATCTACGCCAGCAAAGTAGTCGGGGCGCCCCAAAACGCCTCCCCCTTGACCTGCGTCGTGGCGCTCTCCTTAACTCTTCTGCTGGAAGGAGCGATGCCCTCTCAGTCTCCTCCCGGTCAAGGCGGTGGAAGGGCTCTCCAGCATCCTTGAGCCCTTGCCCGCATCTCTCCTCCCCTGAGCCTTCCCCTCTTTCTGCCCGCTGGTTTCTCTCTCCCTCCGAGTCTTTCCCCTCCCCCCGGCTACTTCAGACTGCTCCCCATGCTTGGCGAGGTGGACGTCAGGATGATGGGGGCTGGCTCCCTGTAGGGAGTCACCCTTACATAAGTGTTTCGGTTTGCGAACATTTTTCGGAAGCCGAGCATTCGCCGTTTTGACTGTTACACTGAGGTCTGTCTGTTTTTGCTATTTATTTTGTGTTTGCGCCTTTTCCTTTTCCTTTTTGTGACTGTGTGGAACGCAGTTCAACTACTGATTGATTGATTGATTATGTGACTACAGTACATTTTTTATTGCTTTCATTTGATGGATAAATGGTCTCGTTAGATAGTAACATTCATGTTAAATTGCTGTTTTAGGAGTGGTTTTTAAAAGCCTGGACCAGATTAATCCGTTTTGCGTTGCTTTCTATGGGAAAGCGTGCCTTGGTTTTGGAATGGACTTCCGGAACGGATCAAGTTTGAGAACCAAGGTACCACTGTTTTTCCATGACTGTTCCTTCATTTACCTTTTCACACCCACTAGCTGCCAATCCGTCTCTGTGTCCACAGAGGAGCAGCTCAGAGACAAGCTCAGCACCTCTCCTCCTCTTGGTGGAAAACTAAGCTCACGACATTCCCTTTGTGCTTACCGGTACCTGATGAAGAGGTGAGAAACAACTGGGACAGAACCTCTGCCTTCGGGATTCTCTTGAATCCTGTTCACGGAAGGAAAAGAGCATCAAAGTGCTGCTTTCACTGTTCACAGCCAGCCCAGGAACAGGCAGAGAGAAATCTCCGCGTTGGAGCCAAAACAGAGCCAGGGTCAGGGCAAGGTTTCCAGGCCTTCTCCTTGGGCTGCCGGATTGTGAAGCTGACCCAGTGGACATCGAGGGGGCTTTTTATGGCAAGGGAGTGAGGGGACTCCAGACAAGGCAGGGGAGCTCCCGCTGCCCACCTTCCAGCCCCCACAGCCCCAAACATACCTGGAGGCTTTGTTCCACACCTGGCAACTCCTCCACCGATCGGACATTTCTCTTGGCAGCCTCCTGCAGAAGGAATGAAATTTAGAGGGCCATACAGTTCCACAAGAGAGCATCGCATTTCAACCTTGCAAGATACTGAGACGAAGCTTGGTTGTGGGAGAAAAGAAAACTTTTCCCGAGCGGCTCCACCACTCCTCCATCTTCTCTCCTTTGAGGGACGGCCCTGCTGTGGATTCACAATCTCTTGAGACACAAACCCAGAAGCCACTGGCTCCCCCTGTTTCAAGGAGAATCTGGCAGCGCCAAGTGTGGATTGTCTAGCCTTGGTTGCCGTCAGACAAAGCTGTGTAGCATCCGAGGCAGGGATTTAGTCTAGGGGGAAGGTGCACCAACCTGCCCCCACATTTGAAAGCAGCACGGACCCCACAGAACTCCCTGCCTCTTGATGCCAACCAAGCACCTTCGCCATGCTCTTTTTGGCACCTGCTTAACATTCTGGCTTGGACAAGCCTGTCCGGATGCTTGGAAAATCAATGTTTGTTTCAGCCTGTTTTCGTATTAAACTTTTCCACTCCCATTGTGGATTTGTTGATTAATTGATTGTTCTATCTTTTGTAAAATGCTTTTTAGAAAATAATAATCGAGCAATATATAATTTCTACGAAACAAGCCCAAGCTCAGTAGTTTCATATGATTTATTAAATCATTGGTGGATTACTGGGGGGGGGGAGAGGACTAAGAGGCAAGGGGGTGGCACTGGGGCACAGGAGGTGTTGATGACCATTGGGCATTAAAAGAGGGTGGAGGAGAGGCCTGTCGACGGCCACTAGCCACAAAGACCATGCTTTGCCTCCAAAGAGGCAGAGATGCTTGTGAAATACCTGTGCCTAGGAAGTGTGCCACAAACAGAGGGCTGGATGAGTCCTTTCTCTCTCCTGCAGACTCTGGAAGGCTGAGATTTGCCATCACCTCAACCTGGAATAATCCCCTTCCTTGCCTCCATTCCCACAAGGACTCCTATTTCACCCGCGAATGAGAGCCTTGCCAAGCTGGGCAAACATCTCTTTCTTAGGCTGGGCTCCCCCCAAGACAGGGATTCCTTCTCCCACCCCCCAGGCCCAGACATACCTGTTGGCTTCGCTCCGGGGGTGGAAAGGTGGGAGCCTGAATCCACAAGCGAACTGGGCGCTGCTCTTCCAGTGGAGGGCGCTGCAATTCAGGATGGTATAATGATATAACGCTTAGGCCACGTGGATGGGTGGGGGGAAGAGAGTATTTTATGAGAGATACCCCCCTCCCCAGCTGTCCATCTTCTGTCCTCGGAGAGGCAAACCAGCCGTGGGTTAAGACGCAAAGCCAGAAGCCGCCGGTTCCTCGTTTGCCAAGGAGCAGCTGGCTGTGCAGAGCACTGATTGGCAAGCTTGGGTGGCAGTCACACAGCCATTCCCCGCCCACAGGGGATATTCTCCAACGCCCCATTTAAAACCCTGAAGAATTGGCATTTCAGAAAGAGGTATGAGCCCGTGCAAAAGAGCATCTGCACAGAATGGAATCTTTCCTCCCATTACAGTGGTAACTTGGTACTCAAACAACTTGGAACCCAAACACTGCAAACCTGGAAGTAAGTGTTTCGGTTTGCAAACATTTTTCGGAAGCCGAACATTCGCCGTTTTGAGTGTTGCACTGAGGTCTGTATGTTTTTGCTATTTATTTTGTGTTTGCGCCTTTTTCTTTTCATTTTTGTGACTGTGTGGAACTCAGTTCAACTACGGATTGATTGATTGATTATGTGACTACAGTACATTTTCTTTTGCTTTCATTTGATGCATCAATGGTCTCGTTGGATAGTAGCAGATAAGTATAAGTATGTAGATAGTAAAATTCATGTGAAGTTGCTCTTTTAGGGGTGGTTTTTAAAAGCCTGGAACGGATTAATCCGTTTTGCATTGCTTTCTATGGGAAAGCGTGCCTTGGTTTTGGAACGCTTTGGTTTTGGAACGGACTTCCGGAACGGATCAAGTTTGCGAACCAAGGTACCACTGTTTTTCCGTGACTGTTCCTTCATTTACCTTTTCACACCCACTAGCTGCCAATCTATCTCTGTGTCCACAGAGGAGCAGCTCAGAGACAAGCTCAGCACCTCTCCTCCTCTTGGTGGAAAACTAAGCTCACGACATTCCCTTTGTGCTTACCTGCTCAAGAGATGTGTAACAACCAGGACAGAACCTCCGCCTTAGGGGTTCTCTCGGCACCTGTTCATGGAAGGAAAAGAGCATCAAAGTGCTGCTTTCACTCTTCACAGCCAGCCCAGGAACAGGCAGAGAGAAATCTCCGTGTTGGAGCCAAAACAGAGTCAGGGTCAGGGCAAGGTTACCAGGCCTTCTCCTTGGGCTGCCGGATTGTGAAGCTGACCCAGTGGATATCGAGGCTGCTTTTTCTGGCAAGGGAGTGAGGGGTCTCCGGACGAGGCAGGGGGGCTCCCTCTGCCCACCTTCCAGCCCCCACAGCCCCAAACATACCTGCAGGCCTGGCAACTCCTCCACCGATCGGACATTTCTTTTGGGAGCCTCCTGCAGAAGGAATGAAATTCAGAGGGCCGTACATTCGCACAACAGGACATCGCATTTCAACCTTGCACAATACTGAGAGTTTTCCCGAGCGGCTCCACCACTCCTCCATCTTCTCTCCTTTGAGGGACGGCCCTGCTGTGGATTCACAATCTCTTGAGACACAAACCCAGAAGCCACTGGCTCTTCTCGTGTCAAGGAGAATCTGGCAGCGCCAAGTGTTGATTGTCTAGCCTTGGTTGCCGTCAGACAAAGCTGTGTAGCATCCGAGGCAGGGATTTAGTCTAGGGGGAAGGCGCACCAACCTGCCCCCACATCTGAAAGCAGCACGGACCCCGCGGAACTCCCTGCCTCTTGATGCCAACCAAGCACCTTCGCCGTGCTCTTTTTGGCACCTGCTTAAAACATTCTTGCTTGGACAAGCCTGTCTGGATGCTTGGAAAGTAAGTGTTTGTTTCAGCCTGTTTTAGTATTAAACTTTTCAACTCCCATCGTGGATTTGTTGATTAATTGATTGCTCTATCTTTAGTAAACTGCTTTTTAGGAAATAATAATCGAGCAATATATAATTTCTACGAAACAAGCAAACAAACCCAGTGCGGAATTTGCTGAGACGATGAGCATGATGGGAAATATTAAAAGCCCAAGCTCAATAGTTTCATATGATTTATTAAATCATTGGGGGATCCCTGGGGGGGGACTAAGAGACAAGGGGGGCACAGGAGGTGTTAATGACCATTGGGCATTAAAAGAGGGTGGAGGAGAAGCCTATCGATGTCCACTAGCCACAAAGACCATGCTTTGCCTCCAGAGTCAGGCGCAGAGAATCTTCTGAAATACCTGTGGCTAGGAAGTGTGCCACAAACAGAGGGCTGGATGAGTCCTTACTCTCTCCTGCAGACTCTGGAAGGCTCAGATTTGCCATCACCTCAACCTGGAATAATCCCCTTCCTTGCCTCCATTCCCACAAGGACTCCTATTTCACCTGCGAATGAGAGCCTTGCCAAGCTGGGCAAATATCTCTTTCTTAGGCTGGGCTCCCCACAATACAGGGATTCCTTCTCCCACCCCCCCAGGCCCAAACATACCTGCTGGCTTCGCTCCAGGGGTGGAAAGGTGGGACTCTGAATCTGAAAGTGATCTGGGTCGTAGAAAAGCTGCTCTTCCTGCGGACGGCGCTGCTGCAATTCAGGATGGTATAATGCTTAGGCCAAGTGGGGGGAAGAGAGTATTTTATGAGACGTACCCACCCACCCCCCAGCTGTCCATCTTCTGTCCTCGGAGTGGCAAACCAGCCGTGGGTTAAGATGCAAAGCCAGAAGCCGCCGGTTCCTCGTTTGCCAAGGAGCAGCTGGCTGTGCAGAGCACTGATTGGCCAGCTTGGGCGGCTGTCACACAGCCATTCCCCGCCCACAGCCCCATTTAAAACCCTGAAGAATTGGCATTTCAGAAAGAGGTATGAGCCCATCAAAAAGAGCATCTGCACAGAATGGAATATTTCCTCCCATTACAGTGGTGATTTGGTACTCAAACAACTTGGAACCGAAAAACAGCATACCTGGAAGTAAGTTGTCAGAGGGTCGTCGTGGCTACTCTAGAGTAACTCCGCTTGAGTCCAGTTTGTCTATAAAGACTTTTATTGTGCATAGTATTTACAGTGCAGAGATAGCTTAAAACATGACCTCTCAGTCCGAACCAGAATCCGGCAATGGCGTACGTCTGTTTCTACGCCAGCAAAGTAGTCGGGGCGCCCCAAAACGCCTCCCCCTTGACCTGCGTCGTGGCGCTCTCCTTAACTCTTGCGCTGGAAGAAGCGATGTCCTCTCAGCCTCCTCCCGGTCAAGGCGGTGGAAGGGCTCTCCAGCATCCTTGAGCCCTTGCCCGCATCTCTCCTCCCCTGAGCCTTCCCCTCGTTCCGCCCGCTGGTTTCTCTCTCCCTCCGAGTCTTTCCCCTCCCCCCGGCTACTTCAGACCCACTGCTGCTCCCCATGCTTGGCGAGGTGGACGTCAGGATGATGGGGGCAGGCTCCCTGTAGGGAGTCACCCCTACACAAGTGTTTCCGTTTGCGAACGTTTTTCGGAAGCCGAGCATTCGCCGTTTTGACTGTTACACCGAGGTCTGTCTGTTTTTGCTACTTATTTTGTGTTTGCGCCTTTTCCTTTTCCTTTCTGTGACCAACCTGCCCCCACATTTGAAAGCAGCATGGACCCCACGGAACTCCCTGACTCTTGATGCCAACCAAGCACCTTCGCCGTACTCTTTTTGAGACCTGCTTAAAACATTCTTTATTGGACAGGCTTGTTTGTTTGTTTCAGCCTGTTTTAGTATTTAAATTTTCAACTCCCATCGTGGATTTGTTGATTAATTTATTGTTTTATTTATACCCCACCCTCCCTAGTCAAAACCGGGCTCAGGGCGGCTGACACCAGTAAAATTACAATAAGACGTAAAAGAAAGAAAAACAATTAATTAAAATACGGGTTAAAATACAATTGAAATTTAAAATTTTAAAATGCAGCATCATTTTGAAGTAGCCCAAATCAAAACCATAAGGGAGGAAAACATAGGGGTCAGACTGAGTCCAGCCCAAAGGCCAGGTGGAAGAGCTCCGTCTTGCAGGCCTTGAGGATAGATGTCAAATCCTGCAGGGCCCTGGTCTCCTGTGAGAGAGCGTTGCACCAAGTCGGGGCCAATACTGAAAAGGCCCCGGCCCTAGTTGAGACCAATCTAACCACCTTATGGCTCGGGATTTCCAAAATGTTGTTATTTGTGCGCCTTAAGGTCCTCCGTGGGGCATACCAGGAGAGGTGGTCTGTTTGCCTTTCATTGGGGCCGTGGCTATGGGTCTCCTTTGCGTCCGAATTTACCACGCTACTGCTGCTGCGTGCGGTTTAAGGCTCTCCTCCAGTAACTCTCTCTCCTGCATCTTCTGGGCAGCCCCCTATTCCCCAGCCCACTATCCTGGTAATACTACTTATAATAATTTTATTACTTTGACCCCGTCCATCTAGCTGGGTTTCCCCAGCCACTCTGGGCGGCTGTCCCTGCGCTGTCTCCATTCCTACAAAGACTCATTTTTTTCTGGGTCCAGGCAGCCTCCGCAGGCAAGCCTGAGCTCTAGCGCTGAGGTGCCGTCCCTTTCACGAATTGCTGTCCAGAGTCCCTGGAAGAAGGTGCGCGTGATTGCACAAGGCCTGCAGGCAGCGGCAGGGTCAGGTAAATATCAGAAGAGGTGCTGGACAGTCTGTCCTCTCCCTCCTGGCCCTGGGCTTTCTGGGGACCTGGCATGGTGAAGCAGGGGCCGGGTGTGGGAAACCAGAGTCGCCCAGCCAGAGGCAACATTCTGATGGATTCTTTCCTGTGGGTTAAGATGGGCTCAGACTAGCGGGTCATATTGGGGCTCTGTACCGAGGAAGAAGCGGTAACAATAAAGGACATCTGAGCATGCACAGAGTGCTTTCGCCTCTTCTTCGCTGAGAAACCACGACCGATGCCACTTCGTTTTCAGAACTGGAGAGCACAACTTCCATGACTGAGAACCCAGAATTTCTTTTGGTTAGGAGCTAAGAGAATAAGAAACGTCTGGCTGCTGGATCAGGCCAGTGACCCGTTGAGCCCAGTATCCTGTTCTCACAGTGGCCAGCCAGGTGCTTATGAGAAACCCACAAGCAGGATCCGAGCATGAGAGCCCTCTCCCCTCCTGTGGCTTCCAGCAACTGCCACCATGGCCAGAGGCCACTGTTAGCCTCCTCCTCCTCCTCCTCCTCCTCCTCCTCCTCCTCCTCCTCCTCCTCCTCCTCCTCCATTAATTTAGCTAATCCTCATAGAATCATAGAATTGTAGAGTTGGAAGGGACCCAGAGGAGCATCTAGTCCAACCCCTTGCAATGCAGGCAGGGGCGTACCCAGGATCAAAACTGGGGGGGGGGGGACAAGAGAGGGGAAGAGAGAGGAAAGGAAGTGAAATATACTCGGTGTCGAGAGAAGGAAGGAAGGAAGGAAGGAAGGAAGGAAGGAAGGAAGGAAGGAAGGAAGGGGTGGGTGAGAGAGAGAGAAGGAAAAAGAAGGAAAGAAAGGAAGGAAGGAAGGAAGAAGGAAGGAAGGAAGGAAGGAAGGAAGGAAGGAAGGAAGGAAGGAAGGAAGGAAGGAAGGAAGGAAGGAAGGGGTGAGAGAGAGAGAAGGGAGGGAGAGAGGGAGAGAGAAAAAGGAAGAAAGAAAGAGGGGGGAAGGAAGGATGGAAGGAAGGAAGAATGGAGCTCCTGTCCGCCCCCCCCAGCTCAGGCTGCTCCTCCCCCCCTCCCATGTTCCTGTTGCTGGCTGCAGCTGCGGAGGTGGCGGAAACAGCCCAATTTCCATAACCCGCAGCGACTTTCCCCCTTCAGTTTTCGGAGGGGAAAAGTGTGGGTTATGGTCCGTAAAATAGGGTGATTTTTTTCCTTCGGGGGGGGGCAGCTGCCCCCCTGGCCCTTGTTGGTACGCCCATGAATGCAGGAATAAAAGCGTATTTTGTAAAATGCACTTTGCATATTATGTATTCTCATAGGTGTCTAAGATGAAATATTATCTGGAAGAAGCACCACGGACAGAATAAATGCCACACACAGGAAGACAAGGATACAGTTTGAGTGCCTCACTTGTAGTTTTATAAATCACTTAATGCGTCGATACGAAGGGAAGTTGTTAATGTTGCAGTTGTTGTATAAGGGATTATTATAATGACTGGAATGTAATTGAAATTAATAAGATTTTGGAACGCAGAAATAAAGAAAATTCCATCAATTCTAGCATGCGGAGGACCACCTTATCTAAATTATATAATTTGGTTGAACAATTGGTATTACTAATTGTATTATAAACAGGAATTGGTATAATGAGGCTATTATTGGATCATGGTTGAAAACTAATAAAAATGATTATAAAAAGACAAAATATTATATTGATTGTGGTCTTTTCTAGGTTCTTGTAAAGCCATCCAAGTTGATGGCCGTCGCTGCCTCTTGTGGGAGGGAGTTCCATAGTTTAAACTATCTGCTGCATGGGAAAGAATGTCCTTTAGTCCATTCTGAATCTCCCAACCTGGCATGACGTTCAACGCCTATGAGTTCTTGTCTTTTGAGAGAGGGAGGAGAGGTTTTCTCCATGACTTTACAAACTTCTCTCGTGTCGCCTCTTCCTTTCCTTATCTCTAAACTAAAAAAAGAGGGAGGGAAACTTTCCTCTGTCCATTTTCTGTTCTCTGTGCACATGCATTTAAAATACTAGAAGAGTAATAACAGCGTTGCAAAAAATAAGCTCACCTGCCCTGTGCCAACAGCTGCAAAGGCGAAGAGAGAGGCCAGGACCAGCCCAAACGTCTTCATGGTTGCCAGTTTGTCTCTGTTTTCAGAGCCTAAAGCTGGAGGGAAGTGGATGTCCCTCCCACTGTCTATGACCCTGGCCTTTGACTCTTCATTTCCAGTAAATTTGAGGGGGGTTGGACAAGCGGAAACTCTCTGCCATTTCGTTCTTTCTAAAAGTATTTGTATACTGCGAAAAGTTAAAGCGTTGAACAAAAACAAACATAAAACAAAACCCAAGTAAATAAAACACAGGCATGGAAGGTAGTGACTGGAGCTATTTATGATTAAACAAGACAGGGTTACAAAACATGGACCCTATAATACCAAGGGAAAGTACTGAAGGCCATCTATGTATCGCTTAAAGGTATATAATGAAGGAGCCAGACGAACCTCCCTGGGGAGAGTATTCCCAAAACGGGGAGCCACTGCAGGAAAGGCCCTGTTCTCATGCTGCCACACTCTGGACCTTTCATGGAGGAGACCCATGAAGAAGGGCCTCAGAGGATGATCTCAGGGTCTGGGGCGGTTCATATGGAAAGAGATGGTCCTTGATGCTCAAACCACCTCAGACCCTCCAAGTGCCCCTATTTTCCAGGGACATCCCTGATTTAAGGAAGCTGTCCCGTTTTCTGATTTGATCCCCGAATGTCCCGGTTTTCCTTTGTTGTTGTTGTTGTTTAGTCGTTTAGTCGTGTCCGACTCTTTGTGACCCCATGGACCATAGCACGCCAGGCACTCCTGTCTTCCACTGCCTCCCGCAGTTTGGTCAAACTCATGTTGGTAGCTTCGAGAACACTGTCCAACCATCTCGTCCTCTGTCGTCCCCTTCTCCTAGTGCCCTCCATCTTTCCCAACATCAAGGTCTTTTCCAGGGAGTCTTCTCTTCTCATGAGGTGGCCAAAGTATTGGCGCCTCAGCTTCAGGATCTGTCCTTCCAGTGAGCATTCAGGGCTGATTTCCTTCAGAATTGATAGGTTTGATCTTGCTTAGATTGGAGAGTATGGAGTTATCCGACCCCCGAGCTATCTGAAAGCAATCCTGTATAGGGAAGATTTTTTTAAAAAAAAAAAAGTTTGGTGTTTTATTGTGTTTTTATATATGTTGGAAGCTGCCCAGAGTGACCGGGGCAACCCAGTAAGATGTGTGGAGTATAAATAGTAAAATTATCATTATGGAATGCGACGTCCCTATTTTCATCGGATAAATGTTGGAGGGTATGGTTTCGTAAACAACTGTATATAAAACCAGTGCTTTTTTCTATTAAAAAATGTTTAGGGGTACTCTCATTTTCCTACTCATATTGAAATACTGCCCCTCAATGAGGCCAAACTCACATTCACCTGTGTACCCCCAGAAAAAAGCACTGCATAAAACCATGTGATAAAAACCATATTAAACAGTTAACTGACATACAAAACCAGCTTAAGCAATTTATGGAAAAATTGGGGCTCTTTGAAATGTTTTAGAATAATAAGTTTAATGATAATGTTCAACCTCAACAACAACAACAACAATAATTTCATTATTTATACTTCAACCATCTGGCTGTGTTGCCCCGGCCTTATGCTGATGTCAACTTGTTGAATCAATTCTGGGTATCGGTTCCGGTTTCCGCCTGCAGGAATGGCGGACCTGTTTTCCATCTCTCTGACCTTCGTAAGGAATTTGGCGGTTGCTAGGGGAGTAAATGGCAAACCCCTACCCTCTCCGGGGGTTACGGAGAGGGGCCGCTGGCCCGCGATGCCCCCAGACCCACTCCGACTGTTTTTGGAGTGGGGGGAGCTTGGGCTGAGCACTTACGAGGGCCAGGACTCCCGGACGCTAATCTGCATGGCGGGGATTTCCATGGTTAAAGAAGATAATTAGGCTTAAATCTATGGACATACTTCAGAAGGAGGGGAAGAAGCGCTGTTTACTGCTGAGAAATTTATGCTGCTGAGGGAGAGGAGTCAAAGATTGTACAGCATCTGGAAGAAGGATTGATGGGGACGGAGCGATAAGGGAAGTGAGTTTTTATTTTTTTTTCTTCATATTGTTGCCTCGTACCTTCCCGGACGCGATGTCCTGGCTTGTTTGGAGTGAAAGAGAAGCAAAAGACTGTGTGAGTTGAACTTTATAACTGTTGTTACTGAGCATATTTTTTAAAGATGTGGAGTTGCCGATGAGAAAAGCCCCCCCCTAGTCGGACGGAAGGAGTTCTGGACGCGTTCGGAGGATTTATGAGCTGTGACGCACTTTAAATTGGAGCAGCGACCTGAAGCTAAGTTCAGCTATAGGGCAAGGAGATCCATTAATTTACCAAGAGTTTATGGTTTGATGTTTGGGTCTCCTGCCTGGAAAAGCTGTAAATTCTATAATGATCGTAAATCTTCATGGCTATGAGAGGAAACGAAAGTGATTTGAGTTTTTTAAGATGGCGCTGCTTCGTGCTGCTTCGACGCAACAGGGAGCTCCATTAAGAAGATTTATGGGGAGGCTGGACTGATTAACTCACACAGGAGAAAGAACATCTGTGAAACTTTGTTTGATATTTATCTCAGCAGCTGGGAAACAATCGGATGAAAGTGGAAAACATCTATGTGACTGTAAGGGGAAGATCTGGATTATTATGAACTTGGAGGACGATTTGAACTTTAGAAAAAAGACGGCAGTGGACAGTTGCGAGGAATTCCCAATTTCTTGAAGCATGGGAACCCAAATAAAAAATTCTTTAGATGATTTGGCATAACATTCGGTTTGATTGATATATATATGTGTATAATTTGAAATATTGAATGTGATATAATTGGTTTTAATTGGAAAATTAATAAAAATATTTCTTAAAAAAAAAAGAATCAATTCTGGGTATCTCTTTATGGATTTTATTGAATCCAAATCTTTTTTTTTTTGAAAAAAAAGGTTAAAATCAGAAATCATATAACTATTGTGGAAAGTTGTGCCCTTCATTGCCTTCTTGAGCTTGAGGGAGTAGGAAGGCTTTCAGCCGGTGTTTAAAAGTTGGCACAGAAGGTACCTGCTGAATTTATAGTGGCAGAGAGTTCCACAGGATTGGGTCGATGACACTAAAGGCTCAGTCTCTTGTTGCCAATGACAGTGAGGCTGAGCATTGCACAATTCAGGAAAGATATGAAAGGCAGTTACAAAAGCTTGCTGGTTCAGCAACATATGGAGCATTGATTTAGTGGGGAAATGGACAAAGAAATTAAGAATGGCCGGGGGGCGGGGCAGGATGAAAGTCACATTTAGCTCTGAAAGGCTTTGATTTTGCTATGTACATCAAGAAATCTGACATTTTTTGGTAGGTTTAAAAGCAGAGGTGCGAAAACGCCATCGTTGCAATATGCTGATCTTTGGAACTTCGGACTGTTTGTTGATGCTGTAATATGTATAATGGCCTCAGTCATGCCAGATGCCAGAAACAGGTCAAATAAAACCACTGGGGGAAATCTTATAAGCAGAACGTCATCTAATGACGCACCTTGGTAGGCTTGGCCAGACAAAAATGTTATTAAGGAGGCGCCGAAAAAGAGTACAGTGAAAGCACCTGTCTGGATTCAATAGGCAGGGAGTTCCAAAGTGTTTTAGCGCTGCCACACTAAAATATTTGAGTTGCTCCAGTTGACAAATGGGGGTCATATGGAAACGGTAACAGTGCCAATTCCGTCGGTCGAAGGAACTGAATGGGTGGCCCTGGGATAAAGTGATCTTGCAGGTAAATTGGTCCCAAGTTGAAACAAAATAAAAAAATTCCTTCCAGCAGCACCTTAAAGACCAACTAAGTTTTTTATTTTGCTATGAGCTATCGTGTGCAAGCACACTTCTTCAGATACACTGAAATAGAAGTCTCCAGATGCTTATATGTAGAGAAAGGGTGGGGAGGGGTATCACTCAGAGGGTGGTGGAAATGGGTGATTGACCTGTAAACGACTGCAAATGGAATTGCATGAAAAAGCAGGTTGTGTACTAATAGCATACCCTCCAACATGTTGCAACAAAAAACTGGGACACCATCTTCCATGAGAACGCAACCCCCCCCAATGGTGCTTTTGGGGGCACAACACCGAAAAACACATGTTTCGGGGGGCGCTGTATGAAACCACGGCTCCGAAAAAAGCGTGAGATCACAGCATGAGATTGTGGCGGTCAAAATTCCAACATTTTTTTTAGGGGGGGGAATGGGTTGTCCCGGTTTTTCCTGGACAGTTGAGGGGTATGTAATAACAACAGCTTGAACTTGGCCCAGTAGCAAATAGGCAGCCAGTGCATTATCTCTGAGCACAGACCTCATCTGTTGACAAGGTCTTGATCATGTCAGCAATCGTGCTGCAGCATTCTGCAAAGGCTCCTCCGTGTCAGAACGTTCCCTCTCAGGATAATTGGTTCCTGGTAAATGGCAGGCCAAATGGCAGAGGTCTCATTGTGGAATCTAGTCTCCCTTGAACTGGGGAAGACATCATTTCCATCTTCTCTGTGGGTTCCACCCGGTACAGATTCTCTCCTGTTTCGGTTATGAACTTCTAACAGGTCACCTCATCCTCACCTTTTCTCTAAACTAAAAAGCCCCACATGCTGGTAACCGTCTCCTTCCTTCCTTCCTTCCTTCCTTCCTTCCTTCCTTCCTTCCTTCCTTCCTTCCTTCCTTCCTTCCTTCCTTCTTTCCTTCCTTCCCTCCCTAATTTCTTCCCTTCTTTTTCCAGCAACTGGTACAGTGGAACCTCGGTTCTCGAACGTCTCCATTGATGAATGTTTCGGAACCCAAATGCAGAAAACCTAGAAGTAAATGCTTCCATTTTCTAATGTACCTTGGAAGTTGAATGGCTTCCACAGCGTTTTTCAATTTTCTCAATTGAATTTTCCAACAGCCCTTGGTTTTCCAACATTTCGGAAGTCGAGCAGTCTTTCGGAACAGATTACGTTCAAAAACCAAGGTTCCACCGTATTCAGAATTTACTGCCTCCAAGACAATGTGGCATTTTCCCTAGTTCAAACAAAGAGGCGTTTGTTTGTTTTTACTCCTCCCCACGGTCTGAATGAGCCAACTTGTCTATCTCCAATTTTCATATCAAGGAATGCAGGAAGGGAAGACAGATCCGGTGGCATCAACCAAGCCCCGAGGAGGCAAAGCAAGTCATCCAGACAGCCAAAAAGCTTCCGATGAGTTGTGGCTTGCTGGAAAAGGTTACAGCTGTCGTTCCTCGGAGAAAGGAGGCAGGTGACAGGCTGAGGAAGTGATCCAGGCCTAGATATTTAACAGGGGTAATTGTTAGGAGAGCTTTATTCCCCACACCAAGCCACAATTCCCAGGGGGGATAATAAAATCATAGCATGGTAGAATTGGAAGAGGACCCCCCCAAGGGTCATCTAGTCCAACCCCCTGCAATGCAGGAGTCTCAACTAAAGTATATATGAGATTACATGGGCGGTTTAGATGCAGAGGAATGGGGAACCCCCCAGGGAAGAAGGCTCAGAGCCCAGGGAGGGGTAGTGGGACCATGATGGGTGGTCAGAGGGAGAAGACTGGGAAGAGGAGATGCTGGGATCTGAAGAGGCAACAGGGTTTAGTGAGAGGGGAGAGTCTGTGGCAGAGAGAAGTCCAGACTTCGCAGAGTCAACCTCTCTCTAAGAATCAGCGCCCCCCCCCCCCGAATGAGATATTTGGTAGAGTCAAATGTTACAGCAGTCTTGTAACTGTCGGGTCAGCCAGGGGCAGGAATGATCCACAGGCATAATGCAGAGACGAATCCAGGCCGTCTCTCCCATCAGCGTCCAGCTCTAGAGAGTTCCAACAGCCCTTTCCCGACGATTTATTACGACCTGTGTCTTGGAGGCGCTGAGTACATATTCAGAGTCCAGCAGAGATAAAAGGCAGACAAAGCCAGGCTGAGGTTGTGTACTAAAAGCTACTTTATTAATCCTTAAGGCAGAACAAAAGAAAACATGTCTCCTCTCTCTGAGAGACGTCTGAAGGGGGGGAAAGCAAACAGAAACAGAATACAGCAAACTTCCGCTCCTGTGATTCTAACAAGCTTTGCTGGAATGCATAACACAGGCATGTGACCTGCACAGTGAGAGGAATAGAAACTTAACAGTAACTCCATCCATAAAAACACGGCCGCCCCTGTGTCTGCACAGGCCTCTTAGTAAACTGAGAAACAGGGGCGAGCTGTCAAGGAGCAGCAGAGAAGAGCCATCTCTCTTCAGCTGTAGCTCAGGAGTAGAGTATCTGCTTTGCATGCAGATTCAAATCCTGCTGGAATCTCCCGGTAGGGTTGGGAAAGGCTCGTGTCTGAAATCCTGGGGAGCTGCTGCCAGTCAGTCTAGACAACAGTGAGCTTGGGGGACCGGTGGTCTGACTTGGTACAGTCATACCTCGGTTTAAGTACGCCTCGGTTGGAGTATTTCCAGTTGAAGTACTCCGCGGACCCATCTGGAACGGATTAATCCACTTTCCATTACTTTCAATGGGAAAGTTTGCTTCAGGTCAAGTACGGACTTCCGGAACCAATTACACTCATACCTCGGGTTAAGTACGCTTCAGGTTGAGTACTCCACGGACCCGTCTGGAACAGATTAATCCACTTTTCATTACTTTCAATGGGAAAGTTCACTTCAGATTAAGTACGCTTCAGTTTAAGTACTCCACGGACCGTCTGGAACGGATTAATCCACTTTCCATTACTTTCAATAGGAAAGTTACAGGTAGGTAGCCGTGTTGGTCTGAGTCGAAGCAAAATAAAAAAATCCCTTCAGTAGCACCTTAAAGACCAACTAAGTTTTTATTTTGGTATGAGCTTTCCTGTGCATGCACACGAATTTTTTAATTTTGTTTCAATAGGAAAGTTTGCTTCAGGTTAAGTATGCTTCAGGTTAAGTACAGACTTCCGGAACCAATTGTGTTTGTAAACCGAGGTACCACTGTATAAGGCAGATCCCCATATTCCTTAATATGGGTTCCAGGATCAGTTCCCAGCTTACCTGGAGAAGAGAGTCTCAGGTGGGAGGTGAAAAGTATATACCGGGTGACATGGCCTGGTTGGACACAATGGTGAAAGGAACCAGCTGGGGGGAACCCCCAGGGGGGGAAGAAGGCTCAGAGCCCAGAGATTATTGGTGGGATGACAGTGTGGTCAGAGGGAGAAGATGGAGAAGAGGTGTTGGAAGCTGAAGAGGTACTGAGCTTAGTGAGCGGGGAGAGTCTGTGGCAGAGAGAAGTCCAGAATTGGAGGCTGAGGCAGGAGAGGAGGGAGGCCAAGAGGCAGAGATGGGTCTGGCTGGTGCAGAGTCACGGGTGTCTCCTCCTGCTGCTGCTGCTGCTGTGACAAGCTCTCCTCCTGCCTTGTCTCCCAGAACTAGGAGAGGCATGAACAGGGCGGAGGAGAGGTTGGCACATGCAGGCGCAGTCTCCCCTGGAGAGGAGGAGACTTGGGCAGCTGTGTGGCGGCAGGGTCTTCCAACCTCAGCAGCTGCTTCACGGGGGCAAGACCTGCCGGAGTTGCTGTGCTCATTAGGCCTGACGCTCCTGTCCAGATCCTGCTTATGCTCATAAAGAGTCAACTCCCAGGTCTGGGAAGGGAATAGGGGTCTCCTGGCCACTCTCAGAACCCACAATTCTTTGGGAGAAGCCATTCATGGTGGAGGACAGGGCTATCAACTCCTAGCCAGGATAGCTTTGCTCTGTCCCCAGAGTCAGAGGCAGCGTTGCTTCTGAATCCCAGTTGCTGGAAACCGTAGGAAGGGAGAGGACTCTTGTGTTCGAATCCTGCTTGTGTGTTTCCTACAGGTATCTGGTTGGTCATTGTGAAGACAAGAGGCTGGACGGAGTGAGCCATTGGCCTGATCCTTTTTAATATATATATATAATTTGTTATTAAATTTTATTTTACAACACAAACACACACACACTCACTCACTCACACAAGTAAATATAAAAATAATAATAAACAAAGAAAAACGAAAAATGAAAATGAAAAGAAAAACAGTATCAAAGTAATATACAGAAAATTATACAAAACGAATAATAAACAATATATATATACCATATTTCAGTTCTTATTTTCTTCCAGTTGACTTCCTTCATCCTCAGCACAATTCTATTTTTATTTTTGGTAAACAGTTTCCATCTCATTTCTTTCTTACCCCTTTTTTCCGTTTTTAACTTTTACACCATAATTTGCTTTGCAGAAGTTAATTGAAACAAGTCCAAGTATTAATTTGAGGGCACTACTTTTTAAGGTATTCTATTTTTCTCATTCTTTTGGAATTTTTGCTTGGGCTGCCCCCTAATAGCCTCTGTCAATTTAGCCAATTCAATATAATAAAATAATTTGTCTTGCCATTCTTTTTTTTTTTGGTCGGTATTCTTTTTTCCAGTTTTTGGCAATTAGTGTTCTTGCAGCCCTGATCCTTACGTTCTTATGATGGTTTAAAGTTGTATCCTAACGTAGAACTTTAAATATATGGTGTGAATGTGGCCTAAGATGAAGCAATAAGGTTTTTCTGAAGAACTCTCGTCATTTGTATCCGTCAATATGGCACAGGCCGATCATCTGTTGGGGTGATCTTTGCCTGGTGGGGATGGGAATTCTGGGGTTCCGTTTCCCCCCTCAAACAGCACCATGGAGGTGATCTCTGGTTTGCAGGACTGCTTCAGGGGAACACAAGGGTGTCCAAAACGCCTCTCCAATGATGTGACCAAGCCAGGAAATTGCCTGGCACAGTAGGCAGAGATGGGGGTCTGTGTCTGCTCCTATTTCTTCACGGCACTTGAGGCTAAAGACCAGCAGAAACCCACTTTAGTTCCACTTGAGGGAACCGGGGGCCTGGGGAGAAGATCGCGGGGCTGGCTGCCAACATGTTTTCCTTGGCAATCGTCCTGCACTTTTAACAAACTTCAGACAGGATGCAGTAAGCAAAGGGGGCTGTCAGAACTCCAGGGCTGTGAGGGTTTTTTAAATTGTCTTTTGGTTTTGCCTGCTGTAATAGGAAGCTGATGTTTGAGACGGAAGAATCAGGCGAAAAGGTTGAGGCCTCCACCAGAGCCACTGCTCATTCCCTCCATCAACTGCGCTGCTCGGAGGGGGCAATGCTGACGGCACCTCATGCCCCAGAGGTGCCCTTCGTTTAGGTGGGATTCCTGCGTTGCAGGGGGTTGGACTAGATGACTCTTGGGGTCCCTTCCAACTCTAAAATTCTAGGATGCTACCGTACTAGAAATCGGGCTTCTAGTGTTGCTGCTTGAGCCCTCTGGAATCAGTTCCCAGCTGAAATCAAGTGGAACGCCCAGGAAGAGAAGTTCTCTGTGTGGTGAACCTAGGGCCCTCCAGATGTTGCTGAACTACATATTCCCTACTTGCCAGGTCTGATGGGAGTTGTTGTTCAGCAACATCTGGAGGGCCAAAGGTTCCCCACACCTGACCCAAAACACCTATGAGCCTCGTGACTCCCCCCCCCATCCCCTACATGGGTTCTTAAAACTACATATGAGTACATTCTCATATGTAGTTCTCATGAGTACAGGACAATGTCAATAAAGATATCTTATATCTTATCTTATCTTATCTTCTCCACAGTTTTCATTCAGAGAATCTCACAAAATGGTTACACAAACTGTTTGCATGTAAATTTTTAATGAAAATAAATAAAATATGTCAACAACAAACAAACAAACAAACACCTATGAGCCACCCAGAAGCTGCACACACCCTCTGAAAATAACCCTTCCGAGAGGCACAGATATTTTCCCAACTTCATTTCTTTGTTACAGGTAGGTAGCCGTGTTGGTCTGCCATTGAAACAAAATAAAAATAAAATAGAAAAATTCCTTCCAGTAGCAGCTTAGAGGCCAACTAAGTTTGTCATTGGTATGAGCTTTCGTGTGCATGCACACTTCTCTGAAGAAGTGTCTGAAGAAGTGTGCATGTACACGAAAGCTCATACCAATGACAAACTTAGTGCTACTGGAAGGAATTTTTCTATTTTATTTCATTTCTTTAATGTTCATATTTATAGCCAAAGACTCTGGGCGGGCACGTTGACAACCACACCTAGAAGCAAAATACCCATATAAAATATTGGTTCTTTAAAAAATATAAAAGCAACACGTTTTAAAAACACACGTTGACCCTGAATTGTCGCCAGCCAGCCGAGGCTTGCCTAGACCAAAAGGTCTTTAATATAAACACAAACAAAGGGCTTCACTGTGCCTTAAGAGGAAGAGAGCTCCGCCTCCACAGCAAGGGGGTGCCCCCCCAAACCCTCCTTGGTGTGTCTGGGCTGCCGTATCTTGGATGGATGGTGCATTTAAGGGGGGGGGGCATTCTCAGCCTGAGAGACCATGACGAGGCACCCTCAAGACGGCGGACCTACCCTCGAATGGTGTCCAAAAGATTTTGCCAAGCAGCTCCGGAGAAATGACAAAGAAGCTGGGGCAGAAATGTGGGGAAGGACCCCGGAGGCAAAATGGCGGCCACAGCAGCCAACTGGGCTGGCAGCCGAGCCTGACCAGCTGGAGGGGTGAAGGGCAAGATACATGGCCACCAATAGTTTGCCGCCTGCTCCTGCAGCACCCGCCGCCTGAGGACAGGCCCTACCCAGAGCAAAGGGCAGGAGGAGCAAGCCAACCGTCACCACCCTCTGCCAAGAACCCTCTTTCCCGCATCAGGGGTTGTTGTTGTGTTGCTCGCAGCTCCCTGCGGAGTGGCACCCCCCACAATGCACTGGGCCGGGTGACGTTTCCGTGCCCCAGTTCCCCATCCCCGGTCCTCTGGGAAGCCGGCTTTCTCTCTCGCCCCTCAGGGCCCCCGAGCTGGCCAGAGGCTCCCGTAGGCCTGGCGCCCAGGCGTAGCAGCAGGAGGGGTGCCGGGAGCCAAAGCAGAGGTCCGCCGGCCATCGGGTCCTCCGGAACGTCCCAAAGGGAACCCTCCTTCGCTGTGAGAGCGAGGAGCAGAAGTCCGGCAAGATGGTGACCTGCGCGCCGGCATAGCTGAGAGGCCGCCCACGGGCCGCCTGCAAAATGGCCGCCCTGTCTCCCGAGCGCAGGAGCTGGAGCACCAAGGGTCGGGGCCTGCCGCTGGGGTCCCAGGACGTGCCCCCTTGCACCCGGCGGGCGCTCTCAATCTCCAGGGGCGGGGCTTCCGGGGGCAGGCCCAGCAGGGTAGGCAAAGTCTTCTGCAAGAAGGCGACCGTGTCACTGCCTTCGCTCCCCTCCGGCAGGCCGAGGACGCGCAGGTTGTTGCGGCGGGAGCGGTTCTCCAGAGCGCGGAAGCGCCTCTCCATGCGCCGCACACACTCGCTCAGGCTGTGGTTCTCCATGCGCAGCGCCGCCAGCTCGAGGACCCAACCCCGGGCATCCTGCTCCAAGCGGTCCACGTGGCTCTGCAGGCGAGAGACGTCCCTACAGACAGCGCTCATGTCCGCAGAAAGGCGGTCCAGCTTCTTCGACAGGGCTGGACCCATGCCGTCTTCAACCTCAGGGCGGCATTCCTGAGGCTTCCCGTCCCCCCAGGTGCGGAGGGCCGGATTTGGGTCTACATTGAGACACCTTTTCTTGCGCAGATTTCCTGACTCGGCATCGCCTTGCAGTTTGCAGCTGTAGGACGAGGTGCCTGGAGTTTGGTCCTCACCTCCCTGTGCTGCAAATGAAGGATTTTTTAAAAAGCATGTAAGAAACGGCCCTTCTTCGTAGATCTTTCCCCCCGCTATGTTCTGGAGTGGTTGGGTGTAACCCCGATTGTGAAATATGCATCCAGAACTCATCTTCTTCCCCCCAAGTACCGCACTTAACATCCAGCCTAACTGAGAGTTCTGGAAATTCTGCTCAACATCTTGTGATGTTTTAGATCAGGGATGCTTTTATATGTAGAATCTTCATAACGGTGTGCATTGCTGATATTTTCACTGTTTGGTTGCTCTGAGATGATTTGCAGCAGTGTTTCCCAAACTTGGGTCTCTGGCTGTTTGGGGACTACAATTCACATCACCCCTGACCACTGGTCCCATTAGCTAGGGAGTTGTAGTCCAAAAACAGCTGGAGGGCCAAATTTGGGAAACACTGGTTTACGGGAAGTAATTCATAAATAATAATACTGGGTGGGGGGTGCTATTGTTTTGCTGGTTTCATTTCAACTATCTTTCGATGAAGGATGGTATAAAAATAAATAATAATAATAATAATAATAATAGAAGAAGAAGAAAATAAACAGAAGTTGCTTGCTTGTCTCCTGACCTAACTATGTGTGCACACTCTGCATATATCCCAAACCCCCAGATTTTTTAATTTACAGTTCCCATCAACCTCAGCCAGCCCTCCTTGCTTTTCCATCCAAGATGGGCAATATCCTACCAGCAGACACAACTAAGAAATGATCGACAGGATTGAGATATTTGCCGAGACTACAAAGGCTGCAGCTTCTCAAGCTTCCCGATTCACGGCTGTCCTTTGGGGATTTACCTGCCCCCAGCAACCTTTTCACCCCACTCTTGGGGGAGCTGGAATTGCTCAGCCTCTGAGCACCGAACTTGAGCGCGGCGGATCTCCCTCTCGAGAGGCAGAAATGCCCATTTCTCTTGGGGCAGCTGCCCCGGGCCAGAGTGCTTGAGGGGGCGGCTCCTGAAAAGAACGACAAGAGACATGGGCCGGCGTGAGCTGGAGATGCTGCTGTGGCTAAAGGGTCTTTTATAAAATAAAAGAGGACTGGATAAATTTAAGGAGGAGAAAGCTATCGCTGTCTGCCAGCTCCACAGTCTGAGGCAGCAATGCTTCTGAATCCCAGGATACGACACAGAAGTGTGTGCTCTTGTGCTCAGATGCTGAGCCCGTCCAATGGACCCGTGAGAATGGGAAGCTGGATTTTAAGACTCTGCGGCTGCTGCACCCCTTCTGTTGACTCACCTTGATGCTCCCTGCCAGCCTCGGGGGTCGGGCTCCTGTCCCCAGCCTCTATCTGTGGGAGAGAGTCACTCAAGGGCGTGGTGGCCGGACCGTCACTGCCCAGCGACCTTTCCTTCAGGCGGTTCCTCTGACCTGTTTGAAGCTCTGCAGGGGGAGAATATTAGGCTCAGACTTTTTGGCACCCCAAGATACGTTTCAGCAGTGGGCTATCATTGATTTAAATCAGGGGGTCACCAACCTTTTTTGACCTACGGGCACGTACAGGTTTTTAGTGTGTGCCACTGAAACATGGTTATTTCTATCCCTCCTACCAGGGATTGACCCCCTCCCTGCACCACAGAGAGAGAGAGAGAGAGTCAGAGAGAGAGAGAAAGAGAAAGAGAGACGGACGGACGGAAGGAAGGAAGGAAAACATAACACCGGTGCTTAAAGACATACATTGGCTCCCAGTATGTTTCCAAGCAAAGTTCAAAGTGTTGGTGCTGACCTTGAAAGCCCTAAACGGCCTCGGCCCAGTATACCTGAAGGAGCATCCCTACCCCCATTGTTCAGCCCAGACACTGAGGTCCAGCTCTTAGGGCCTTCTGGCAGTTCCTTCCCTGCGAGATGTGAAGTTACAGGAAACCAGGCAGAGGGCCTTCTCGGTGGTGGCACCTGCCCTGTAGAACGCCCTCCCATCAGATGTCAAGGAAATAAATAACTACAGGTATATGACTTCTTGAAGACATCTGAAAGCAGCCCTGTTTAAGGAAGTTTTTAATGTTTGATATTTTATTGTGTTTTTAATGTTCTGTTAGGAACTGCCCAGAGGGGCTGGGGAAACCCAGCCAGATGGGCGGGGTATAAATAATATTTTTTTTAATATTATCATTATATAATATTATTATTATCATCATCAATATTATCATCATCACCACCACGACCACCACCACCTCCCAAACTTTGCTTTTCCAAGGGATCTGGGTCAAAGTCAGATCCGATAGAATCTGCGCCTTGAAAACCACACACAGAAAAGAACAGAATGTGGGAAAGAATGTCTCTCTTCCCCACTTCCTCCTTCACCTCTATGTACTTTCCTCAGCCCTTCACAAATAAAGGGGCGATGTAGGTGCTCAGGGGCTTTCTGGGCACCAGCGGGAGATGCCCAGGGTGCCACAGCACCTACTGGTGCCATGTTAGTAACCTCTGATTTAAGTGTACACCTGCCCTACGCAGAATCCACAGGACAGAAGAAGAAGAGTTTGGATTTGATATCCCTCTTTATCACTACCCGAAGGAGTCTCAAAGCGGCTAACAATCTCCTTTCCCCTCCTCCCCCACAACAGACACTCTGTGAGGTGAGTGGGGCTGAGAGACTTCAAAGAAGTGTGACTAGCCCAAGGTCACCCAGCAGCTGCATGTGGAGGAGCAGAGACACGAACCCGGCTTCCCAGATTACGAGACTACCGCTCTTAACCACTACACCACACTGGCTCTGACACCACACTGACACTACCATTGCCTGCCCTTGCCACTGCCTTGCCAGAGGTGCAGCCCCAGAGGCTCACCTTCCTGGGCTGCCCTCCTGGCCTCCGCCTCCTCTTCCTTGGGACGTTTGCACCTTGGTTCTCCCCGCGTGCTTCTGGCCGGGGAATTGCTGGATGACAGGCTGCACGGACTGGGGCCCCGGGCAGTGATCTCCTTCAGGCACCTGAGCAGGCCCTGGAGAGGGCTGCTCTCACTCGCCCCTTCTGCGCAGAGAAAGGCAAAAAAAACCCATTACAAGGTGGATCTCAAAATTCAGTAAATCAGAGGGCCTTTGTTACTGAAGGCCGGCAGCTCCTGAGCGGCAAATTATTTCAGTGTATGCCACTTTCTTCCCTAGCATCCTTCTCCAGAATCTGGCTTTCCTACATGGCCTGTGGACAGATCTTTTCCCCAGCTGTGATGACCACAAATCTTATAGCAGGAGTAGAGGAGGCTTTCATAGGGACACGGGTGGCACTGTTAAACCACAGAGACTAGGGCTTGCTGATCAGAAGGTCGGCGGTTCGAATCCCCACGACGGGGTGAGCTCCCGTTGCTCGGTCCCAGCTCCTGCCAACCTAGCAGTTCGAAAGCACGTCAAAGTGCAAGTAGATAAATAGGTACCGCTCCAAGCGGGAAGGTGAACACCATTTCCGTGTGCTGCTCTGGTTCGCCAGAAGCGGCTTTGTCATGCTGGCCACATGACCTGGAAGCTGTACGCCGGCTCCCTCGGCCAATAACGCGAGATTAGTGCCACAACCCCAGAGTTGGTCACGACTGGACCTAAGGGTCAGGTCCTTTAGAAGAGGCTTTCAGGGCTGCTAGCCGGCATCACTATGCTCTGCCCAGGGCTGGATGAAGACCTTTAGAGGTCATAAGCAAACTAAAGATTTTGGTGCCCCCATATATATCAAATTCAAAATATAAACCATAATAGACCGTCAAATAAAATGTTGCTTTTCGAGATGAAGTGGAAATTTGGAAGAAGGAATACAAAAATCAATGTCAGAGCTAAAAAGCTAATCTACCCTGTTTCTTCGAAAATAAGACGTAGCCATAAAATAAGCCATAGCAGGATTTTTAAGCATTCAAGGAATATAAGGCATACCCCAAAAATAAGCAATAGTGATAGGCGCAGTAGAAATGCCGGCCGCGGCAGCAGAAGTAGGAAAAAAATAAGACATCCCCTGAAAATAAGCCATAGTGTGGGTTTTTTTGAGGAAAAATAAATATAAGATGGTGTCTTATTTTTGGAGAAACACGGTAACTAAAAACACAGGCCAGAAAAGGAAAGAAAGAGATAGGAAGATAGAGAAAGGATAAAGGGGAAAAGAAAAGAAACAGAAAAAAGAGAACTTCTGATTTCTTCATCTGTCTGCTATATATAAAAATCCAAAAACAAACCCACTTTCTATAGACCAGCATTATATTCAGTCCTCAAAACCAAATATCACAAGTTCATTTTCTCTTTCACGCAAAAAGTCTATGTTTCCAATCTTGACCATGACTTCTTTCCGATTAAACATGTCAACTTGGATGTGCCACTTTGGAAGCTTACAAAAGCTGCCCTGGCCTCTGGCGCCAGGACGCTCCTGCAGAGACCCTCACCTTCCTCAGCTGAAGAGACGCTCGCCTGCACTTCCCTTTGCTCCGAGCTGCCCTGGGCCTTGCTGGGGAGCGGCTGAAAGTGACCAGGAGAGTTGACGGGCCTTTCCGCCAGGAGATTCGCCAGGCCTTGGAGGCAGGAGCCGCTTGGTGCCCGTTTCCTCGCAGCTGCAGGAGCAAAAACAGGGGAAAAGGAGGGGAGTCACGTTTGAGCATTTGGCGGCAGAATGTCCCTCTCTCCACCCTCTGCCGATCCGGAGACAAGGGAAGGGCCAGCACAAGACATTTTGCCGCCTAAGGCAAATCAGAAAATGGCATCCCCCCCAGGAATTGCAATTTGTTAAAGGCGGCAAAAATCACAGCGTTTGAGGCCTGCCAGTCCCACTTCTGCTGCCTCCTCCTCTGCTCTATAGCAGCCTCTGCGGGGAAGCTGCAGACTGAGGTGGATGGAAGCAAACCAGGTAACCAGCAGGCACAGAACCCTGCAAATGTTCATGAGGATTGGCCCCACTTTCCTTGCTAGGTTTGCTGCCAGGCTAATGGGTGGGCTGAATGAAGGAGACAGCCGAGTTGCAGAACTGACCAAGGCTCTCTTGGGTATTGCAAGATCTGGCCTGCTATGGAATATGGAGTCTGTGTAGACGCAGACTTGCGTGTTTCAATATTCCCCTTATTACATTATCATTAAATGTATGACCTGCTTTTCACCAGCAGGTCCCAGGGAGGGATAAAACCATTTTTTCTGTTTCACCATTTAGAATGCTCATTTAAACATCCTTAAAATATCAAAGTCTTCCCTTCCTCTCTTTACATGGTTCATTTTGCATATCATAAATTCCTGCATATTTTACATAAACAGGGGTGGCCAACTCCCAATAGATTGCAAAATGAGTTAAAAACTGAGTTAAAAACTGGCGGTGATCTATCACCCACCACCCCTTTGGGGGGTTCAGGTCAAAATTGTTGAGCTTTTTTCAGGAAAGAAAGCCCTGTTTTTTTAGGGAGGAGGAAGGCCAGTTTTTTTTGGTTCAGATCATAGTTGTTGAGCTTTTTTCAGGGGTGGAATCCTCGTTTTTTGAGGGGGTCAGAGCTGTTTTTAGGGGAGCCAAAGTTGTTGAGCTTCTTTGAGGGGAGCCAGCGATCTGCCAGTGTTCTACCACAGATGTCCAGTGATCTACCAGTAGATCACAATCTACCTGTTGGACGTGCCTGAACTAAACCATTCAGTAATCCATTATTATATCCATCAAAACTTATTTACACTGTTTATCTTAATGCTGCCAGCATTTTCAAGTGTACACAATCACCCCATAAACATTTCCCAATCTTCTCTAAACATATGTGCTTCTTGTTCTTTTATTCTATATGTTAAGTTTGCGAGCTGCGCATATTCCATCAGCTTGAGTTGCCATTCTTCCTTAGTTGCGACCTCACTGGTTTTCCATTGGACTAAAACCATTTTAAGTTAAGAACAGTTAAAACAGATTGTATACACATGTGGATAATATATATTATTATTTGACTTCGCTGCTCCATTGTCTCCCGAGAGAGATGGATGCCAACCAACCAGATCTTACTAATAATAACAGTGATAGGAGAGCCATCTTCAAATATCTGAAGGGCTGTCGCCTGGAGGACAAAAAAGGAGATTCTAGCTAAAGATTCTGACTAAACCCCAGGAAGAATCTTCTGGTGGCAAGAAGGTCAGTGGAACGGTCTCCCTTGTGAGATGATGGACTCTCCCTCATTGAAGGTTTTTAAGCAGAGGTTCGATGGCCATCTGTCAGGGATGATTTAGCTGAGATTCCTGCAGCTCTCTGATTTACTGCACTGTTCTGTTTTTACTGCTACCAGGCATTGTTTTCAGTCATGCTAAGTATTATTTCAGACTGTGTTGCTGTTCTCTCACCTTCTGCCTGGGGATGCTGAACCCGACTTTCCCGGAGGCCCTGATCCGCGTTTCTCTCAGGCATCCTACCGAAGGAGTCCTGGGCTGGCGTGCTGGAAGGCCTGGGGGTACCAGCTGCCGCTGGATCTTTTGGACCAATCTGTGGGTCGTGGGAGAGGATGTCATCTGCTGGAGGATCTGCAAAAGTCGCACATTCTCATCAAGCCCAGGAATGGGATCCTGCCTGTGTGTATGTGTTTTAACTGATGGTTTTTCATCATTTTATTCTTTTTGCAAATAGCTTTGAGGTTTTGTAACAATAAAGCAGTATATAAATCTTGTGAAATGAAAAGAGAGCTTCACTGCACCATTAGAGTGTCAGACTAGGACCTGGGAGACCAGGAAAAAGCAGCCATCTTTGAGGTCAAGTTCTCTCCCTCCCACTCTCCCTGCCCCAGACTCCCAAGAACTGAAGCTCAATCCACATAAGACTGAGGCCCTGTTAGTGGGTTGTTCCCTAGACCAGATGGCTGGGAGGGAGGTCACCTGCTCTTGATGGGATTACATTTCCTCTGAAGGAGCAGGTTCGTAGCTCGGGGGTCCTCCTGGATCTTTTGCTGTCGCTCGAGACTCGGAGTGCCTTCCATCAGCTTTGTCTGGTGGCCCAGCTATGCCCCTATCTGGACAGGGATAGTCTAACTACTGTTGTCTATGCTCTGGTAACCTCAAGGTTAGATTACTGCAATGGGTTATACGTAGGGCTGCCTCTGCAGATGGTTCAGAAACTTCAGCTGATGCAGAATTCAGCGGCCGGTTTGCTCACCGGAGCAAGATGGTTTGAGCATATTACACCGATCCTGGTCCAACTGCACTGGCTACCAATTAGTTTCCGGGCCCAATTCAAAGCGCTGGTTTTGACCTATAAAGCCTTAAAGGGCTCAGAACCGCAAGACCTCAAGGACCACCTCTTTCCATTTGAACTGACCCAGACCCTGAGATCATCTTCTGAGGCCCTTCTTTGTGTGCCTCCTCGAGAGCTCTGGAGGTTAGCAACACAAGAATGGGGATTTCTCTGCAGTGGCTCCCCTTCTGTGGAATGCTCTCCCCAGGGCGCCTTCATTATACACCTTTAGGTGCCAGGCAAAAATGTTCCTTTTTAACCAGCCCTTTGGTTAATGGCCTCCTATGTCCTTTCAAATATGTTTGTGGGGTGGGGGGTGGGGGTTATTGGTTTGGATGCATTTTGGGTTTATCTTGTATTTTATTCTGAGAACCCCACAGAGATCGATAGAAGATGAACAGCATACAAATTAATTAATTAATTAATGGCAAGGTCCAGGTCCCGGGTCAAATCCACCGCCATAAAAGGCTACCCACAGCCTCACTTACTTGTGGGATATGATCCAACCATCCTTTGCTGGAATCCCCTGGGTGCCACGTCGCCCGGATTCTTGGCATCGCCAGGTGGGATGTTGGAGGGGAGGGGCTGGCTCATGGCGATGTGGCCTAAGCATCTCTCCAGGCCACCGAGCGGGGAGGCCGACGGCACTCGGCTGCCCATGGTGACAAGCTCTGGTTCTCGGGCAGAAGGAGGCCCCTTTTCCTCCTCTGGAGCGAGCAACGCACTCTGCCGCCTGGACTCCGCCCCCTTCTGCTGCAAAGTCCCTTCCATCTCCGATCCAGTGTCTAGGAAGAACAAAAACACACCAACTGAAATCAATTCTTTAAAAAGATGGTTGAAAAGACTCCTCTTAAAAACCTAAAAACTCCCTTAAGAGAATCAAGTCTTCAAAAAAGTTATACGATCTAAGAAAGTCTTTAAAAGAATCCTCCCAAAACAATTTAAAAATTATAATATAGCACCTTAGAGACCAGCCGAGTAGTTTTAGGTATAAGCTTTCGTGTGCACGCACACTTCTTCAGATACACTGAAACAGAAGTCATCAGGCCCTTATATATAGTGAGAGGGAGGAGGGGGGATGGGTGATTGGCTAATGGGTATGGTAAGTCTGTTAGTGACCGTTAATGACAGTTGGTCCCACAATTGAAAGAAAAGCAAAGGGTCAGTATGCAGATGAACAAGAATAGTTTTAACCTGAGTAATGGGATAAGGATCCAATATCGCTGTTCAGACCAGGTATCTCCATAGTTTTCAGTTTAGTGATGAGTTTTAATTCAGCAACTTCTCTTTCCAGTCTATTTCTGAAATTCTTTTGTAATAAGACAGCCGCTTTGAGATCTTGTATTGAATGGGAAACTGAAGTGTCCTCCTACTGGTTTCTCTGTCTTGTGATTCCTGATGTCAGATTTGTGTCCATTTATCCTTTGGCGTAGGGTTTGGCCTGTTTGTCCAATATAGAGAGCTGAAGGGCACTGTTGGCATTTGATGGCATACACAATGTTAGAAGATAAGCAATTAAATAGGCCTGAGATGGTATGTTGGATGTCGCTGGGGCCAGCAATGGTGTTGTCAGAGTGTATGCGGTGGCAAAGTTGGCATCTGGGTTTATTACAGGCTCTGGTACCAGTGTCAATGTTAAGTTTGGTTGCTGTATTATTCTGGGTGAGGAGTTGTTTAAGATTGGGTGCGTGTCTGTAGGCAATGAAAGGTCTTCCTCCCACAGCTTGAGAAAGAGAACTGTCATTGTTTAGGAGATGTTGCAAATCTCTGATGATGCGTTGAACTTTTTAAACTTGAGGGCTGATAAATCATTTTTTAAAATAAAGTATTTTAAAATAGCAGCCTTGCTACATCCTGAAATGAAAGCTGGCCTTTTCTCCGAGTCCAAGCTGGTTCTCTCTCTCTTTTATTTTATTTATACTTTTCAGGTTTATACATTTCATTAATTTTACAATCATTTTAACATTTCAAAACTTGACTTCCTTGCCCCTCTTTCTGCCGTTCCTTAAAGTTATTTTTAAGATCTTCTGCATTTCCAGATTCATTTAATTTGCTCATTTATTTATCTTCTTTAAATATATACTCTTATGAAACTGCAGGTTATTACAATAATCCTGCCAATGTTTGTATCTGTCTGCAATTTATCTGTAAATATTCAATAAACCACTTCCATTCTTTTATTAAAAGTTTGTTCTCTTGATTTCTTATTCTTCCAGTTAAGTTGAGCCATTTCTGCATATTCCATAAGTTTTTGCATCGATTCTTCCTTTGCTGGGACTTCGGCTTCTTTCCACTTTGGGCCGAGTAGCATTCTTGCCGCTGTAGTAGCATACATGAATAAATTTCTATACCAATTAGGTAGTTCTGTCCCTATAATTCCCAAACGAAAAGCTTCTGGTGGTGTTGTTTTTTACAAAGGTTATTTTGCACATCCCTTTCAATTCATTATATATCATTTCCCAGTAAGCTTTGACCTTGCTACAAGACCACCACATATGACAAAAAGAACCTTCTTTCTCTTTACATTTCCAACACTTATTTGATTAAGATTTATGAGTCATTTATGAGGGCAACCAAAATGGTCAAAGGCCTGGAAACGATGCCTTATGAGGAACGGCTTAGGGAGCTGGGTATGTTTAGCCTGGAGAAGAGAAGGTTAAGGGGTGATATGATAGCCATGTTCAAATATATAAAAGGATGTCATATAGAGGAGGGTGAAAGGTTGTTTTCTGCTGCGCCAGAGAAGCGGACACGGAGCAATGGATTCAAGCTACAAGAAAGAAGATTCCAGATAAACTTTAGGAAGAACTTCCTGACAGTAAGAGCTGTTCGGCAGTGGAATTTGCTACCAAGGAGTGTGGTGGAGTCTCCTTCTTTGGAGGTCTTTAAGCAGAGGCTTGACAGCCATCTGTCAGGAATGCTTTGATGGTGTTTCCTGCTTGGCAGGGGGTTGGACTGGATGGCCCTTGTGGTCTCTTCCAACTCGTATTATTCTATGATTCTATGAGTCCAAGCTGGTCCTCAGCCCCACTGCTCAGAATGGATTCCCTCCCCTCCCCCCCCGTCTCCATCACCCACCTTGAGCGCAGTCCCACCAGAGGCTGCTCCCGGGACTCTGGCGCTCGCTCTCGCTGCAGCTGGAGGCGGACGAGGAGACGCTGGGCGTGTCGAGGTAACTTGGCCTCTGAATGGGGATCTCCTTCAGGCAGCTCATCAGTCGGTCGAGGGGGGAAGCTTCCGCTGCGGCCTCTGCTGCCACGGATCCAGAGGTGCTCGTGGGACGTGGTTGGATGCTGTTTGTGGCGCCGCCTGGAGGGAAGAAAAAGGCGTCTGGAGCAGAGGACCCTTGGCCTACCCAGCTCAGTACTGTCTTTTTAAATAAATAATCCATATTCAATTTTCTGTTTTGCAATTTAATATACTCATTTAAACATCCTTGAAATATCAATGACTTCCCTTCTTCTCTTTCCATGGTTCATTTTTCATTTCATAAATCCCTGCATATTTTACCATTCAGCATTCCATTATTACTTCCATCAAAACTTGTTTACACTGACGAATTTGTCTTAATGCTGCCAACCTTTTCAAGTTTCCCCATATATTCAATATACGTCTTCCAATCTTCTCTAAACGTATGTACTTCTTGTTCTCTTATTCTATATGTTAAGTCTGCAAGCTGTGCATATTCCGTCAACTTGAGTTGCCATTCTTCTTTAGTTCTCGCTCGTTTTCCATTTTGGAGCTAACAAAACATGGTCTGCACTAGTGGCATACATAAATAACCTTTTTTGACATCTGGGAATTTCCGTCTGAATTATCCCCAACCAAAAGGACTCTGCTTTTTTTTTGGGGGGGGGAGTACTTTTAAACATTTTTTTCAATTCATTATGGATTATTTCCCAATATTCTTTTACCCTTTTACATGGCCACCAGCTCAGTATTGATTGGCAACCATCAGTCTTTCTCAACCTTGGGTCCCCGGCTGTTTTTGGGACTACAATTCCCATCATCCCTGACCACTGGCCCTGCTACCTAGCGATGATGGGATTTGCAGTCCAACAACAGCTGGGGGCCCAAGGTTGAGAAAGACTACATCAGCTGGCAGCAATGGCTCTCCAGCGCACTGTCTCGCCAGGGTGGCGCATGCTCTGGTTATCTCCCGCTTGGACTACTGTTGTGTGCTCTACCTGGGACTACCTTTGAAGGTGACCCGGAAACTGCAACTAAACCAGAATGCGGCAGCTAGACTGGTGAACGGGAGCGGCCGCCGAGACCGTATAACACCGGTCTTGAAAGACCTACATTGGCTCCTGTGATGGAAAAGTTTGATTTTGCATCTCCACCTCCATCATTCTGCCCGGACACTGAGGTCCAGCACCGAGGGCCTTCTGGCGGTTCCCTCGTTGCGAGAAGCCAAGTTGCAGGGAACTAGGCAGAGGGCCTTCTCGGTGGTGGCGCCTGCCCTGTGGAACGCCCTCCCAGCAGATGTCAAAGAGGAAAACAACTACCAGACTTTTAGAAGACATCTGAAGGCAGCCCTGTTTAGGAAGGCTTTTAATGTTTAACAGATTACTGTGTTTTATTTTTCTGTTGGAAGCTGCCCAGAGTGGCTGGGGAAACCCAGCCAGATGGGCGGGGTATAAATAATAAATTATTATTATTATTATTATTATTATTATTATTATTATTATTATTGCCGGGCAGGTTGGGTCCCCAAGTGTTTTCTCTAGTTGGGGACAACATGTTCTGGTGTGACCCTTGTGAGATATATTGGGCCGTCTGCCCCAAGACAGAAGTCCGCCCAGAGACAATAGTCTGCCTAGAGACAGCCTGTTGATTGGTTAACAGTAGGTGTAAGATAAGGATTGGTTGAGCTCAGCCAATCAGAGCAGCTATAACCTATATGCCTGTGTTCTGAGAGTCTGTCTCTGTCTGCAGTAGTTAGAGAAAGAAGGATTAGAAATGGCAGTTAGATGAGAGAGAGTACAAGCTGTTAACTCTCTTCATCTGTATATAGTAATCTATGTGTTTATTACTGCTTACAACTTTCTCTCTGGGTTCCCAATCATTACTTTTCTTGAAGGGACCGGGTATTGCTGGTACCCCTAAGTCTCCTTCAATTTCATCCATCAAGGTAGAGACTTCAGTCACTGTTTTCCGTTTTTCATCCTTAAGGAACCAGCGTAAATATGCAGGAACCAGTCTATAAAATTGCTCTAAACTGATCCAACTGTTTAAGCTCATCAGCGGTTTTAATTTTACCGGTACTTCCTTCCACCCATCTGTCCAGAGCTTTATCAATACGGCTACCCAGTTGGGCATAAGCCTCTCCTGGTTTCCTCTTAACGTCACGAAAGGATTTTCGGCTTTGCAGTCAGACCAAAGCGCCCTTTCCCTCTCTCTTTAAACGTGATCAGAGGTTTCATCTTCTCTTAAATCTGAGTACGGTATATTTCACTCAAAAGTTCCACATATCTGTGGGCGTAAATACAGCATCCAGTTTTCCTCAGGAATACTGAAGTCTTTACAGGTCCATTCAAAACTAAACAGACCTGGAACTTTACCACGACGCGGCAGCATTATACTGGATGAAGGAATGGGTGGAGCTTAAAAATGATGAAATACTTGATTTGGAAGGATTAGGCTTCGGTTGGCATTTTTATTTATTGCAAGAGAAATTAAAGCCACAAAATATCTTCTTTAATAATATCATAAGAAAGTCTATATATAGAACATGGAAAAAACATCGCGGCATTTTAGAAACAAAAACCCCCGGGTGGATATTGCCACTGGAAGCAGTGGCAGTTAAAAGACGCAATATGGCTTCAAACTGGCCATCATATAAGAACCTGTTGGAGGATGTTGAGAGTGAATTAAAATTAAGAAATTACAATGAAAACATCATTTAACCAGCGGGCTGCAGTATTTTCAAATAAATCAAAGGTTCCAAAAAGATTTTAAAAAGTAGGATTTAATAAGGAAGTTTCTAAATTTGATAAAATTTTAACAATTGGCAAGAATAAGTATATAAAAAAATTATATAGTCTATTATTGGAATGGGAAACAAAAGAAGAATTAACAAAAATATCAATGATTCGTTGGGGACAAGATCTGGGGAAAGCAATTATGATGGAAAGCTGGGAAAGATTATGGAATAGAGATATGAATTATACAGCAAGTTATGATTTGAAAGAAAATTTAATTAAGGTGCAGCATAGGTGGCATTTAACCCCGGAAAAGCTAGCAAAGATGTATAAAGGAAGTGATGAGAAATGTTGGAGGTGCCAAAATGAGATTGGCAGCTATATTCATATTTGGTGGAAATGCAGCGAAATTAAACCCTATTGGGATATGGTGTATAAAGAAATGAAAAAAATACTTAAGCATTCCTTCAAAAAGAACCCTGAATTATTTCTCCTTGGGATGCTCCATGATGAAATTCGGCCAAAAGATAGGAATATCGTAATGTATGCAGCGACAGCAGCCAGGATATTAATTGGGAAAAAATGGAAGAGCAAAAAGATACTGAGCAAAGAGGACTGGCAAAATAAAATGCTAATATATTATAATTCAGCGACAAAAATGGAAGAAGTTAAAGGGATAAATGAGGATAAAAGAGATAAAGATTGGGGGTAATTTAGAAATTATTTAGCTACAATGGTGGAAAGGCATATAAAGACTCAGAAATAAAAGGTTTTTTTTTTCAATTGAGAAAATAAGAAATCAGGTATACAGACACATGACAGAAAATGAAAGGCGCGGGACAAAAATGGCTAGAAGTTTGTAATCACTTAGGGTGGGTGGAGGGATGCTGAAAAGGTGTATATTTTGACTTGATTTGATGTTATTAGAGGAGATTTTATTTCATTTTTTCTTTTTCTCTTTTTTGTGCGTGTATCCTTATTTTTTTGTTTGCGTTTTTATGATTTGTAATGTTTTTATTTAATTTTTATTCTTTTTTTGTTTGCGATGATATGATTTGTAATGTTTGAAAGTAAACAAATAAAGAATTTTATTCGCAAAGAAACAAAAACGAAAAAAACAAACGTGAGGTAATCAGAGGTTTCATCTTCTCTCAAATCTGAGTACGGTGTATTTCCCTCAAAAGTTCCACATATCTGTGGGCGTAAATGCAGCAGCCAGTTTTCCTCAGGAATACTGAAGTCTTTACAGGTCCATTCAAAACTAAACAGGAATGCCTGCAAATACTTTGGAAATCTCTTTATATTAGCTGTGGTAAAATCTCCACCCCACCCCCACCCCCAGCTATGGTTGCAGCAGTTCTGCCCTCAGCTTGATTTCCTCCATTTTTAAAAGAAACATGTCTTTTTCATGGGCCATCTTGGCCTCCCTTTCTCTGTATTCTTGGGCTAATCTGGCATCTCTTTCCCATTTTTCCTCATGAGCTAATCTGCTCTCTCTCTCTCTCTCTGCCATATCTCCATCAATGTCAGCTGCGATTCTGGCCTTTTCTCTTTTTGCTTTATGTTTTTATGTTTTTCTATCTCTGCTTCAACTTTAACCAATTCCAATCTTTTCCTCATCATTTCTTATTCAGTAATAAGATTCTCCTCAGATGCAGCAGCAGCTCTCTGCACTGGGTCACCCCGAGTCTCTTTGGCTTGGCGCTTGCTGCTCATTTTCTGACAGAAAGTTTTTAAATATAGTGCCCCCACCTCACAGAACACCAATTCCACTAATTCCCCAAAACTACCCCATATTATCTTGTGTGAGGGCAAACTTAATAATTTGGAGTCTCAGGCAGGATTTGATCAAATAAACAACAAAGGTTTTATTTAACAAAGGTAGTTTACGACACAAGTGGGTAAAACCTAGTCCAGGATCCTGTCCTCAGGTGAGCGACCAGATGCTGGACCACATGGAAGACTGACCGGATCCAGCAGGCAAACTTAATAATTTGGAGTCTCAGGCAGGATTTGATCAAATAAACAACAAAGGTTTAATTTAACAAAGATAGTTTATGATACAACTGGGTAAAACCTAGACCAGGATCCTGTCCTCAGGTGAGCGACCAGATGCTGGACCACATGGAAGACTGACTGGGTCCAGCAGGCCAGGCTCTGATTCTGAACAAATCTGGAGAGATTAGGGTGGGTGATGGATAGAGGACCATGTCATGGAAGGATGTGTCATTTTAGAGGGTGAAACTTAACTCTTGCAAATTTCTTCAGCGAGGGGCCTTTAAAATATGTTTCTGGGTGTGAGGAATTCAACTCTGTTATTATTTTTGGGATTAGACGACATTTAGCTTGGTAAGTCTACATTGGATGGAGAAGCACATAAACAGCTTTTTGGAAAACCAAAGAATTTTAGTTTTACCTTCTGAGAATGCAATATAATAATAATAATAATAATAATAATAATAATAATAATAATAATAATACTGCAATTACTTGGCAATCATTTTAATAGCTTCTATGCAATTTTACACACATTTTACTCAGCAAGCAAAACTAAAATATATTAAATTGTATTAATATGAATTCCCAAGTCCTATGCCAACTTTTTAGCACGCCTCCTTTTTGGAGGAACTGAAGAAAGAGGGGAAAGGAAGTCAGGTTTTGAAATGTTAAAATGATTGAAACGTACAAAACTAAAAATCATAAATAATATATATATATAAATGTCACATTCCCCCTAATGTTCTCTGCAGCCCCGCAGATTCCTCCCTGATCCATTCCTTACCTCTGTCCCACAGCCCCTGCAAAGACGCCTCCGCCGTCCTCAGCTTCTGGGCAGAGAAGTCGCTTCCCGTAGGAATGGCGTTTGGGCAAGAAACCCCACCCAGCGGGATCTCTTTCAAGCACTTCTCCAGGCCTTGAAGGGGTGGGATCCCTGAGGGAAGAGCTCCTGTTTGGGAATGGCGAGCAGCAGGTGAAAACCAGGTAAAATCTGTTATAGACACAAATCCCGCACATAAAATCATAAAATGGCAGAGTTGGAAGGGTCCCCCAGGGGCCATCTAGTCCAACCCTGTTGCAACGCAGGAATCACGATGGGGGGAAAGGCCCGGCAAGCTGCATTTGGAATAAATAGTGCAAAACCATTTAGGGGTGGGCATGGGTGGGGATGACCGAGGAGCTGAGCCTCGTCTTGCCCGTGTTTCTCCGAAAATAAGACACTGTCTTATATTTATTTTTCCTCCAAAAAAACCCACGGTGGCTTATTTTCAGGGAATGTCTTATTTTTTATTACATGTCCAGCCTAGCCTCTTCCTTGGCGCCCTCCAGAACTGCACCTATCACTATGTCTGATTTTCGGGGGCATGGCTTATATTGCGCAAATGCTTAGAAATCCTGCTACGGCTTATTTTATGGGAATGTCTTATTTTAGGAGAAACAGGGTACCTGCCTCCTTCGCGGGACTTTCTCCCGCACCCAGTTTCCCTTGACTGTCGGAAGAGCTGCTGGCCACAGAGCGGGAAAAGTGGCCGCTCGGGGTGTTAGGGAGTTCCTTCGAGTAGCCCTCCAGCGCCATTTGCAAGGGGGTGCCGTTTCGGCTGAGACCTATGGCGACAGAGGAAGGAAAGAGGTATTCTTTTGGGTTCGCTCTCTAGCTCCCAACAAACCCCTCTCTCAACTTCGCTGCGCTCGACTTGCAAAAGGAGAGCAGACAGCAACCTTCTATTTTTGGGATTGCAGATCAAGTCCAAGCGGGCTACAGATGCGAAACAGAACCGTTTTCCATCAGGGGCATGGGGGGGGGGCACATTTAGAAAAACAAGAGAAACATCTTGATTCTTTTGGTTTTATGACTTATTTTTTTTATTCTCTGTGTGGCTTATTTAACATATGCCACTTAGAAAGGGTAATAATTTGTTGTATTGTGAATCTCTCAGCACATAATCGGCGCATAGTTGAACTGTGGAACTCCCTCCCACTGGAGGCAGGGATTGGCCACCAACTTCAATGGCTTTAAAGGGCGATTGGACAAATTCACAGAGGAGAGGAGAGGGCTATGGAGGGCTCCTAGCCACAATGGCTACTGCTCAGCCTCCGGAGAGAGCAATGCTTCTGAATACCAGCTGCTGGAAACCATAGAAAGGGGAGAGTTGCTCTTTTGCTCGGATCCTGCTTGCGGGTTTCCCACTGGCATCTGGTCGGACGCCATGAGTATGCACAGCCCTCTTTTAAAGCTATCCAGGTCTCTGCCTCCTGTGGCAAGGAGTTCCACAGTTTAACTCTGCGCTGCACAAAGAAGGAACTTTCTGTTCTTTTACCGCCTCACCTTCCTCCTTCCGGGTCCACCTCCCTGGCTCCGGGGTCCACCTGTGCAGCCTGTCCGGGGAGCTACTGACAGAGGAGCTGATGGCTGGTGACCACGGCTGGCTGGGAGGGTTCTGGGGCAGCTCCCTCAGGCACCGCTCCAGGCCTTGCAAGGGGGTACTGTTGCGGCTGGGTCCTACCGAGAAAGGGCATGCAAAGCTGTTGGCTACACAACTGTACCATGCTGCTATTAATTTATTATCTAGGTACCAACTTTCATTCCAAGAAGAAACACCAAAATGGTCACGGAATCATGGAATCACAGAGTTGGAAGGGACTCATAGAGTCATCTAAACCAACCCCATGCAAGGCAAAAATAGTATCTTAAGAAAGGACAACAGCAAAATGAAACATGCATAATTAAAATATATAATGTACATTAAAACAGCGTAACAAAACAGTTAGACTACCGTAGCAGTTCCCTAAAACATCAAACATTGAAAATTATTATTACTTCTGAAGGCAGCCCCGTATAGGGAAGTTTTTAATGTCTGATGTTCTATTATTGGGGGGTGTTATTAGGTTGTTTTTATTGATTATATATGTTGTGATTTTTTCTGTGAACTGCTCTGAGACCTCAGGGTATAGGGCAGTATATAAACAACAACAATGCTCTTCTATTTGTTGGAAGCCAACCAGAGTGGCTGGGGCAACCCAGTCAGATGGGAGGGGAACAAATAATAAAATTATTATTACTAAGAAAACTCTTCCCTATGCAGGGCTACCTCCTTCAGATGTCTTATAATAGTCATATAGTTGTTTACCCTGGGGTGGGCGGGATTGCCTAGGAGGTATTGGGGCACTGAGATGTAAATGACTATCGGACTTTAAAAAAGCTGGCATTGCTTGATCAAGTGCACTTAATTTTGCTGAATTAAAGAAACTAAACAGTTTTAATTGGATTCTGAATAAATGTGCAATTAATTGCTCCCATTTCTGTGTATTATTGTCGCCCTTAGTGGGGGTCGTGCAAGCCACTGTTCTGAACAATGCTTTTTTGTAGGACAGGGAAGGAGTTGCTGGGGATGAGCTGATGGAACCAAGGAGAAAGCCCCGCCCCGGAAAAAGTTTGGGAACCACTGAAATAGAACAACGATCAAAGAAAGAGAGTCGACATGAGGGGAATGCTTGAGTCTTCAGAAGCAGAAAGAATGCCAAAACTGATGGGGCTCCCAGTGTTTCAGCAGCAAAGGTATTCTTCGACATTTCAGGCTGGAGATTTCCGTCCGCCCCCCCCCAACCTTGATGCTCACCACTCACCTTCCTCCCTCCTCATCCACCTCCCTGCCTCTGGGGTCCACCTGTGGAACCTGTCTGGGGAGCTGCTGACAGCTGGTGAAGAGGGCTGGCTGGGGGAGCTCAGGGGGAGCTCCTTCAGACACCTTTCGAGCCCCTGCAGAGGGGTACCGTTCCGACTGAGCCCTGCGGAAACGAGAGGAAGCAAAGCTGGGTCAGGACAGAGATCAAATATTCTGCCCAAGGGAAACGATGGCGTTGTTGGTTGGCGGGTGGATGTGGGCTGCGACCACAACTGCCCAGCCTCACTGGCTCCCGGCAACACCACCCAGCTGAGTCTCACCTGCCTCCTTCCTCGCCCACTTCCCGGTCGCGGGGGTCCGCCGGGGGAGCCTGTCTGGGGAGCTGCCAATGGAGGAGCTGATGGTTGGAGAACAGGGCTGGCTGTGGGCACCAGTGGGGACCTCCTTCAGACACCTCTCCAGGCCTTGCAAGGGGGTGCCGAGTCCTGGGGGTGGGGAAGGAGGGAGAGAACAGTAAGCCGGCTCCTAAACCACAAGGCCTGAAGCTCAATAAGAACATCAAAAGAGTCTGCTGGACCAGGCCAGTGGCCTGTCTAGTCCGGCACCCTGTTCTTACAGTGGTCAGCCAGATAGTTATTATTTATTCAATTCAGCCTTTCATCCATAGATCTCAGGGCAGGCTTACAACATAAAATTACAATATAAGAAGCACAAAATGTTCTGAAGAAAATTAAGAACAAAAACCAAAGGATGCCTGCGGGAAATCTGCAAGTAGGATTTGAATACAAAAGCAACACTCTCCTCTCCTGGGGTTTTCAGCAACCAGCACTTGGAAGCATTGTCCAACCGTGGCCACAGAGAACGGCCACCCTGGCTAGTAGCCATTGAGAGCCCTCTCCTCCTCCATGAATTGGTCTAATCCTCTTTGGAAGCCATCCGAGCTGGTGGCCGTCACTGCCTCCTATGGCAGGGAGTTCCACAGTTTAACTCTGCTTCTTTCACCTGTCCCGAATCTTTCAACGTTTGCTTCATGGGACGTCCACAAGTTTTATTGTTTATGAGAGAGGGAGAAAACTCTGCTTTGCTCTCTCCAAGCTATGCCTAATTTTATAAACTTCCATCGTGCCTCCTCTCTCTTGACTTTCCGCTAAACTAAAAAGTCCCAAATGCTGCACCCTTTCTTTTTGCCACCCCTTTCCTGAAACTTCCCAACCCTTCCATATCTCTTTTGAGAGGAGGCGCCCAGAACGGCACACAGGTTTCCAAACGTGATCGCACCATAGACTTGAGACATTGGCAGCTCTATTTTCAATCCCTTTCCAAATGACCCACAGAGTGGAATCTGCCTTTTTTTCCACGGCTGCCAGTTAGGAGAGGCTCAGTAAATTCAAGGAGGGAATGGCAAACCAATGGAGCAAGCCGCCCCCTGACCTTGTCGTGACATCCCTAACTTAGATTTCCGCCATTCTGTGTCTGGACCCCCGTGGCTGCTGGTGCACATGGTGGACAGGCGAGGCTGTTTGGCAGGTGATTCACCAAGGAAGGTCTCCGGCCCTCGAGGGAGAAAACTCTCTGGAAGAGGGTCTGTCGGAAGAAATAAAAACAGGAGGCCATCGGTCCCTGTTTGGGCGGCCATCACTGACCCTCACCAAATGAGTGGTGGTGCCTTTCCCTAACCTGGCGGTCTCTAGAAGTTCTGGACTACAAGTCCCATCAGCCACAGCACCGTATTAGTACATATACTATTGGTTTATAAAGACCTTAATAACTTGGGACCGGTTTGCCTACAATATCCCTTTACCCCATAGAAACACCCACGCAGCAGCTTCAAGTGGAGGAAATTTTGGTCTTCCTGATTTCCGATTCTTCCGGTCATTTTTTGCCGTTTCGGCATAATCCATCAATTTAACTGGCGGAAACATTCTGGTTAATCAACCCTGTCCAGATTTTTTAGAAAGATGGCATGAGTTCTAATCTATTTTTAGCCTGCTGTTATTTAACTTTCCGAAAATCTGAAACTACTCTTGTCAATCTGGCTAAGGGATCATTTTTTCATTTTCTTTTGTAAACCACTTCGAGACAGTTGGTTTTCTCGCAGCTGAGGAATGTACAACCTTTACGAAATAAAAATAAATAAAAGTGACCGTGTTGGTTGGGGCTGATGGGAGTTGTAGTCCAGAATGGCCAGGGGGCTGATGGGAGTTGTAGTCCCCTAGCAACTCCAGACCGCAAAGAGAAAGCACAAACCAAATCCCACCCCCTTACCACAGAGGGCAAGCGATGGAGGGGTGTTGCACTGGGAGTTGCCTTGCTCTGCCCTCTCTGCTGCAGCCACATCGCTGCGTGGATCTGCAGGGAAGCAAGAAAACAAGAGTCAATCTGGTGCTTTTAAAAATGGGTGTCAGGCCACCCAGGCCCATTTCTAAGGCTTGAGAGGCTCCCTGCCGCCTCCCAAGTCTCTCCCACCCTCGCCCGCCACCCAGAGAGCGTACCTAATCTTCCTCTCCTTCCTCCTTTCCTTCGCTCTTTTGGTCCTCCTCCTCTTTTTGCAGCCACGGCTTGGGAGGCCTGAGGCCTGGGGTCAGGGATGTCCTTCAAGCAGTTCAGGAGCCCATGGAGAGGGCTGGTCACTGGGCTCCAGGCTGCGTTGGAAACGAGGGGAAAATTGCAGGATTGGAGAATCGGGAGGGACCCCCAGGGGTCATCTAGCCCAACCCCCTGCAATGCTCACCATGCAGCAGAGGCAGGAGTCCCCGTCCCCCAATGGGAAGCAACAGGGTACCTGGAGGCCCTTCCCATCGCCCCGCATCCTGGGAAGAATCTGGCATGAAAGCTGAGGATCCGACACACCCGCCTTTAACCCACCTGCTCCAGGTAACTGGGGAGAGAGCTCCCCAGGCAGGCCAGGATCAGGGGCGTAGCAAGGGGTGCATTGGGGGTGGTCCGCCCCGAGTGCCACCCTGGAGGGGGGTGACACTCCCCCCCCCGCGACTCCCAAGCCGAGTCCCGCCGCCTGGTAAAAAGCTTCTTCCTTCCTGCTGCCCAGCAGGAAGAAGCAAAGTGCACACCGGCCGAGCAGGTGAGCAAGCAAGCCAGCCGCGCCGAGCGAGGTTTTTTACCGGGAGGCTGGAGGCTGGTGGGGAGAAGCATCCCCTCCTGCCCACCCATCGCTCCCAGCTCCGTGAGCAACGCCCGAGCGGCTTCCTACGCCAGTGGCCAGGATCAGCCCCCTTGGTGGAAAATAGGACCTGGCTAAGTGTGGACAAGCGTAGATCTCTTCTGCCTTCTCCAGTTGCTGTGAGTGCATCATTCCTCTCTTCAAATGCCCTCCCACCCCATGTTTTCCGAACCAACCAGTCCATTCATCCCACCGCCCCACCCTGTCTGGACTCTGTCTCACCCTCCGAATATGGGACCCACATTCCCAGGTCCATCCCTGTCTCTGGGCTGCTGTTAGAGACGGATCCATCAGGGAGGCTAGGTGCCAGGTCTCGCTCCTCCTCGGGGACTTCCTTCAGGTCTCGCACAAGGTCCTCAGATGGTTCTTCCATTTTAACTGTTGCAAAGAACCGGGGGGCGGGCGGGAACCAAGGTTAAAGTGGAGCCAGCCCTCATCTCCCCCCACCTCCTACCCTGTCTGAGAATTCCCAGTACTCCAAGGCAAACCATATACAGTACAGATCAATTCCTTTGGGAGGAACAGAATCCAAACATACATTCACACCCCTGAAGGCCCTTTGAGAAGGGCCATAGCTCAGTGGCAGAATATCTGCTTTGACAGAGTTAAGCTTGGTGGATCAGGGGAATGCTCTGGATGTAGTGTATCTTGAGTTCAGTAAGGCTTCTGACAAAGTCCCTCGCAATATTTTCATGAGGAAGCTGGTAAAATGTGTGTGGGAACGTTTATATAATTTAGCAGAGTTTAAACGATCCCCTGTTTGAGTTTATGCAGCGACAAGTGGGTTGCTAACTCGTTTGAGTCCTGTCAATAATTATACTTTCCAGGTTGATAATCCCTTTCTGTCCCTCTCATAGAAAACACACATGAATCTGAATCTTATTAACATAAACTACTTTGCTTTCAGATTCATTCAGGTTTACAGAGTTGTTCCTGAAGGCAGGCTTAGCTTACATAACAGATAAACTATATACTAGACAGTCATGAGTCATGAGAAGACTGCATCCGAGCAGTTGCCAGTTAACACTCCTAGCAGCAACCGACCAACCGACAAAACTGCCTGCCACATAGAGGCAGTTGGTCCTCTCGGAATGTTGGACTTGACTGACAGCTTTATATCCCACAAAATGTGGGTTGAACGAGGTAACTGTTAGGTGGATTTGTAGCTGGTTGACTGACCGAACCCAAAGAGGACTCATTCATGATTTGTCGTCATCCTGGGAAAAAGTGACAAGTGGGGTGCCGCAGGGTTCTGTCCTGGGCAAGTTGTTGTTTAACATTTTTATAAATGACAAGGATGAAGGAATTGAGAGTGTAGCAGGGGCCCAAAGGGCCCCAATTAAGGTAATAATGTAAATCCCTATAAATCCTAGAATATGCTTATAATAGTGAATTATGGGAGCTTGTTGCTTTAAGAAACTGATGATTTAGCAAGATGCCGTTCTTTTACCAGAACAGAAGGTCAGCTAACACACAAATCACAAAGATATAATTCATAAACTAGAACACAAATTGTTACATAGTACACGTAACACTGGTTCCCAACACGCATACTATCTCACAATGTAACATATTATTGAGAATCAAAGGCCTAGTTAGCAATCCTTGGCCCAGTTAGCAATGCTTATTGCGCTTGCGTATTAGATAAGGTAATGACATACATATTAAATATGAAATGAGATAATGATGAATATTAAAATATTAAATGATGTAATGCTTTATGTGATTGGTTAAATCAAAATCCTTTGTCTGAAATGTTATAAATTCCTGCCCGACCTTTGGGCGGGGTTGCAGTTTTGCGAAAAGATTCGACTGTAACCTTATTGCTTTGCAATAAACAAAATGGACTCCTAACTCCTCTTGTCTCTGAGTTTTATTGGCTAACTCAGAAGATAAGCCATTTTTGGCTTACAACACTGGGAAAAAGTGAGAAGTTGGGTGCCGCAGGGTTCTGTCCTGGGCAAGTTGTTGTTTAACATTTTTATAAATGACAAGGATGAAGGAATTGAGGGGATGCTCGCCAAATCTGCAGATGACACCAAACTGGGAGGGGTAGCTAAGGCCACAGAAGACAGAATCAGAATTCAAGATGACATTAACAGATTGCAGAACTGGGCCCAAACTAACAGAATGAATTTCAGTAGGGACAAATGTAAAGTCCTGCACTTAGGCAGGAAGAACCAGATGCACAAATATAGGATGGGGGACACCTGGAAAATGATCTCGGGGCCTTGGTAGACCACAAGCTTGACATGAGTCAACTGTGTGACACAGCAGCAGCAGCAGCAGCAGCAGCAGCAGCAGCAGCAGCAGCAGCAATTTTTTTAAAAAAAGCTAAGGTTATTCTAGGCTGCATCAACAGAGGTCTAGTGCCCCGATCCAAGGAAGTCATACTTCCACTCCGTTCTGCCTTGACCAGCCTTAGGAGGAAGGGTTGAGGAAGCTGGGGGTGTTTAGCCTAGAGGAGACTGAGATGTGATACAATAGCCACCTTCAAATATCTGAAAGACTGCCGCATGGAAGATGGAGCAAGCTTGTTTTCTGCTGCTCCAGAGGGGGGTCAGCCCAACCAATGAATTCAAATGACAAGGAAGGGGATTCTGGAAGAGACACCAGGAAGAACTTTATGATAGCGTGAACTGTTTGGCAGTGGAAGGGGCTGTAACGGATTGACACGGTTTTGAAATATTTATTCCTACCTGGCTGGCTGGAAAAGAGTTAATCCACCTCCAGCCTGACTGACATAACATTCTGATGGGGGCGGGACTGTTCCCAGTTTAAAAGGAGGGAGCAGCGGTTTTGTCAGTTGAGGAGAGGGAGAGGGAGTGGATAGATGTGAGGAAGAAAGTTGAGAGGCCAGGATAGTGGGGATCTGGATGAGGTTCAGGAAGGCTCGATGTTAAGGGTTTGACGGAGATTACCTACAATCGAAATGCTTCTTATAAACTCATGAAACGTTAATTAAATAACTTATGTTCTAAGGTTAATAAAATTCTTCTCTTTTGTGCCAAGAAGTATCGTCATTATTTTTCCAGCAAGGTATCAGGACTCACAGAAGTGGTAACTCATTAGAGGACAAAATTCACCTCAGGAAAGGAGGCAAAAGTCCGTGTCTTAGAGTAACACTGAGGAGGCTTAGAAAGATAACCTGGGGTGCCAACAAGTTGCCAGCGTGGAAAGGGGCAAACTTTTACAGTAAGAGGAATCAGGCCGAGAGGGACCCTTTACTGGTGACAGGAGGTTATTCTTTCAAACAGCCTAGAGTTTTTCTTTGATACCAGGCCACGTGAGCTGGAGGGAGAGTCTCTTTACTTATAAACTCCCAAGAATAAAGTGGTTTATTTGGGAGACGGAGGGAAAAGAGTGTGTGTGGCTTCACCTCTGGATTCCTGTGTCGCATTTAGTAATAGAGAGGAGGACATTCGTCACAGGGGCTTCCTTCAGAAATTGGTGGACTCTCTTTCTGTGGAGGTTTTGAGAACAGAGGCTGGATGGCCATCTGTCATGGATGCTTCAGTTGAGATTCCTGCATTGCAGGGGGTTGGACTAGAGGACCCTTACAGTCCCCTTCAAACTCTGCAGGTCTATCATTCTATAATTAGGCATAAGGTTGCTTCCTACTGGAGAAATACACTTCCTCTGAGCTATGACCCTCTTCCTAATTTCATCGGACACATCAAGTCTGTTATCAATAGTTGGCTGATCTCATCCAAAGTCTTCTGAATGCCTCAAACTGCCAGAAGGCGCTAGATAAAGACAACCCCCTCACCTTTGCCCCCCCCACCTCACCCCGCCCTGCAAAGTCAGCAAGAGGAGTCTTACTTTTGATGCCCAGGACTCGGGTCTCCTCGGCCGCCCCCTCCTTGCCTGGGGCTCCACATGGACTGAGAGGATGATCAGGTCTGTCCGGGTACTGAAGTGAGGGGCTGCTGCTCCTCGCTTCCACTTTAACTTTTCCCCAAAAAAAGGAAAACACAAAGGCTAAACCAGAAGCTTGAAACACACCCGCAGCAGAAACTATCAGCAAATCCTCATGGCTGGCAATGGCTCTCACATGGATGTGGCAAAAACTGGGAATTTGTCGCCATTTAAAGGTACTGTACAATCGCATCTTGCACGCATCCAACTATTGCAATTTCAAAGCTGGCTGGTTGAAATTGCATTTTAAAAAAAATGCTTCTCAGGTTTATACATTTCACTAATTTTCAATCATTTTAACATTTCAAAACTCGACTTCCTTCCCCCTTGTCCAGCGGTTCCTTAAGTTCATTTTTAATATCTTTCTTGCATATCCAAATTAACTTAATTTGCTCATTTATTCATCTTCTTTAAATATATACTCTTATGAAACTGCAGATTATTACAATAATCCTGCCAATGTTTTTATCTGTTTATAATTTGTCTGTAAATATTCAATAAAACATTTTCATTCTTTCATTTAAAAAAATGTTATCTCGATTTCTTCTTCTTCCAGTAAGTTTCGCCATTTCTGCATATTCCATAAAAAAATTATCCATTCTTCCTTTGCTGGGACTTTTGCTTCTTTCCATTTCGGGGCAAGTAACATTCTTGCTGCTGTAGTAGCATACATAAATAAATTTCTATACATTTTAGGTAGTTCTGTCCCTATAATTCCCTCTTAACTCATGGATAGGCAACCTAAGGCCCAGGGGCTGGATCCGGCCCAATCGCCTTCTTAATCCGGCCCTCGGACGGTCCAGGAATCAGCGTGTTCTTACATGAGTAGAATGTGTCCTTTTATTTAAAATGCACCTCTGGGTTATTTGTGGGGTGTAGGAATTCGTTCATTGTTTTTTTCAAAATATAGTCCGGCCCCCCACAAGGTCCGAGGGACAGTGGACCGGCCCCCTGCTGAAAAAGTTTGCTGACCCCTGCTAATTTGAGATTTCAACCTTGAAGGGTGACCAGTTGAAATTGTACGAATTGGATGCATGCAAGGTTTTCCCACCAGGGCAAGAGCTTTTAAGCGCCCAGCCTTCCTTCCCGGGAGAAGCCAGCTCGTGAAGGGGAGGTTCAACAGATGCATGCTTGTCTGTATAGGCAGAACCCTTAGAACCAAGCCTCCACATACGATCTGATCATACTGTACTCCAGAATCGACCCCCTATACCCCACTTAAGGGAAGGGGTGCCCCTAAACCCGTGTACCAACTTCAGGCATGGCAAACCTCTCTGCCTGGGCATTTCAACTGCTCTTACAAACTTAAATGGAAATTCTTAAAACCATTGCCAAGCTTAAAATGTCTTCCAGGACAAATGCATGTACAGATGATGCGAAGTCCTGCATGCATCCACAGAGCATGGAAACGGCCTTGGAAAATCTTTTAAATTACAGATTAAGCTCGCATCCATACTTCAAGCCAAAGCGTTCAGATAATTTCTCCATAGCGGCTGCTGCCCGAACTTCAGTGAGGTTATCTCCACTGGGGGAGTCCTGTGGCATGAGCCCCCTACCCCGGTGGTGATCTAGTCTCCTGCCTGTAAGAGACCGGGACGCTCAGGGAGTGTGGGCTGCTGGTCACTCGAAAACCTGAATGCTGCGCCCGGTTTCCCCCTCGCCCCCCTCCTTTCCCACACTTTAGCACTAAATCAGAGCGGACGTCAACCCAGATAAAACCAAAATTGCTGTTTGCACCAACTGAGCACTAAAGAGCAGTTTCCCTCGGGGGAAAGAAGAAGCACGAGTGTGGATAAACCCAGAGCTAACCACATTAGAGCTATGAGCCCATTTAACCTCGTCCCCTTTCACCAGGCGCAGGATTTGGCCAGAGGAAACGTGTCCTCCATGCAGTGGGAGGGATCAGTAAACAAACCCCCACAGCTTACCCACTGCAAAGATGTTCCTGTTCTTTGCCTCTGACCGGCTCCTTCTCCTGCCTCCTTCAGCCTGGCAGGTGGAAACGCGACAGGAGGGAGCAACTGGAGGGCTGGATCCTCCTCGTGCAGCAGCGTTTTCCAGGCTAGCGGCAGGCAGCTCCTCATCCACGGCTTCAGTTTTAACTGTGCACAGAAATAAGGAATCAGGGCCGTCTCAGACTACCAGTACCACCCCCCAAAAAACCACCAAGGTGAAATTGGGTCCCTAACACCTCGAGGGTTTGAGACCCATCGGCTACCCTCACCTGGTTATGCCGGCCAGTCGAGGTTTTGCTTATTTGCTCATTAGTGGGCCAGACTACTGTTTCATTCATTATTTGAGTATTGATAATGTTGTTCGCTCCTATTTATACGGCTGGTATGCTTTCTCCACCCTACGGATGTTACCTTATACGTTTCCCCCCATTCCTCCATCCCCCATGGTGTTATGTATTGTACATTTTGCTTTCCTGTAAGTCACATGGCAAATCATCTCCTGAGGCCCTCATTCGTGTGCCTCCTCCTTGAGAGGTCCGGAAGGTGGCAAAATGAGAACGGGGCTTTTTCTGCACTAGCTCCCCATTTGTGGGAATGCTCTTCCCAGGGAGGTTCGCCTGGCGCCTTCATTATAACCTTTAGGCGCTTGGCAAAAATGTTCCTCTTTAAGCAGGCCTTTGGTTGACCTAATGGACATCCTATACCCTTTTAAAATGTGGCTCTTTGGGGGGGGGCGTGTTATTGGGTTATTGTTCTTATTTTGATTTTATATATTGTGATCTTTTCCGTGAACTGCCCTGAGACCTCCGGGTATCGGGCGGTATATAAATTCAATCAATCAATCAATCAAGGCATTGTAGAGCTGGAAGTGACCCCTGAGAGCCATCTAGTCCAACCCCTGCAACGCAAGGAAGTCCAAGCAAGGTGCCAGAACAGACCGGAAGGAACCGCTGGGCATCCTTAAACCTGAGTGTGTTCAGACCCACCTTGGCCAGGGTGAGACCCACAGGTCCCTTCCCTCATCTTCTGCCGCAGGGCTGGCTGCCGGCCGCTGCTGGGGTTCCTGCGGGATGTGTGAGGAGGCTGGTGTACGATCAGTTCCTTCAGGCTCTTCAGAAGCCCTTGCAGGGGCTTCTCCTCTGCTGCCGTTTCTGAGAGAGAAGAAGAACAAGCTGCGTCGTTGTTTGGGGAAGGGCCGCCAAGCCAGGCTGGGAAAGGAAGGTGAATATTATTATTATTATTATTATTATTATTATTATTATTAATAATAATAATACCCTGCCTAACTGGCTGGGTTTTCCTAGCCACTCTGGGCAGCTCCCAACAGAATATTAATAATAATAATAAAAAGCGACAAAACATCAAACATCAAACATTGAAAACTTCCCTAAACAGGGCTGCCTTCAGATGTCTTGGGAGCTGCCGCCGAGACCACATAACACCGGTCCTGAAAGACCTACATTGGCTCCCAGTACAATTCAAGCACAATTCAAAGTGTTGGTGCTGACCTTTAAAGCCCTAAATGGCCTCGGTCCAGTATACCTGAAGGAGCGTCTCCACCCCCACCATTCTGCTCGGACACTGAGGTCCAGTGCCGAGGGCCTTCTGGTGGTTCCCTCGTTGAGAGAAGCCAAGTTGCAGGGAACCAGGCAGAGGGCCTTCTCGGTAGTGGCACCCGCCCTGTGGAATGCCCTCCCATCAGATGTCAAAGAGAAAAACAGCTACCAGACTTTTAGAAGACATCTGAAGGCAGCCCTGTTTAGGGAAGCTTTTAATGTTTAATAGATTACTGTATTTTAATATTCTGTTGGAAGCCGCACAGAGTGGCTGGGGAAACCCAGCGAGATGGGCGGGGTATAAATATGTTGTTGTTGTTGTTGTTGTTGTTGTTGTTGTTGTTGTTGTTACAACAGCAGCATTTGGCCTGTTCTGCTGGAAGTTTAGGTGTAACTCTTTCCATTAGATGGAAAGAAGATGAAGTCCCGACCAGAGAAGAATGGCAGAACAAGTTGATGGACTATGCTGAAATGGCTAAAATGACCCGGAAGAATCGAAAATCAGGAAGACCAAAATTTTAATAAGGAATGGGGAAATGTAAATAAGGAATGGGGAAATGAAATTTTAATAAGGAATGGGGAAATTAAGGGTGAATTTTGGACACAATGGAGAAGTAAAAGATTTAGATTATCATAAAAGATGCAGGAGGAACCTATTAATAATAGGACCCACAAAGGGGGGGGGGAGGGAAGTCTAGGAGATTCCTTGAAATCTTGTGTCTATGTCGTATGTTTGATATGCGACTGTAAAGTTTTAATGTGAAAAACCAAATAAATAAATGCATTGGGGGGGGGGGAAGCCTGGGTGCCACAGCTCGCTCAGAGCGGTTTGCATGGCGTAACAGATAGCGTCATTTTAGGAGGTGAAACTTAATCATTCTTCGTTTCTTCGGTGAAGGGTCTTAAAAATATGTTTCTGGGTGTGAGGAATTCAAATCTGCTATTATTTTTGTGGTTGGACAACGTTTAGCTTGGCAACTCTACATACCCTAATGGGCTAATGGAGTGGGGGACCCCCAGCTCCCCTGGAGCTTTTTTCTCTATGCTGACATCTCTCTTCTCTCCTTGATGTTTAGAGGGATGAACCTTAGGTTGCATCCAGCTTTACGATTCCCTGCTCCTCTTCCTTTAATAAACGTCAGTACAGAAGAGGAGTTTGCTGGGTCTGGCCAATGGCCTTTCTAGTCCAGCACCCTCTTTTCATGGTGGTCCAAGAGATGCCTGCAGGGAACCCACAAGTAGGACCTGAACACAAGACCATGGAGGCAGAGCATAGGCCTCTTGGTTAGCAGCCCCCGACAGCCTCTCCTCCTCCATGAATTCGTCTAACCCTCTTTAAAAGCCATCCAAGTCGCTGGCCACCACTGCCTCCTGTGGCAGGGAGTTCCACAGTTCAGCTCTGTGCCACGGGAAGGACTTCGTTTTATCTCTCCTGAGCCTTCCAACCTTCAGCTTCACGGGATATCACGAACAGGGTAGGAAAAAGGAAAGAAATCTCTATCCCCTCTCTCCATGCCACTTTATCCATTTCTGCCACGTTGCCTCTTTGAATTGGACTGTGGCAAAAAACAGAAGGGTTCCCTCTCTCCTTCATACCTCCATGGAGGGGTTCTCCGGGGCCTCCTCTGTTTGGCTCCGTCTCTCCTGCGGCAGGGCCGTCCAGAGGGTCGGTGGGCGTGGCTTGAGGAGCGGTAGCCCCGCCCACAGCCCCGCCCTCCCGCCCTCCATCATTTGTACCAACATCAAGGGCGGGGGACCCTCCTGCCGTTGTGTCTGCTGTAACAACAGGAACACCAAACACTGATTTGTTTCCGGATTTGCGCCAGTTTTCCCTCTCGCTACAAACATGTTAGATCCCCGGCCGTGTTAGGGCCCTAAGACAGGTATCCTCGCGACATAGGCCCCCCGATAACAGCAGGTGGACCCATCCTTTGGTTGCTCTCTGGTGGAGCTGCCGTCCACAGATACCTCGATTCCTTCCCCGAACTAGGGTGGGTTTGATTTAAATCGAATCGATTTAAATTACGATTTAAATCACTAGTCAGTAAGACTTGATTTAAATCTCCTTTTTTTACAGAAAGACTCATTCTTTCTGGTATAATCTTTATTTACAACCAGGGGAAGGTTTCATTCTTGGAATAATAATTTTTCAGAGGAGTTTTTACAGTTATATAATAAATCACTGCTTCGGTTATAGTATTAGAAATACATAGACAGATAATTATGAAATTATTGTGAGGTTTAATAAGTTAACTATATTTGGACAACTTTTCTGCTGTACTTTATTGGAAGGAGGGGAAAATCATTTCCTTAACAACAATTGAAACAATTTATTTAACCAAAGTAGTAACAAGACCCTTTCTGCTCATACCTACCTGGGGTTTGGGAATCCTGCCCGTCTCCCTCGGTGGAACTGGCCGGTGTGCCAGGATGGCTGGGCACGCCCAGGGTGAGGGGCTCCGCCATATCTCCCTGCCGGCCAAAAGGTTGCAAGCTCTCCAGCGGAACTTCTCTTTTAACTGCAAGAACAAAGCAAATAGACGGATCAGGATCTTGCCCAAGGGCCCCCTTGGATGGTTTGCGGATCACGAGGGGATCCTTCCCTGGAACATGACAGGGAGAGCTGATCGCAGGGTCCGATTCTGCCTTGGTCAGACCACCCCGGGAGTCCTGTGTCCAGTTCTGGGCACCACAATTTAAGAAGGATGTTGGCAAGTTGGAAAGGTGTGCAGAAGAGGGCGACCAAGTTGATGAAGGGTCTGGAAACCGAGCCTGATGAGGAACGGTTGAAGGAGCTGGGCATGTTTAGCCTGGAGAAGAGGAGATACGAGAGCCATCTTCCAATATCTCAAAGGATGTCCCCTGGAAGAGGGAGCAAGCTTGTTGTCCTCTGCTCTGGAGGGTAGGACTCGAACCCATGGCTTCAAGTTACAAGAAAGTTGCAACCAAACACCAGGAAGAACTTTCCGTCAGTTAGATGGTGGAACAGACTCCCTGGGAAGGGGGTGAACTCTCCTTCCTTGGAGGTGTTTTAGCAGAGGCTGGATGGCCATCTGTCCTGGATGCTTTAGCTGAGATTCCTGCCTTGCGGGGGGTTGGGCTAGATGACCCCTGGGGGTCCCTTCCAGCTATACCATTCTAGGAATCCGTGAATTCACTCACCACTGCTGGTCGGCGCCTCCTTGGCAGGAACCTCGGCTTCCACGGCGTCTGGGGTGAGGTCTCCGGCGGCCTTCGTGTGTCCGTAGAGAAACTCTGGGATTTCCTCAACCAGCTTCATGAGAGCGCAAAGGTGGAGGCTGCTGGGGTGCTCACCTGTTTGGGAAGCAGGGAGAAAAAAATTCCGCCTTTTATTTCCACGGACAGGGAAGATGCAGTCCTCTTCGATCACGTACACACAGCTGTGACCGGCTAGCAGCAAATTTTGATGCTGGATCTGAAAATGAGAGCTGCCTTACAATCAAGCTCTATTTATTGGGGGGTGAAAAGGGGATTTTCCACCAAGCTGGCCGAGATAGGGATCATTTTCCCATGCAGCATGGCTCACTCACACGAGCTGCCTACAGCACTTTCTCCATCAAGATAATGTAACCTGTTCTGGGCACCCCAGTTTAAGAAGGATGTTGACAAGCTGGAGCGTCAACCAAGATGATCAAGCTGCCGAGAGTGGCTGGGGAACCCCAGTCAGATGCGCGGGGTATAAATTAATTGTTATTATTATTATGGAAACCGAGCCTTATGAGGAACGGTTGAAGGAGCTGGGTATGTTTAGCCTGGAAAAGAGGAGATATGAGAGCCATCTTCAAATATCTCAAGGGCTGTCACACGGAAGATGGAGCAAGCTTGTTTTCTCCTGCTATGAAGGGTAGGACTCGAACTCGTGGCTTCAAGTTACAAGAAAGGAAATCCCAACTAAACATGAGGAAAAACCGATTCCTGCATTGCAAGGGTGTTGGACTAGATGACCCTGGGGGAACCCTTCCCAAGTCCACGCTTCTGTGATTCCAACACTCCCTCCCTCTTCCCACTCTTACCGTCCCGGTTGCTAGCTGGGGTCAGACACCTCTCTCCCTCCTCATTCAGGTCTTCCAGGTCCCAGGGTCCCTCCAGCTCGGATGCGTCCTCTGAAAAAAGGAACGGTTCCCGAAAGAAGAAAACAGAGCCTAAGGGAGCTTCCCTCAATCTGGTGGGCTTCAAATGTTTTGGATTGCAGTTCCCGTGGCGCCAATCTGGGAGGCCCCTCTACAGGTGAAACTCGGAAAATTAGAATATCGTCGAAAAGTGCATTTATTTCAGTAATGCAACTTATTTTTTATTTTTCTTTTATTTTTTACAAATGCTTTCTTTTGGAAATTCCACAGTAATAAAACAAATAGTTACAGTAATACAAAATAAACAAAAATAAACATCGTTATTGTTTCATTAATTACATTCCATTTATAATTGACCCGCCTAACGACAAATAATTACAATTACAACAAATAAAGGCTTGACATATCTTGCTTTGTATGTCATGCATCTACTTCATAGATTGGTTTCACCTTTTAAGTTGCGTTACTGAAATAAATGCACTTTTCGACGATATTCTGATTTTCCAAGTTTCACCTGTACGTCTGTCCTTTCTACCGGGTGGAGGTGTGGGGGAGGGGGGAGGCTTTAAAAATAATCCTAGAACCAATTTGCTTTTTTTGCTTTTTAAGTAATAAAAGAAACATATAATGAGGGGATATATTTGTAAATCGAGTCTCCCTGGCTGCCACCCGGCTTGGCAAAGAACCTGGCTCTGGTAGGGGCTGGTTCCGAGAAAAAGCTCTTGAAAGGGAAACTACCCACAAATCCCCTCTCCAGGGTGGAGTGAATTAGAGTTAGACTACGGAACTCGCTGCCACTGGAGGCAGCGATGACCAACACGGATGGTTTTAAAATACGACGGGACAGATCCATGGAGGGGAGGGCTATTGGCGGCTGCTAACCAGGATGTCTCTGCTCTGTCTCCACAGTCAGAAGGAACAATGCCTTTGAATACCAGTGGCTGGAAACCACAGGAGGGGAGAGGGCTCCTGCGTTCGAATCCTGCTTGCTGGTTTCCCACAGGGATCTGGCTGGTTGCTGTAAGAACAGGATGCTGGATTAGAGGGGCCTGATTCCAGCAGGACACTTCCTATGTTCTTATGTTAACCTGCAAACTATGGGGTTTTTCATTATTTGAGGCTGAAACGGACCTTTGCTCTCTGGGGCTTACTTGCGAGGAGGCATTATAGACGGACCTTGGAATAGCTTGTTGAAATAATGCTATTTTAAGTGACGTAGGTTTTTAATCCCTTGCCAAAAAATAGTGGAAGGACAATGTCCTGGCACTGTTAAAGGGTTCCGATATCCACCACAGAAAATGATTTCTTACCGCTGGTTCTGTCTCCCCCACCAGCCCCGCCAAGTTTCTGGTCCTCAATATTTCCTTCTGGCTGATTGATGAAGGACGGCAACTCCACCAGAGGAACGGAACGGCCTGTTTGCAAAGCAGAAAGTGGGGGGGGGGGCTAAGTTTGAAACTGGGAGCTCAAAGCCAAGTTATACCTGAGAGTGCCAATAAAGTTTTCTGGGACCAGGAACAATGTATGTCCACTGAGGGCTCTCTGACCAACGGGACATTGCAGGGGGTTGCAATAATAGAATAATAGAATAGAATAATAATTTATTGGCCAAGTACTAACATGCATGGAATTTTGTTTCGGCTACATTGCAATGCAAAAGAACTTTATACAAAGTGTGCAGAACCCTATTTCAAGATCACCAGCGGAGTGACTTCAGAACAGGTTGAGGTGGTGGTTGGTGCCTCTGGCGCCGACTGAATGGCACTAAGTTGAGAATGCTTGACTTTCGAACCTGCTATAAAAGTGATTCGGGTCGTTTGCCAATTTTCACGATAACACTCCCATATGCAGGAGAGTGTCCAGCCAGATACCTGGGAAAAACTCTGGAAAAGTGACTTGAAGTTCACAGCATGCTATTCTTTGAAGGAGAACTACCTGAAAATGATTTACAGGTGGTATTTAACTCCGAGTAGGCTTGCAAAGATGTACAAGACAGAATCAGATAAGTGCTGGAGATGCAAAGAGGTGGAGGGAATGTGGTTTCCTACGTGGTGGACTTGTAAAAGGATAAAAGATCATTGAGAAATGATCTATAATGAATTGAAAAAAATGTTTAACAGTTTTTTTTATTAAAAAAAACCAGAGTCTTTTCTGTTGGGGATACAGTAATTCAGACTGAAATTCCCAGGTGTCAAAAAAGGTTATTTGTATGTGCCACTACTGCGGCCCGTGTTTTGTTAGCCCAAAAATGGAAAACGAGTGAAGTCCCAACTAAAGAAGAATGGCAACTTAAGCTGAACGTTTATTGACTAAATGGGAAATAACTGTGTACAGCTGAAAACACTGGCAGCATTAAGATAAATTTAGCAGTGTAAATAAGTTTCGATGGATGTACTAATGGAATGCTGAATGGTATCATTTGTGTAAAATATGCAGGGATTTATGATACGCATAATGAACCATGGAAATAGAAGAAGGGAAGTCATTAAGGTTGTAAAAATGAGTATTTTAAATTGTAAAACAGAAAATTTAATAAAAAGAGAGAGAGAGAGAGAGAATGTCCAGCTGGATTGGGCCCTCTGCACCTCTCCCACAAAACCAGCCTCAATGGGTCCCAAATCCATTGTATGATGGCCGGGGGGTGGGGTTCTGCTTGTCTCTGTATCCTGCGGAATACAGGGACCACCCCAAAACAAGGGGGCAGGGTGACCCTTTCTGCAAGGGCGATGGCAGCGCACAAGGCCTTACCCACGGAAAGAAGCAACGTGAAATTCTCCAGCATCACTTCCTGGTGCAGATCCTTCTGCCACCCGTCCAGCATGGACCACTCCTCGCGGGAAAAGCTGATGGCGACATCCTCAAAGGTCACCTCCTGACACTGCGCATCAACGTGGGTGGAGGTCTGTGGGATAAAGCAGCCTCATATAACCAAGATGCGTAAGTTGAATGGATGCATGAAGGGGTTAAAACCATAGAGTAAGGTGTCCTGCCAGGCTTAGCAAATAAACCCACTTCCCCTCACCTGGGAAGGAACCAGGTAATCAGGTCTTTGCTCCCTCCTCAGTCTCCCAGAGCACCTCAACCTGGGAAGTGGTTCGAGCTGGTTGCTCCAAGCTCAGACCGCATGGCTCTCACAAGCCACTCTTGAGTCTCTACACCAATAACTTAGGCATCTGATTGGCCACTGTGAGGACAAGTTCCTATCGTGGGAAACCCAAAATCAGGATTGCTTCCTCCAACTGTGGTGGCAGGGCAGGGCATGGCCATCATGGCTAGCAGCCATCAATAGCCCTTCTCCTCCATCAATTTATCTAATCCAAAAGCTATCTAGCTTGGTGGCCATCACTGCCTCCTATGGGAGGGAGTTCCGCAGTTTAACAATGAAGAAGGAGGTCCTTTTATCCGTCCTGACTCTTCCAACAGTCAGCTTCATCGGCTGCCCACATGTTCTAGTGCTAAGAGAGAGCACGAAAAACTTATCTCTGTCCATTTTCTCTATTCCAGACATCTGAGCATCCAGTGTAGGCACACGCAGATTAGTACAGATACAAACTTATATCCTGTGCACAAGAACATCCCTCCCCTATTCCCCATTGGTCGGGGAGCACCCCTGTGTAATTATTTGCTAAGCCAAGCAAAAGAAAAGACCCGGAAAGAAATGTCTCTATTCTTTATTTTTGAGCCACTGATAAGTGCCAGCAAGCTCTCTATCTGCTGATGCTTGCTGATTCAACTTTCCTTTTAAAACTATCTGGTATTACAACCAGCCTTATAGCGCATGGAAGAAGTAAAGTTACATTTTGCCGGAGTCTCCTGTGGAGATCTTCCATGGGCCGGACCAGTGTAGCGCAATGCCGAAAATCGCTTCTGCGCATGCCCAGACGCCGAAAATGGTTCCTGCAAAGAAGTTATTTTGGCGTCTGGGCATGCGCAGAAGCAATTTTTGGAGCTGCAGAAGAGAGTCCCTGTGCCGCGCTGTGCCAGTTTAGCGCAGCGTGCAGGGACTTGCCAAGCGGGCAGCTCAGGGGCGGCCAGTTAAATGGCCTCCGTGGGCTGCTTCCGGCCCATGGGCCTTAGGTTGCTGACCCCTGATCTATGGCAAGGGAACATCCTGCCCCATAGCAACATTATGCCTTAGAACAATCTAATAACTGCCGCCTTGTGGATTTTTTACTACGTTCACATTTCCCACAGTCCATGTTTCTTATTTATTCAAGCGATAAAGCCTGATGTGAATGATCTCGCACATCAGTCAATGCATGCAATAGAAGCATTCTGATTCGCATTTACCTCACAGTTTGCAATCCTTCTACTCAGATTCAACTTTTTCCGAGACCCTTTGCTTTTATGAAAAAAAAGCGACATGTCCCTTTCTTACAATTTCTACCGTGTCGCCTCCTTGAATTGGGCGCCGCATGGCTACTCCTGTGTAATCGTGGAGCTTTTTGGCCTGCGGCTTATTGCAAGTCCCCTCCCTCCCTAGTTGCCACCCTTCATCCGAAGGTCCCAGTTTGGGATACAGCATTAAAACGCAGTGTTAAAACAACTGTTATAAGAATTTTAAGGTCTTATATATAAAAAATAAATGTTCATAAATGTACCAAGCAAGCACATGCATAAATGTATAAACTGCATGTCTGAAGCCCCACAGAAAAAAGTCCTGGAACCATTTTGTCTCTCCCAAATGACCTCAAATATTTCTCTGCAAGGTCGAAGGAAATGGGGAGCCTCCCCATTGTCTCTTTGCTCACAAATCCCATCTCAAGGGCACAGTTAAGATATGAAAAGGGTGAGCCTGTGACCTGGAGTCAGGAATTGAGTAGTTATCATAACAAAAGAGTGGCCAGGATGCCCAGGTAATCCAAGCAGGTAACCTGGCAGAAAGGATAAAAACAAGGCACTCAGATTTCTGTTGTAGTCCACCCCTTCTGTGATGTACGTATGATGTATGGAGGGGTGGTCTTGGGCTCCAGGGTGGGCAGTTCAAAAGTCTATTTAAGAGCTTGCACATGGTTTGGGGTTCTCTCCCTGCCTCCTGCATGTGGGGGGAGCACCCTGTTGCAACAGTTTAATAAAGATCAGGTGCAAAGTCTAGCTGCTTTGCTTCTCAATATTCTCTGGTTTGCCTTTGTTATTTTCTCCTACCGATTTATTGTTGTTGTTGTTGTTTAGTCGTGTCCGACTCTTCGTGACCCCATGGACCATAGCACGCCAGGCACTCCTGTCTTGCCCTGCCTCCCGCAGTTTGGTCAAACTCATGTTCGTGGCTTCGAGAACACTGTCCAACCATCTTGTCCTCTGTCGTCCCCTTCTCCTAGTGCCCTCAATCTTTCCCAAAATCTTATGGGTCTTTTCCAGGGAGTCTTCTCTTCTCCTGAGGTGACCAAAGTATTGGAGCCTCAGCTTCACGATCTGTCCTTCCAGTGAGCACTCAGGGCTGATTTCCTTCAGAATGGATAGGTTTGATCTTCTTGCAGTCCATGGGACTCTCAAGAGTCTCCTCCAGCACCATAATTCAAAAGCATCCATTCTTCAGCAATCAGCCTTCTTTATGGTCCAGCTCTCACTTCCATACATCACTACTGGGAAAACCATAGCTTTAACTATACAGACCTTTGTCGGCAAGGAGATGTCTCTGCTTTTTAAGATGCTGTCTAGGTTTGTCATTGCTTTTCTCCTACCGATAGAGAACCTAATAAAGGACTCTGTACGGGCTCTTGGGTACCCCACAAGAAAAAAGGAGCAGTTTTTTCTTATAACACAACCTACAACCACAATAAACGAGCTGAGTCCTAAAAACACGCACCTCAGGGATCAGAAGCCGGGTTCTAGAGGTGTGTCTTAAGTATCCTCTGGAAGCTGTGCAAGGAAGGTGCCAGGTGTATCTCTCTTGGGAGGGAGTAACACAGTTTAGGGGCCGCCACAGAGAAGGCCCTGCCCTGGGGAGGGAGGAGAAATTACCAAGAGGCAGCACCCAAGAGGATCTGTAAGGAAGGGAGATTCTGGAGGACAATGCCTGCATCACTTTGCTTCAGGGAATGAAGCCGACCTGAGCATTCCATTCTCACACAGTTCCATAACTGCCACCTTGGGGAGAGTGTCATTTAATTGGTTCCACAGCAGCAGGGCAAGGCAAAGGAGGCCAGAATGTTTTGCCACGTGAATCAAATCTCTCTCTCTCTCTCTCTTTTAATTCCCTCTCTCTTTTTTTAAAAAAACTTATTTATTTGGTTTTTCAAATTAAAATTTTACAATCACAAACATACAACATAAAAACAAGGTTCCAAAGAATCTCCTGTACTTCCGTCCTCCCCATTGTGGCTCCTATTATTCATCATTTCCTCCTGCATCTTTTATGATAATCCAAATCTTTTACATCTCCTTTGTATCCAAAATTCACCATGAAACTACAAGCGTTATTCAAAGATGACCCAAAGCAACTGTTTAAGGATGAACAAGGAAGAATGACTGGTATGCAGATAACATCACAGGGCTAGAAGATATTAATAATTGGAATATATGCACTGAATGAAATAAAACGTGAATCAAATCTCGATGCAATAATGAGTTGGGCTGGATGACCTATGGGTATCCCTTCCAAGGCAGCTCTGAAATTTCTTTCTCAAATGATGGACTGACTGTGATTGGTTACTAGTTAAACATCTGGCTAGTTCAGAGGACAACCTTGAGCTCGGTTAAGAGCTTTGAGAACTTAAAGAAGGAAAGCCACTTGATCCATGAACAGACCACATCTATTTTGGCCCATTCCAACCTTTTTCTTAAGGCTGACATGGACCATTCATAAGGTAGGGATATTCTTCACAACCGTGAGCAGGGGAGGGCAGTGGGGGAAGTGAAAACAAGTGACAATAATTAACTACAACCTTGTTCACTGTTCCTGCTCAGGCAGCACAGAAAAAGCATTTTGCTTCCTGAAATTCATTTTGATCGTGCAGATCAGGATACAGAATGCAGAATACAGTAACCCAGAGCTTTCCAAACTGTGTGTCACACGACACGTCAGTGCAGTGGTTTTCAGCCAGTGTGCCGGGGCACCCTGGAGTGCCTTGAAATATGGTCAGGGGTGCGGCGGGCAACTCTGGGCTCTGTCCCTCTTTCCTTCCCTCCCTCCTCTAATGCCCTCTCGCGTCTCTGCCTCCCAAAGGCTCGTGTGGCTGTTTGTTGCAGCAGCCCTGGCTACAAACTCCCCAGGCAAATGGTGCCTCTGGGACTGGCTAGGGGGTGCTTCCCAGGCCCCTGTGGGGCAGTGTGAGGAGGCACCTCTCAGGGGGGCAGCTCAGAGACCAGGGGTGGCAGCAGAGGCTGCCCAGAGGACTCCCAAGGAGAGGGGAGAGGAGGCTGAGGGAACCCTCCACAAGGGAGGGTGTTTGAAAAGGGGTGAGAGGCTGCCACCTCTGCAGGCAAGGGGTGGCATAACTGGGCTCCTGAGCCCCACAGGGTGGCACAGAAAGATTGTACTTGGTCAAGGGAGCTATGGACCCCAAAAGGTTGAAAACCTCTGCATTAGTGTGTCGGCTGCAGCATTTCAGTTTGTTGCGGGGCTGGAAAGGGGTTAGTTTAACCTCCGGTTTGCTAGTGAAACTGAATGACTGTGTCATGAAATGATGCATGCTTAAAAAGGCGATCAGCCTTCTTTATGGTCCAGCTCTCACTTCCATACATCACTACTGGGAAAACCATAGCTTGAACTATACGGACCTTTGTCGGCAAGGTGATGTCTCTGCTTTTTAAGATGCTGTCTAGGTTTGTCATTGCTTTTCTCCCAAGAAGCAGGCATCTTTTAATTTTGTGACTGCTGTCACCATCTGCACTGATCAAGGAGCCCAAGAAAGTAAAATCTCTCACTGCCTCCATTTCTTCCCCTTCTATTTGCCAGGAGGTGATGGGACCAGTGACCATGATCTTAGTTTTTTTGATAACCGATAGCCAGGTGAAAAATGTTCCTGGCTCCTGGCTAATTTCGAACACTGCTCCTGTATGGATTTAACCAATGTCTGAGTGGGAGTTTCTTTCACCTGTCCTGAATCTCCCAGCCTTTGGCTTCGCGAGATGTCCACGAGTCACGAGAGGAACTGTCGTCCTGTGAACTTCTATCATGTCACCTGAGCGAGAGCCCCAAAGCCAGGGGGCAAGGCGACAAGATCCGAGCAGACGGGTTCTGCCTTCCTGGCGTGATTAGAGAAGGCAACCTGTTATCAATCAAAATAACAAATGTGTCCTCAAGGACGGAAGGCAGTCGTTGGCAGGCCAATTCTTCCGCGGGCGGTTCTATCCCCACATCATCCCTCCTGACAGGTTCTTAAAGATGCCAGTCAAAATCAGAAGCTTCCCCTGCAGGAAACAATTGCTGGCCCAGATGCTCTGCAGTCCAGGAATTAAGCCAATGGTTGGGAACGTTTCACCGCCCCCTCCCTTCCTGCCCACCTGCATCGGCTGCAGGAAATGGCAGAGCTTTGCCAGGTAAAAGACCACCTGTTGGAAATGTCAGCCCTTTCATAGAGCATCCATCCTTTGAGTGGCAAAGACAGCGGCATTTGGAGGGGCCAGGAGGGAAACAAATTCATCTAATTTATATCATGACAATTGGTTATGGTATCCCCAATTGTCTCGGGGTTATCCTTTTTAAACGGTCTGCAAAGCTTCACCCCAATGTTAGATCCTTTAACAGGGGTCCATAGATCCTGGCACGGCTTGGTAGACACAGGAAGAGCCTGCCGGGTCAGGGCAATGGCCCACCTAGTCCAGTATCCTTTTCTTGGGTCCAGATACACATGGGAAACCTGCAAGATTTGAGCAAATGAGCAGCTCTCCCCTCCTGGGGTTTCTATCCACTGGCTTTCAGAAGCATCGCCTAGGAGCCTTCGACAGCCCTCTCTTCCATGCAGTGTTCGAAATTAGCCAGGCGCGTTTTGCTACTGGCGCAGGTGCCATTGCAACTACGTGGAGATTTCTGGGCGCCAGGCTGGCGAGCACAGTTTAAAAACTTCCGCCTTACTCCATAGATAATTCCGTTTCCATTTCCTCTGTGTGTGTTTCTCCTTCTTGTATACTGGGACAAGTGAACTGCTATAAGAGGAAGCTGGAGACAAGCAGTGTAGTTGCGATTGTAGTGTTGGAAGGGACCCCAAGGGTCATTTAGTCCAACCCCCTGGCAAACAAGACAATCCGTTGTGGTGACTGCAACCTAGATTCAAGCTGACATTGGGTCCCTGGCTTATATACCTGAGTTTCTAACACTGCCTCCATGAATTTGTCTAATCCTTTTTTTTAAGCCATCCATCTTGGTGGCCACCCCTGCCTCCTGTGGGAGGGAGTTCCACAGTTTAACTATTTATTTTATGTCCTGAATCCTCCAGTATTCAGATTCATCCGATGCCCATGCAGGCTAGTGTTAGGAGAGAGGGAGAAAGATTTTCGCTGTTCCACTTTTGCCATACAGAATTCTACAAATTTCTATCGTGTCGCCTCTTACCCGTCATTTCTCTAAACCAGGCATCCCCAAACTGCGGCCCTCCAGATGTTTTGGCCTGCAACTCCCATGATCCCTAGCTAACAGGACCAGTGGTCAGAGATGACGGGAATTGTAGTCCAAAACATCTGGAGGGCCGAAGTTTGGGGGTGCCTGCTCTAAACAGAAAAGCCCCAGTTGCTGAAACCTTTCCTCCCTAGGACAGCCCCCTCCATCCCCTCGATCGTTTTAGTACCCGCCTGCGAGACAGGCAACGCACCGCGATAGCCATGCGCTTCTTAAGACAGCTGCTGCTTGTTTACCATTGCATGTGCCCCCTTCTACAAAAATAAGAATAATACCCCAATTCTACCTTGGAGCCTCTGCAAGCACTCAAGACGCAGCCGGGAGTTTGCTCTATAGCCTAGCGATCGCTTCCCTGGGTGATGCCTGCTGACGTCTCCTTGCCAAGCTCATTTCCCGTCTCCCTGGGGACGGCACACGGCTGATTTGAGAGCTGACGCATCCTGGCACAGCACAGGTAGCATTCTCAGTTCCGAGGAGTCACTTTGCCGAGGTCTTAATTCCAGGAACCTCTTTGGCTCGGCTCCCGGAGCAGCACGTGACAACCGCCAAGGGTGCCCTCGTCACCTAAGGGTGACACCTACCATGCGAAAGATCAGCCAAGGAAATGCGTGTTTTGGTTGCAAGGGGCATAGGATGACAGCCTTTTCTCTCTCCCCCGAGGATCTTAGAAAACCGGGGAGAAATATGCCCCTAAGCCCAGCCCCGCTCTTTGGGGGCAGCGGTGGTCAACAAGTGAGGAAGAGGAGAAATGTCTAGCAGCGGAGTGAACTGTCCACCTCTTTGCAATAATTCAGCAGCAATTCAAGAATGGCTGGATCTGGTCAATAGCCCATCTAGTCCAGCATCCTGTTCTCATAGGGGCCACAGAGAACCCTGCAAACATCTAAGCCCAAGAGATCTCTACCCCACTGGGATTTCCCCACTGGGATTTACAAGAAAGAAGATTCCACCTAAACATTAGGAAGAACTTCCTGACAGTAAGAGCTGTTCGGCAGTGGAATTTGCTACCAAGGAGTGTGGTGGAGTCTCCTTCTTTGGAGGTCTTTAAGGAGAGGCTTGGCAGACATATGTCAAGAATGCTTTGATGGTGTTTCCTTCTCGGCAGGGGGTTGGACTGGATGGCCCTTGTGGTCTCTTCCAACTCTACGATTCTATGATTGCAGAAACAGGTTTCCAGGAACATCACTGCTTCTGTCCGTGGAGCCATCCTGGCTAGTTGCCATCCATAGCCATCTCTTCCTCCACGAATCTGTCTAATCCTCTTTTAAAGCCGTCCAAGTTAGTGGCCATCCCGGCATCCTGTGGGAGGGAGTTCCATAGGCTGCCTGCATGAAGAAGTGCTTTCTCTTATATTGAGTTTTGAATTCAGTTGCACCAGCCATTTATTTATTGCATCTATATCCCAACCTTTCTTCCATAAAGCCCAAAGGTGACACACAGGGTTCCTCTTCCTCCCCATTTTATCCTCACAACAACCCTGTGAGGTAGGCTGGGTTGACAGTGAGTGACTGGCCCATGGCTTCATGGCCGAGTGGGGAATTCGAACTCTGCTCTCCCAGGCCCTAGTCCAACACTCTGACCACTGCACCGCACTGTCCCGTAATTTAACCATTCCAAACCACTCCCAACTCTGAAAAGATCCGCTACAGGCCGCAGGTGATCTCGACAGAAACCTGGGCAGATCTGTTGCTAGCCGTTTCTCGCAAATCAGGAACAGTTACAAGGTGGGGCATAAATAGTTTGCATCAGTCCGGCAGCTGGCAATCTTGAGCCTGGTTAGTCAAAAAGCTGAGCCTTTTGTACACAAACACGCCACAGCCAAGTTTCCCCCATCTGTCGCTCCCCCTTTTTAACAAGCGATTTGTTTTAACAAGAGTAATAAGTTGCGGGGGCAGATCACAAAAGCATCCTGTGAAATTCCCGCGAAATTGTGGATCTGTAATGCCCATTTTAAAGCAACCTTGGAAAAGCTCCAGAATTCAGGTTTTGCAAAGAAGCCAAATGTCCATCACACAAAAACAACTAGGGAAAACTAGCCTCTGTCTTGGTGGGATTCTTTTTTAAAAAAGCAATTTATTAGATTTTTCAAATAAACACATTAAACAAAACAAAACATTCCACAACAAACACCACACACACAGATTTTCTGCCGAGCTTTGACTTCCGTCCCTCCCCTCATCTGGTTTTCTTATCAACTCTTGTCTCGCAGTTCCTTTACTCCTCCTACTTAAAGTCATTTCGTAGGATTTATTTCAATCCTGCAAGTGTCTTTTAAACTTCTACAGTTCCTCTCCATATAGTCCACAAATTTACTCCAGTCTTTTTGGAACCTTGCCTCTCCCTGGTTTCGTATCCTGCTAGTCAGTCTTGCTAATTCCGCATAGTCTATCATTTTTGTCTGCCACTCTTCGATCGTAGGTAACTCCTGAGTTTTCCATTTTTGGGCTAACAAAGTCCTTGCTGTGGTTGTCGCATACATAAATAATACTTGATCTTCTTTTACAATCTCTTGTCCTATATGACCCAATAAAAAAGCCTCCGGTTTTTTGGGAAAGGTATATTTTAAAATCTTTTTCAGTTCATTATATGTCATTTCCCAAAATCTTTTACTTTTTTCGCATGTCCACCACATATGATAAAATTCACCATCCTTCTCTTTACATTTCCAGCATGTTTTACTACTCATCCTATACATCTTGGCTAATTTTACTGGTGTTAAATACCATCTGTACATCATCTTCAAGATATTCTCTTTCAGGGCAGTACATGCAGTAAATTTCAATGTTTGATTCCATTATTTCAACCACGCATCATATTCAATATTATACCCAAAATCTTTTGCCCATTTTATCATCACATCTTTGTCTTGGTGGGATTCTTGCAATCGGAGACACATATTTTGCAGAACCCAACTACTTATGTATGGGAACTGCGGAGAGTCGGGCAACAAAGGAATCAACCCTCCCTGGGGTGAAAGGCTGGAGGTCACCGAGAGGTGACCTGCCTTATTTTTTAACCTAAGAGGGGCTAGGGGTCAAATCTCTCTGGAAGCTGTTTTCTTTGATGGGAGAAAGCGTTTCCTGCAAACTCAAGTGCACAGGCAATGGCTGCGATGAGGCAAAGACTCTCTGTACATGCTCAGACACGCTCTGGCATGTGCTGTAACTGCACATGTTTGCTGATGAAATTGGCTCCCAGGCTACGTTTGGTGGAGTCCAGAACAGGTCAAGGCTTTGACAGCAGGCCTTGGCGTAGCTCAGCCATCCTGCCAAGAAAATGCATGGCGAACCCCAAGAAAACTGTGGTTGCAATTGCTGCACGACACGGGGTTGGACTAGACAACCTAAAGATCCCAATATGCGATGGACTCCTGACTGCAAACATCGTCTGGAAGCCCCAGTAAGTTGTTTTAACCGAGGCTCAAAGCGCTTCCACAGTGAACACGCAAACACTTTTTATCACAAGCACAGGCTTCCATCGTGCGCACTATTGCCTGCCCAGTTGTAGGGCCATCCTCTTCACAGAGGTGAGGTCTGCAATTGTAGCAAACATTCACACAGCCCATTGAACGCTGTTGTTGCGTTTCGAACCTCTTTTGAAAACAAGTAGCTTCCACATGAATCACAAGAACCAGCCCCTTACAGAATCAGAATACTTTTAAAAATGGTATTTAAAATGCCCAGGGCTGTACCCCAGCGCTTCAGGGGCACAAACAAACAGCCCAACCAGTGGAGAAGAGAGCCTATGCCATCTTTCAGAATTACACAGAACTCCTTGTCAGAATCTGCATTCTTCCCAACAACTAATTCTATCCAACTGGGAAACTTGCAAATTCCTACATGCCTAGAATTTGGGTCATTTTTTTAAAAAAAGAAGAAGAAGCAAACACTCCTATACAGTTTGACTGTACCTATTAAAGAGATTCGGCGTTTTCTTCTTAGTTGTACAGTACTGAATCCACACATACGAACAGCATATATTTTAATATATATGCTGCATATATTTTAATATATTTAAATTTGTTCATTGCATTTACTGTGTTTCCCCCTTTTTTTAAAGACGCAGTCATAAAATAAGCCATGGCAGGATTTTAAAGCATTTGCGACATATAAGACATATGGTGCTGGAGGAGACTCTTGAGAGTCCCATGGGGACTGCAAGAAGATCAGACCTCTCCATTCTGAAGGAAATCAGCCCTGAGTGCTCACTGGAAGGACAGATCCTGAAGCTGAGGCTCCAATACTTTGGCCACCTCATGAGAAGAGAAGACTCCCTGGAAAAGACCCTGATGTTGGGAAAGATTGAGGGCACTAGGAGAAGGGGACGTCAGAAGACAAGATGGTTGGACAGTGTTCTCGAAGCTACGAACGTGAGTTTGACCAAACTGCGGGAGGCAGTGCAAGACAGGAGTGCCTGGTGTGCTCAGGTCCATGGGGTCACCAAGAGTCGGACACGAATAAACGACAACAAGACATACCCCGAAAATAAGACATACCTCCATGCCATGAGCAAGGCCGCCAAGTGCCCCAGCCAGCCAGCCAGCCAGCCAGCGGGACCCAGCATGCCGGCTGCGGCCTGCCAGCTCGGGGCCTGGAACCGGCTGTTGCTGCAGTGGCAACGCCCGAGCCAGTGGCCTTGCCTCTGCCTGGCCCAGCCAAGGAAGCCTGCCACCTTGCCACCCAGAACCGGCTGCTGCTGCAGCGCTGAGCAGAACACCTGAGCCAACGGCCTCGCTTCCGCCTGGCCTGGCCAAGGAGGCCATAAGGTAATAAAAATCAAATAAAAAAATAAGACATCCCCTGAAAATAAGACACCGTATGTTTTTTTGAGGAAAAAAGATATAAGACGGTGACTTTAAAAAGGGGAAACACGGTATATGACACGTTTTCCTCCTCAAGAGGTAGTTATTCCCCTCATCAGTTAATCTCCAGAACAACCCTGTGAGGTAGGTTAGGCTGACAGACAGAGGGAATGACTGCCCAAGCTCACCTAGTGAACTTCATCATGGAGTCAGGATTCGAACCCTGGTCTCCCAGGTCCCAGTCTGACATGCTTACCATTATGCCACATGTACTGACTGCGGTGCCAACTGGGGTTTAATCCTTTGGAGACATCCTATACCAAAGAGGCAGTATAGTACAGTGGTTAGAGTGTCAGACTGGGAACTGGGAGCCCAGGGTTCAAATCTCGACTCAGCTGTTAAGCTCACCTGGCCGCTGTCTCTCCGCCTAACCTACTTCCCAGGGTTCTTGTGAGGATAACATGGGGGGGGGGACACATCAGGAGCTATCTATTAGGGATAGCTCAGTTGGCAGAGCATGAGATTCTTAATCTCAAGGTCATGGGTTCGAGCCCCATGTTGGGCAGAAGATTCCTGAATTACAGGGGGTTGGACTGGATGACCCTTGGGGTCCCTTCCAACTCTATGATTCCAGGTCGGTAGTGAAGCATCTCTACCTGGCATGCAGAAGGTCAAACCTTCAATCTCTGAGGGCATCCCCAGGTAAAACTAAGACTCTGAAAAGCTGGCGAACACTTGTTGCCAGCTGGATATGCCTTGCGGTGCTGTTGTGGGGGGCTAATGAGGACTAAGACCTGGCAGGGAGCAGGGTTCAAATCCTACCCCACTTGGCCAGAACGCTCCCTGGGTGCTCCCTTGGGCCACTCGCCTGACCCACATCGCAGGGTTGCGCATCCCCGGCAGCTCCTCGGAAGGAGAAAGCAATGCACGAAATACAGAAGAGGCGACGGAGGTTTTGCAAGGGAAGGAAGGGAGACCCTCTGCAGGTGAGGGATCCCCGTCAGTCTACGGCTTCCAAGCCGGCGCAACAACGCCGAAGTTTCCCCCAGGGCTCGGCTCGGGGAGCAGCGCTGCTCCTCCCGCGGCTCCCCTTCGCCCTCCCGGGTCGCTCTGCCCCCCTATTGGGGACACCCCTCATCTCCCAAGTCCGGAGCGCCGGTGGAAGTTGCATGCATGCATGCATGGCACCGCGTTGCAATTGCATTGCATGGCACTCCATGCAACGTCTTCACGCATGCATTGCCTTGCATGCCTGCAAAGGGGTCTCCCACCCCCGCGGTCAGAAGATGCGTCCCCTCCGGCACGGATGCAGCACTGCAAAATAAAAAATAAAAAAACCCGACGCAGCCATACCTGGGGGGCAGCCTCCGCTTCCGCCGCCGGCGCTCCTCCGCGGGGATCCCCGGGCGGCGACGCGGCTCCGTCGCCGGGCTCCATCCTGCTCGCCGATCTCCGCGGGGGCGCAGGCAGGCTGCGCGGGGTCTGCGCGGAAGAGCCCCTGCCCAGCCACCCGCTCGCCGCTCGTCGCCGCTGCGTTCATTCCATCGCAGCGAGAGCTTCAAACAAAACGCCCGGCGCAAGCCCGGCCCGCCAGGCGACGCTGGGAAACGTAGTTCCGCGCACCCCGCGCGGCCGCGGGAGCCTAAGGGCAAGGGGACTACGGATCCCGGCAGCCCCCGCGCCGCCGCCTCCTCCCGGGGATAGAGGGGGAGAGGCCGGGTGGATGGATGGATGGACGGGTGGGTGAGTGAGTGGCAGTCGTTCAGGCGGCCGCCAAGCCTTGGCCCAGAGCCCGGGATGCGCAGGCAGGAAGGGCCTCCCCGAAGGAGGAGGGAGGCGCAGAGCGGGAGGGATCCCCAGGGGTCATCTAGTCCAACCTCCCCAATGCAAGAGTCAAAGTCAGTGCAGGATTTACGTATAAACCAAACAAGCTATAGCTTAGGGGTCCCCAAAAAACTTGGAAAGGGAAAAAACTGGATGTACATTTCCAAAATATAATATAAAAAAACCCAAATATAATAAAACCTACATACAGCAACAGTGTTTTGTGTTTTGTAGGCTTCTATGATGTTAATACTGTAACAATTTATTATTTATACCCCAGCCACTCTGGGCGGCTTCCAACAGAAAAATAAAATACAATAATCTATTAAACATTAAAAGCCTCCCTAAACATGGCTGCCTTCAGAAGTCATGGGCCCCGCCTGCTCCCTCAAATATCCCTGGTTTGCTCCTTTCTATGTATAGGGTGCCTACATTCTGCATGGACTGGTTGCAAGGCAACATGTGCAAATGGCTTGAGATACCTATGAGGTCCATAAATTACCATATAGCATATATTCAACACAAAAAAAAACCCAGACAATTTGTTGTTGACAAAGGACAGCCGGACATAGAAAGGGCCCCATGACTTTCAGTAGCTGAGGGCTTCATCAAACCTAAATCCGGCTCTGGTCAAAGCTGTAGAATCTCTGACAGGTGGCTTGTCCAACCTCTTGTTTAAAAACCTCTGGTGAATCTTGGAATCGTAGCAATGTAGAGTGGGGAGGGACTCCCAAGGGTCATCTAGTCCAACACACACACACACACACCACAATGCAAGAATCACAGCTAAACAATCCCAGACAGGTGGCAGCCTACTTTGAAATGAATCATAGAACTGTAGACTTGGAAGGGACACCCCTGGGTCATCTAGTCCAACCCGCTGCCATGATGCAGGAATCGCAACCAGCACATCCCTGAAAAGATGGCCACCCAAACTCTTTGTTTCAAAACTTCCGAGGAATTGCGGAATCGTTGAACTGTAAGAGTTGGAAGGGTCCCTCAAGGGTCATCTAGCTCAACCCCCTGTGATGCAGAAATGACAGCGAAAGCATCCGGGGTAAGTATGGTAGCTGTCCAGCCTCTGTTTAAAGAGGAAGGAGAGTCCACCATTTTCTGAGGGAGTCCCTTCCACCACTGCGGATGTCAGAAAATCATTCCTGATGTTTAGCCGGAATCTCCTTTCTTGTCATTCCAATCCATGGGTTCGGGTCCTCGCCTCCAGAGCTTGCTCCTTCCTCCATGTGACAGCCCTTGAGATATTGGAAGATGGTTCTCATGTCTCCTCTGAGACTCCTCTTTCCCAGGCTAAATGTACCCAGGGCTCCCCTTCAACCGTTCCTCATCAGGCTTAGTTTCCAGACCCTGGGTCATCTTGGGCGACTGTAGAACCGTCTCCCTTGGGAGGTGGTGGACTCTCCTTCCAGGCAGAGGGCTTTCTCGGTAGTGGCACCCGCCCTGTGGAACGCCCTCCCGCCAAATGTCAAAGAGAAAAACAACTACCAGACTTTTAGGAGACATCTGAAGGCAGCCCTGTTTAGGGAAGCTGTTAATGTTTAATAGATTATTGTATTTTATTGTTTTGTTGGAAGCCGCCCAGAGTGGCTGGGGAAACCCAGCCAGATGGGCGGGGTAGAAATAATAATAAATTATTATTATTATTATTATTATTCCTTGGAGGCTTCTAAACAGAGGCTGGGTGGCCATCTGTCAATGATGCTTGAATCGAGATTCCTGCCTTGCAGGGGATTGGACTAGATGACCCCTCGGATCCCTTCCATCTCTGCAATTCTCCGATTCCAGAATTCCTGCTTCTCCCGCTGTGGCATTTCGAGCCAGGCGCTCCTCCGGCCTCCGGGTGGCGCTGCCGTGCGGCTTGGGGGCGGGGATCTGGGCCTGCGCCCCCGCGCATGCGTACTCTGCGCGAAGACGGACCAGAGAGAGAGAAGGACCTCGCTTCGGGGACCAGTTGGCTGGGGAGGGTGGGCGCATGCGCAGTGGTTTCACCTAGCGGGCGCCGGCCATGGCTGAGTGGACTCCTGCCCAGGTGAGAGGGGTTAACCCTGCGCTGCCCGGGTGGGAAGCAGAGGAGGGGGAGTGGCCTTTAAAAAGACCCCCCCCCCGTTGGTGACCATTTAAAAGTGGGAGGGGGCCGGGGAGGATGATCTGCAAAGGTGGGTTTTTTGGGGGGGGACACACACTGGTGCCCAGGTTGGTTTGGGGGGCTGCCCCCCCTCACTGCATCCTTTGGGGGGGTCCTCCAGACGTGCCAACTTGAATTAAATATTGGGGGTCTCAGCAAGCCCCGCCCCGCATAATCGATCACAAACACACACCATTTGAATGGCGATGACCCCATCAACTTTTTTGGGGGGGTCCCCTCAAATATTTTATTGTGGGCGAGGGAGCTAAGCGCCCTAGGAATTGGCTCCATGCAAGGAGGGGGGACTGGATGGTATTCTGAGGTGGGGAGGGGTGAAAGGGAGCCCCTTCTCTGCTGATCGTGTGTTTTGGGGTGCAAGGGAGGCTGAAGTGTGAGAGAACGGAAAGGTTTCATCCTCTCGGCCCCAGGACTTATCTATTTTTATTCATTCTTTTGCGCTGATCTCCCACCTTTCTCTCTTCCCTACACACACACGGAGCACAAGGGGGGCGGCATGGTTTGCCCCACTTTTTACCCCACAGCAGACCTGCGAGGTAGGTCGGCCCAAGAGAGGCAGCGAATGGCTCCCAAAGTCACAGACAGTGAGCTGCACGGCCAAAGGAGTGGAGGATTTGAACCCAGGTCTTCCCTACCCTAGCCATTGCACCACACTGCCTCGTGATGGGCATATCCCCCCCCCCAAAAAAACCAGAGTTTCTTCTCATAACAACACTGTGAGACAGGTTAGGTGGAGAGGTGGTGACTGGCCGCCGAGGTCACGTCCAGTGAGCTACACAGCAAAAGTGGGGGGATTTGAACCCAGATCCTAGTCGGACACACCCTCCACTACTCCACCACTGGCTCTCTCATCTCCCCAGAGGATCTACAGCCCTGAATCTAGTCTGCTTGCTCATGTGAGAAACTTGATCCCTCTTTTGGCCAATGCTCAACTAATAAACTAATAAAATACCATAAATTGTCCAATGCTCAACTAATAAATTAATAAAGTACAATAAATAATAATAATATAATAATAATTTATTATTTATACCCCGCCCATCTGGCTGGGTTTCCCCAGCCACTCTGGGCGGCTTCCAACAGAAATATTAAAAGACACTAATTTCTTAAAGATTAAACGCTTCCCTATCAGATCGGCTTGCCGATCAGAAGGTCGGCAGTTCGAATCCCCGCAACGGGGAGAGCTCCTGTTGCTCTGTCCCAGCTCATGCCAACCTAGGAGTTCAAAATAATAATAATAATAATAATAATAATAATAATAATAATAATTTATTATTTATACCCCGCCCATCTGGCCGGGTTCCCCCAGCCACTCTGGGCGGCTTCCAAAAAAACAGAAATCCTAAAATACAGAAATCCATCAAACATTAAAAGCTTCCCTAAACAGGGCTGCCTTGAGATGCCTTCTAAAGGTCTGGTAATTGTTCTCTTTGACCTCTAGTGGGAGGGCATTCCACAGGGTGGAAGCACATCAAGTGTAAGTAGATAAATAGGTACCGCTCCAGCGGGAAGGTAAACGACATTTCCATGCGCTCCTGGCATCAGTGTTCCATTGTGCCAGAAGTGGCTTAGTCATGCTGGTCACATGACCCAGAAAAACTGTCTGCAGACAAATGCTGGCTCCCTCGGCCTGTAAAGCAAGATGAGCGCCACAACCCCAGAGTCGTCTATGACTGGACTTAACTGTCAGGGGTCCTTAACCTTTTTTATTTTAAAAAAAAGATCCATAGACATAGAGAATATATAGAGCACGGCCCAGGTACTCTGGCCAAAAGCAATATAATTATATCGCGGAGAAAAATTAACAAGACGTACAAAAAGTTACAATGACAATAGATTAAAGCTGGCTTCCACTTTCTTAATGCCAAGGGCTAAAGAAAATCATCGTTAGCAGGCGCCCAAAAAGAGTACAGCGAAGGTGGCTGCCTGGCATCTAGAGGCAGGGAGTTCCAAAGATCAAGTTTTTGCAAATGCTGACAAAATGTTGCCATTGTGACACCAGTTCTCCGTTCCAAGTGGATGTCACAGCGACTCCGGCACCGTGGAAAGCCCCCCTCTGCCTCGTCTTGCCTCTGTGTCTCCATGGTCTGGTCTCCCCCTTCTTCCTGACACTCTTGTCTTTCCGCTTCCTTCTTCCTTTTCCCTCCCTCTCGCCTCTCTTTCTCCAGCTGCCCCCACTCCTTCGCAAGCACCCTTGCTCTGGTCTGACCCCCTTCTTGCCCGCAGGCTTGGGAATGGGAGGTGGAGCCGCAACACCTGGCCCCCTTCCAGCCGCCGGCCCTCTTTGACCAAGCCGCCGAGAGGGAGATCTACCCGACGGCCGAGATCTCCCTCTGGACCGTCGTGGCTGCCATCCAAGCCGTGGAGAGGAAGGTGGACTCCTATGCCACGCGGCTCCTCAACCTGGAAGGCCGGACGGCCACAGCCGAGAAGAAGATCTTCGAGTGCGAGAAGACCGAGCTGGAGTTCAGCAACCACGTGGCCGCCCTGGGGACCCTCATCCAGGAGTACGGCCTGCTCCAGAGGAGGCTGGAGAACATGGAGAACCTGCTCAAGAACCGAAACTTCTGGATCCTGAGGCTCCCCTTGGGACCGAAGGGAGAAATCCCCAAGGTAAGAAAGAAATAAGGAAGAAAGGAGCTTACCAGGTAGGTTCAGAGAAGGGCCACCAAGGGGATAGAGCAGGCATCCCCAAACTTCGGCCCTCCAGATCTTTGGGACTACAATTCCCATCTTCCCCGACCACTGGTCCTGTTAGCTAGGGATCATGGGAGTTGTAGGCCAAAACATCTGGAGGGCCGCAGTTTGGGGATGCCTGGGATAGAGTCACACACCTATGAATCAAGAGGGGACACGGGTGGCACTGTGGTCTATAAACCACTAAGCCTCTTGGGCTTGCCGATCGGAAGTTCGGTAGTTTGAATCCCTGTGACGGGGTGAGCTCCCGTTGCTCTGTCCCAGCTCCTGCCAACCTAGCAGTTTGGAAGCATGCCAGTGTAAGGAGATACGGTAGTAATAATAATAATAATAATAATAATAATAATAATAATTATTATTATTATTATTATTATTATTATTATTTTATACCCCGCCCTTCCCAGTCAAGACCAGGCTCAGGGCGGCTAACAACAAGAATATCAAAGCAAGCATAAAAGAAACAATTCAATTAAAATGCAGATTAAAAACAGTGTTAAAATTCAATTTTAAAATTAGGCATCTACAAGTGCAACCTCATTTAAATATCTGTAGGATAAAGCCTTAGGGGAGCGTAACACCGGGGTCAGACTGAGTCAGTCCAAAGGCCAAGCGGAACAGCTCCGTCTTGCAGGCCCTACGAAAAGATGGCAACTCCCGCTGGGCCCTAGTCTCCTGAGGGAGAGCGTTCCACCAGGTCGGGGCTAGTACTGAGAAGGCCCTGGTCCTGGTCGAGGCCAGTCTAACCACCTTGTGACTCGGGATCTCCAGTATGTTATTATTTGTGGACCGTAATGTCCTCTGCGGGGCATAATGGGAGAGGCGGTAAACAGGTACCGCTGCGGCAGGAAGGTAAACAGCGTTTCCGTGCGCTCTGGGACTCGTCACAGTGTTCCGTTGCGCCGGAAGCGGTTTAGTTCTGCTGGCCACATGACCTGGAAAGCTGTCTGTGGACAAATGCCGGCTCCCTCGGTCTGAAAAGCGAGGTGAATGCCACAACCTCATAGTCTCCTTTAACTGGACTACTGTCTGGGGGTCCTTTACCTTTACCTATGAATCAAAGAATTATAGAATCCTAGAGTTGGAAGAGACCACAAGGGTCATCCAGTCCAACCCCCTGCCAAGCAGGAAACACCATCAAAGCATTCTTGACATATGCCTGTCAAGCCTCTGCTTAAAGACCTCCAAAGAAGGAGACTCCACCACACTCCTTGGTAGCAAATTCCACTGCCGAACAGCTCTTATTGTCAGGAAGTTCTTCCTAATGTTAATAGAAAGGTAGAGTTGGAAGGGACCCCCCAGGGTCATCTAGTACAACCCCCTACAATGCAGGAATCTTTGGTCTCTGGTGTGTGTCCCATTGCCCCAGGAGCTCAGGTTTCCGCTCGCAAAAGAGAGCCACTCTCATCCATGTCCCAAACAGCAGGCCCAGGAGAGGGAGGGAAGCCCGTCCAGGAATTTTTATTCCTTAAAAGTACATCACAGACAATAATCACTTTAACCACTAGATTAACCAACAAAAGCCTTAGTTGTTGAAGTGCCACATGGATATTATTCCTGTTGGCATCGGGCTGGAGAAGGCAGCTAAAAAGATTTAAAGGGCAACCAGCTATCGCAGCCGGCGTCTGCAGAATGAGTGGTGAACAGAGCGGCTCTAAGAATCTGATGGACCCCATTGGGCTGGCTGTGTGACGATGGACACAAGGAGGTGCTATGTTGCTTTATTTTCTATGTCATAAAGTTTATATGCCGCTTGATGGTTAAAAACAAACAAACAAGCCACCCTCAAAGCAGTTTTCAAAAAAGGCAATAATAATAATAATAATAATAAATTTTTATTTATACCCCGCCCTCCCCAGTCAAAAACCGGGCTCAGGGCGGCTGACACCAACAGAACCACAATAAAACATAAAAACAATTAATTAAAATACAGATTAAAATACAGTATTAAAATTTAAAGTGCAGCCTCATTTCAAGTAGGCCATAAGTGGCTGACACCAACAGAACCACAATAAAACATAAAAACAATTAGTTAAAATACAGATTAAAATACAGTATTAAAATTTAACGTGCAGCCTCATTTCAAGTAGGCCATGAATCCAAGCCATGAGGGAGAAAAACACAGGGGTCAGGCTGAGTCTAACCCAAAGACCAGGCGGAACAGCTCTGTCTTGCAGGCCCTGCGGAAAGATGACAAATCCCGCAGGGCCCTGGTCTCCTGGGAAAGAGCGTTCCACCAGGTTGGGGCCAGTACTGAAAAGGCCCTGGCTCTAGTAGAGGCCAATCTAGCCATCTTATGACTCGGGATCTCCAGAATATTATTGTTTGTGGACCTTAAGGTCCTCCGCGGGGCATACCAGGAGAGGCGGTCCCGTAGGTACGAGGGTCCCAAGTCGCATAGGGCTTTAAAGGTCAAAACCAGCACCTTAAACCTGATCCTGTACTCCACCGGCAAAACAATAAAATGACCCCTAAGAAAAATTAATGACATTAATTGACAGCGTTTGACGAGTTGAAATACCACCAGACTAAAAGCAGGTCGAGACTTCCCATCAGGGTAGGATGGTCTAAGCAGAAATGTTTTTAGAGGCACCGAAAAACATACAGCGAAGGCGCAGCAGCCTGGTGTCAATGTGGCTATTATTATTATTATTATTATTATTATTATTATTATTATTGCTACTATTAGAATTTATTACCCGCCCTTCGCCCCGAGGTCCCAGGGCAGGTCACAACAATGTAAAAGCATCATTAATATTGGAACACAATATTAAACACGGTGTAAGAAGAATTGCAAAAGCAAGGTGGGTCCTGAAAACATACACCTGAAGGGTCAGAGGCTAGGGTCAAGGGGTGCGCCTCGGTCATCCACCGAAAGCTGTACTATGAAGGCACCAGATAGAATCATAGAATCATAGAGTTGGAAGAGACCACGAGGGCCATCCAGTCCAACCCCCTGCCAAGCAGGAAACACCATCAAAGCATTCTTGACATATGCCTGTCAAGCCGCCTCTGCTTAAAGACCTCCAAAGAAGGAGACTCCACCACACTCCTTGGTAGCAAATTCCACGGCCGAACAGCTCTAACTGTCAGGAAGTTCTTCCTAATGTTTAGGTGGAATCTTCTTTCTTGTAGTTTGAATCCATTGCTCCATGTCCGCTTCTCTGGAGCAGCAGAAAACAACCTTTCACCCTCCTCTATATGACATCCTTTTATATAGTTGAACATGGCTATATGCACCTTTGGGAAGGAAGTTCCACAACTTAGGGGCTGCTACAGAGAAGGCCCTCTCTGTTCTCCTGGGGCCCCCCTAAAGAGAGCCCCCACCCCCCACAGATTTGGCACTCAAGAGGGTCTGTAGGGAAGGAGGCGATCTTTCAGGCATTCCAGGTGTTCTGCCTTTCCTGCTGGGAGCACCAGTTTCTGGAAACCACAGGAGGGGAAGAGGGGTCTCCTGCACGGATCCTGCTTATGGGCTTCCCGTGTGAGAACAGGATGCTGGAGTGTATGGACCGGTGGCCTCATCCAGCAGGGCTCTTTTCATCTTCTTACAATGGCAGCCGTGATGGAGGGCTTGGTCAGGATTTCTGAGTCACGGGCGGCTCTGATTTCAGGTTCCCGTGACCTTTGATGACGACGCAGCCAACTTCTCCGCCCAGGAGTGGGCCAGTTTGGAAGACTGGCAGAAGGAACTCTACCAGAATATCACCAAGGGGACCTACGAACCGCTGATCTCCCTGGGTAAGTGGCTGGCATATCTTTCTATCTTCTTTTTCTTTGTAAAGTTCTTTATTTCCTAACGTTCACAAAATGCACTGAATTGCAGTTACTGTTTGGGCTGCCCAGATCATATGCAAGGCCAGTTCTTTGGACAAGAGGCTGGCATTCCTTAGAAAAAGGAATGGAGCTGCCGGGTTTGTCATCCGTCAGATTTCCCTCCAGACTTTCAGCACCTGCTTTCTGATCTGCTTCCCCCAACAGACTCTGCCATTTCCAAAGCTGACGTCCTCCCCCCGATGCGACAAGCGGAGCGTCCCTGTGCCACGGATCACGAATTTGTGGGGGGCAAGGGATTCCCTGCAGAGCCCAGAGCAGGTGAGTCGAATCGGAAGGTGGGTAATAAAGATTTGCCATCGTGGCTAAAGCGTCTGTCCTGTCCTGTCCTGTCACTTGCGGGCGGCACAGAAAGGCGGTGGGGGAATAAATGTAACGGGAATGAAATATGCAGACAGGGAATGTAGGGCTAAAGTGCTGCTGGGCCACACACAGGTCTGCTGGGGCTCACACCTGCCCAGAAGGTACATTCCCAAACGTTAAATCCTTGGGAGCCTAATCCCAGAAGTGAGAGGGCTGGCGGACATATTCAGGAGTGAGGAAAGGAGGAGCACATTTTCTGCGGCTGGGTGCCGAATTCCAAACTGGGCCTTCAAAGGAAAACAAGGCCCGTGCATAACCTAGCCAGCATCTCGGTCAGTTTCCCGCCACTGTTGCTGCTTGTCTCTGAAGCCTGCAAGCATTCTGCATCCGTTGCAATGTGCCTGTTGCTCTCGTTGCCAGAAGCAGGTCCCTTGCCTTCCAAGGAGGACCTCTTGACCTGGATTAAGCAGGAAGAGCTTCCCAGGAGAGGGAAATGGGACCTGGAGCGAGAGATCCCCCCAGTTCCCGGCTATGGTGAGTGTGCCCGGCATTAGATGTGATTCTTCCATTGCTCTTGGGGTGACTTCCAGCTCTAAAATTCTAGGTATCTGTGATTCTGTGCATCCAGGTTGTCCTGTTGTTTCAATTTTTTTTTTAAAAAAATATCCCTGCCTCTGGTTTACGTAATATCTAAATTATGTCTGCACCCGTTTCCATATTAACTGGATCTTAACCACTTCCTTAATCAGGAATTCCGGTGCTGCTTTATTTTTATTTTTATTTTAATTTTAAAAAAAACTTTATTTAGATTTAGGTTAAAAATACATTCAACACACACTGAAGAAATACAGACATACCAAACAGACACTAATATGTAAATAATAATATACAAAATCATATAGAAATAATAATAAGGCCATCCATAATTTAATCTCCAAATAATAATAAATAGAATAATCATAATATAATATAAATAATAATAAACATAATATTCATAAACATGAAAATTCTCAACAATACATAAACACAAAAGAATAAAAGAAAGAAAAAAGAAAAGAAAGAAAGAAAAGAGACAAAAGATGAAAAGAAGAGAAAACTAGAAGAACATACATTCATCACATCATTCATACCCCTCCCCAAAAAACCAATAACGATATCCCATTAATTCATCAAAAGTCCCGATCCCGTACCTATATTTATCCCGCTAAAGACTTCCACTTATCTCTATCTCTGATTTCATTAAATGTTATTTTCTAGTACTGCATTCCCAATTCTATATAATTAAATAGGTATATCCAATGATCATCAAATAAAATGTAAACTCAAGTGACATTTAAAATACAAAATAAAATATAGTAGAATAGTATAATAAATCACCATTTTCCAATTGTCTCCGTATGTTTTAATTCAATATGACTCAATACGAGGTGCTAAAAATAAACCCAAGGAATTCCGGTGCTGCTTTAGACCAGCTGTTGCCAACCAACCTGACGCCCTCTGGACGTTTTGGCTGCAACTTCCAGTGGCTCAGCCTTCCCCTCCCCTCTTCCTCTGGGCTGGGAGGAAGACTTTGCACTGAGTTCCACTTCCGCACGGCTTGGTTGTGTTGTCCAAGGGGCTTAAAACAAACTGCGGTTAGTTTCGAAAGCCAGGGTGACGGACCGGGCTTCCGGGTTCTCAATTCTCCTTGTCTCTTAGGCAGGCAAGGGTGTTGTGGATTTTCTTCAATGAACCACACCAATCGTGGCATTTAAGGAAACGTCACGGGGCCATAGCAGCAGCCTCTGGGGCACCCGGAAAAGTGGAGTCCACATGCCTGTGAATTTCACATGCTTCTATAGAGGCCGTCACTCGCCTTAGCTTAACATGCGCATAGAAATAAAGTCACATTCCCCGAGGAAAAGCAGGCCTGCGCTGTCAAATCAGTTCAGCAGGAACAAGGCGCCTAACTCTTCCTGAGCCAGTTCAAGGCTGAGTTTTTCCTGCGCAAACATTCCTAACACAGATTATCCACCCATTCAGATTCTTCACACAATCTCCTTTTATGCCCTCTGTTTTTGAATCTCTTCACAGGCTGCCTAGAATTCCCACCAAAGGGTAATAATAATAATAATAACAACAATAATTTTATTATTTGTATGCCGCCCATCTGACTCGGTTTCCCCAGCCACTCTGGGCAGCTCCCAACAGAATATTAAATACATGCTAAAACATCAAACATTACAAACTTCCCTAAAGAGGTCTTTTGCTATCCAATGCTGGCGAGATCATTTTAACTGGAGATGCCGCAGAGACCTTTTTCATGAAAACCTGGGCACAACCACTCTGGTATAGCCCTCCCCCCCAAAAAAAATATTGTTAAGAGGACGGGGTGTTTACTAAAACCTCTTGAGCTCCCTCCAAAATATTTCTGATATTTCTGTTCCAAATGAGGGTTGTTGTTGTTTTTTTGCCTGGTGGTGATGAACAAGTCTCGGGGAGACCTTTTCCTGGAGGGGGTGGCTCTAGCGTAGGAAGCTGAGTGTTGGAAGATTCAGGTCAGATGCAATAAAGCCCTTCTTCACATAGCGCATAGTCAGTCTCTGGAACTCTCTCCCACAGGAGACATTGATAGCCACCAACTTGGGGGGTTTAAAAAAGGATTAAACAGATTCGTGGAGGAGAAGAGATATATATGACATATATAGAAGAGATATACTTGACATATATAAAAGGATGTCATATAGAGGAGGGAGAAAGGTTGTTTTCTGCTGCTCCAGAGGAGTGGACACGGAGCAATGGATTCAAACTACAAGAAAGAAGATTCCACCTAAACATTAGGAAGAACTTCCTGACAGTAAGAGCTGTTCGGCAGTGGAATTTGCTACCAAGGAGTGTGGTGGAGTCTCCTTCTTTGGAGGTCTTTAAGCAGAGGCTTGACAGGCATATGTCAAGAATGCTTTGGTGGTGTTTCCTGCTTGGCAGGGGGTTGGACTGGATGGCCCTTGTGGTCTCTTCCAACTCTATGATTCTGTGAACTTCCTGACAGTAAGAGCTGTTCGGCAGTGGAATTTGCTGCCAAGGAGTGTGGTGGAGTCGCTTTCTTTGGAGGTCTTTAAGCAGAGGCTTGACAGGCATATGTCAAGAATGCTTTGATGGTGTTTCCTGCTTGGCAGGGGGTTGGACTGGATGGCCCTTGTGGTCTCTTCCAACTCTACGATTCCATGATTCTAAGAGGGCTCTCTAGGGCTCCTAGCCAGGATGGCTGTGCTCTGCATTTTCAGTCGGTGGCAGCCATGCTTCTGAATCCCACTTGCTGGAAACCTCAGGAGGGGAGATGGTTGGTTTTGTGTGCAAATCCTGCTTTAGGTTTTCCCTCTGGTTGGGCACTGTGAGAACAGGTTGCTGGACTAGATGGGCCACTGGCCTGATCCTGCAGGCTCCCCTTTAGGTCCTTAATCCTTGCCTGTTCCTTTTTCTGCCTCCCCCAGATGATGACAGCGCTATGATCAAGCGTGAAGAGCGTAATCTGAGGGCGGCTCCCAAGCTCCCTCTTCCCGCCCAGGGGCTGCTGCCGCCCGGGATGGCCAGCGAAGACGTCTTCCAGGCCCCCAAGCCGGACGGAGGCTGCGAGAGGCAGGGCTGTGCTCAGGGGGAGAAACCGGCCCCTCCTGCACAGAGGCCCGAAGAGGAGCGCCCCACACGGCCAGGGGGCTGCTGCAAAGAGCCGGAGGCGCCAGCCCCTCCAGACGCCAGCCCCAAAGGAGACCCATTCCCCTGTGGCAAGTGCCACGATGGCTTGGCCTACGAGCAGCACTTCCCCTTGCCCCAGAGTGCCCACACAGGGGGCGAGGAGTACAGCGAAGGCACGGCGGCTGAGCCTGGCCCACAGCAGATTTCGGAGCCCGACGGTTCCTGCGCAGACTACAAGAGCAGCTCCGGGGAACACGCCTCATCCCAGGCGGCGGAGAGACTTCACACCTGCTCGCTGTGCCCCAAAAGCTTCCGCCTGAAGACCAGCCTCCTGATCCACCAGCGGACGCACGCGGCGGGCAAGAGCGAGAGCGCCTTTGTCTGCGCCGAGTGCGGCTGCGGCTTCAGCCACCAGGGCCAGCTGACCCGGCACCAGGCGGTCCACGCCGAGCGGCCGCACCAGTGCTCAGAGTGCCCCAAGGCCTTCAACCGCAAGTCCAGCCTGGCGGTCCACCTGAAGACGCACCGCGAGCGGCCCCGGCCCTTCCACTGCCCGCAGTGCGCCAAGACCTTCATCCGCAAGCAGCACCTCGACGACCACACCCGCACGCACACGGGCGAGAAGCCCTACCAGTGCCCCGAGTGCGAGAAGCGCTTTGCCGAGAAGTCCAAGCTGACCAACCACTACCGCATCCACACGGGGGAGCGCCCCTACCGCTGCGGGCAGTGCGACAAGCGCTTCGTCCGCGCCCACCACCTGGTCAAGCACCAGAGCAGCGTCCACCAGGCCGGCGCCAAGCCGCACGCCTGCCGTGAGTGCGGCCAGAGCTTCCCCCACGCCCAGGCCTTCATCAGCCACCAGGCCAGCCACGCCAACGGCGAGAGGCGCCACCGCTGCACCGAATGCCTTCGGACCTTCGCCCGCCGGAAGTACCTGCTGGAGCACCAGCGCATGCACACGGGCGAGAACCCCTTCGCCTGCCTCCACTGTGGGAAGCGCTTCCGCTACAAACAGTCGCTCAAGCAGCACCTGCGGGTGCACAGCGGCGAGCAGGCGCCCGCAACACCCACGCCGGGCCCTGAGCAGGCCCTGCCACCCAGCAGCAATAACGCCCCCCTGGAGAAATCTCTCTTCCCCGCCAGCCTTTCCAGCGGGACCTGAGGGCATGCGGCAAACAGACAACGCCCCCTTGGCCAAACGGGCGGGCGGGCCGCAAAGCCAGAATCCCGTTTGCGACCCCGAACCTCCCTTTGGCCTCAGCTCCCGCCGGTGGGCGTGCATTTTTGCCAACCGGGGCTGAAGCTCTAGGCTGATGAGCAGCCGTCCGAGCGCTTTTGCACCCCGCTCGCCACGTTTCGTTTCCCGGAAACGCTTCGAGAGCGCGATGGAACGATCGAGGACGTGGGCCGGCGCTGGCGCTTCCTGGCAGCCGCCGAAACCGTCTCAGCATTCAGACTCGGGCAACGGGATGCCCGAGATGTGGTTGTGTGAATCGGTCCTGTCCGGTCGCCATTCCCTCTCTGTACTGTGGGTGGAGCAAGGATGCCAGTCGTTGCTCGGCGGCCTCACAGCTTCCTCTGCCTGTGAACGTCCACAGAGAGAGGCAGGCAGGCATCGCAGGCTCTCAGCTCAGATCCTCGTGCCCAGCACCCTTGGGAGAAGCTGCACACTCCCTGCTTTACAGGTTCGTCGTGCGGCTGCGACGAAAGCGGAACGGTGCTGAGGAAAGGAGATCTGAAGAACAAGAAAAGGCAGGAAGGCGGACCAGAGGAGTTCGTTCATCAGGCCTGACCCATACCAGGACCCCAAACTGTGGAGAAATACAGTGCGAGAGGAGCCTTCTGAGTGGTGGGGTATTAGATGCACTCCAGTGGTTGTAGGGATAGGGGGTGGTTCCACTGGGAGCCTTCCAGCAGCATTTTCCAGCTTGCCAGATGTTTCGGACTCCAGCTGCCACCAGCCACACTGCCCGAAGCTGTGATCCAAAACAGCTGGAAGCTGCCTTGTAGCAGGCTGAGCAAAACAGCTGGCATGTTTCCGGTTTGCCTGCCTGCCAGAACGTGGAAATAGGCTCTCCTGCAAATAGTTTGGCCTGGGCACCCAGAAACCAACGTTAACCTGGCTGTTCCTACAAGCTTCCCTCTGGGGCGCAGCACCTGGGGGTCTGCTCTGCCCCATAGCTTTCCCCACATCACGGTCTACCCCCCACCCCACGCTCCTTGGTCTCCCATTTTCCTGCCATGATCACCCTGTGCTTCAAAATCTACAACCCAGCTGGCTTTTTCTCTAGGTTTTTGGTGCGCTTCCTTCTTTTTAGAAAACAAAATGCGGGCTTTTACACACATCCCCTGGTTGTTTTAAGTCTGCTCTGCTTCGGCCCCTCTGCCCAGTTAGCAGGTTACATGATTTTTGGAGCAGCTGCTGTTCGGAGTCTCTCTTTTGCTGCACGCGTTTCGTGACAAGACAGCCTGAGCGTTCGTCGCAAGACCGAGCCCGGGGGCATTTGCAGAAGGCAAAGAAGAAACCAAAGATGTCATGAAGGAAAGATTGGGCTTCAAGACAGACTGGGCTGAGTGAGGTGTCCCGAGAGGCCCAAAGGCCAGGGCAGGTCGAGGCCACTGGGCCGCCTTCCATCCTGAACTTGCCCAATCTTCTGCACAGACTGCAATATATATATTGAATAAGAAGCACACAGCATTTGGGGGGCCTGGCACTCCTCCTCAGCAGCCTCAGCTGCAAAAATGGCAATTTTAACTTTTATCTTTTTTTAAAAAAACGGGATATTAATAAAGATTTTGTATCGGTTCTTCGGATAATGGCTAAAGCTTGCGTGTTTCTGCTTTGAAAGGGGAGAGGCCATTGGAACCCTCATTAAAACATATATTCCATGTAATATAAGTGAAAACGCATATATTAGAAAACATTAAACCTCTGGAAACCCTTTATAAACCAGCAGCGCTTACTAGATTGGCTCCAGACTTCCTTGCTCAAAGCCCAGCTCTCCACAGGCCTCAAAATTCGGTGCAAAGGCTCTGGGGTTGCTAGGTGCTGTTTAGGCGCCATTTCCATGCTCTTTCGGGGGCCATTTTTGCCCCCTTTCGTGCCACTTCCGGGTTCGCGGTGATGTGCATCACTGTGGTCGCACGTGACTCGGGACATGTGTAAATGGGGAGTCTGCTGTATTGCGAGAGGGGCTTGTTTATCCATTGGCCGCCCTCCACCCTGATTTCACAGCATTGAAACACAATATCAAAAACGGTTTAAAACAGCTGACAACCATGAAAAGAGAAATAAGGTGGGTCTCAAACCAGACACCTCATGTCTTGGAAGCCAGGGTGGAGGAGAGGGGTGTCTTCGGCATCCTCCGGAAGCTGTGCAAGGAAGGTGCCAGGCATGTATCTTTTGGGAGGGAGCGCCACAGTTCAGGGGCCGCCATAGGGAAGACATTGTACCCTCTGGGCCTCTCCCACCTTCAGCCTCTGAGGAACCCCCAGGAGGACCCCACCTGCCGATCTCGGCATCATAGAATCATAGAGTTGGAAGAGACCACAAGGGCCATCCAGTCCAACCCCCTGCCAAGCAGGAAACACCATCAAAGCATTCTTGACATATGCCTGTCAAGCCTCTGCTTAAAGACCTCCAAAGGAGACTCCACCACACTCCTTGGTAGCAAATTCCACTGCCAAACAGCTCTTACTGTCAGGAAGTCCTTCCTAATGTTTAGGTGGAATCTTCTTTCTTGTAGTTTGAATCCATTGCTCCGTGTCCGCTTCTCTGGAGCAGCAGAAAACAACCTTTCTCCCTCCTCTATATAACATCCTTTTATACATTTGAACATGGCTATCATATCACCCCTTAACCTTCTCTTCTCCAGGCTAAACATACCCAGCTCCCTAAGCTGTTCCTCATAAGGCATCGTTTCCAGGCCTTTGACCATTTTGGTTGCCCTCCTCTGGACACGTTCCAGCTTGTCAGTATCCTTCTTGAACTGTGGTGCCCAGAACTGGACACAGTACTCCAGGTGAGGTCTGACCAGAGCAGAATACAGTGGTACTATTACTTCCCTTGATCTAGATGCTATACTCCTATTGATGCAGCCCAGAATTGCATTGGCTTTTTTAGCTGCTGCATCACACTGCTGACTCATGTCAAGTTTGTGGTCTACCAAGACTCCTAGACCCTTTTCACATGTACTGCTCTCAAGCCAGGTGTCTCCCATCCTGTATTTGTGCGTTTCATCCCCCCCCCCCCCCGAAGTGTAGTACTTTACATTTCTCCCTGTTAAAATTCATCTTGTTTGCTTTGGCCCAGTTGTCTAATCTGTTAAGGTCATTTTGAAGTGTGATCCTGTCCTCTGGGGTATTAGGTGACCCCATGGACCAAGGCAGAATAGAGTGGTATTATTAATTCCCTTGATCTGGGCACTAGAATTCTGTTGATGCAGCCTAGAACAGCATGAGTTGTTGTTGTTTTTTTACTGCTGCATCACACTGTTGACTCATGTTAAGCTCGTGGTCCACCAAGACCCCGAGATCCTTTTCACATGTACTGCAGGTAAGTCAGATATCCCCCATCCTATATTTGTGCATCTGGTTCTTCCTGCCTAAGTACAGAACCAGACATTCATCCCTATTGCTATGAGTGCAGCAAGAGCCTGCCGTGGAAGGACTCGCAGCGTGTGGGGGCGGTGAGGTTCTGGCACCTCTTTTCTAGAGAAAAAGCGCTGCCTTTACTGTTACGGTGTACTAGATTATGAAGTCCTCAAGCCCCCCTTGTCTCTCCCAAGGATCCTCCCAAGACCATTCAATCCCAGAGACTCCAGATGAATGCTGCTCTCAGAGCGAGTTGGTGTTCTTGTCAGAATAGGATCACTTCTTCCCTGAAATTCCTCTCTGCCTCTTGACATTCACGGTTCCCTTTTGGGCTCCTGCTTAAAATATGCTTGTCAGGCAAGCATTTCCGGACACATAGATGTTGATGAGTTTTAATCTTGTACTGTTAACATTAACATTGCCGTCTGCTATCAGGGCGACCAAGTCTGTTTCAGTAGCACCAGACTAGGGAAGGTCAACCTAACCATGAAAAATGGTTCCCATAGCAATTTCCACGTACCAAAGCTCTCTCATTCAGGCCCGCGCTCCCTGTTAGAAAGGAAGGAGTCCGCTAATTCTCTTTTTGGACCACAGTACGCTCTGCTGCTTATGTCCTGCACCCAACTGGTGACTGGAACGTAATGGAGGACTCTCTGAACATCTGCAACCATCATCACACCTTTTGGAACTGGTTTCAGAATGACACTGTTGCGGAGGCCACAAGTCCTTTCAAAAATCTCAATGAAACAATGAAACAATACAACAATGAAAATCTGCGGAAAAACTGAGGAAGGAAGTTGAGCGGTTCCTCCAGGTCAGCAGCACTTCGTGGAAATCAGCCTCTTCCTCCTGAGTTTGAAGGGACCCCCCCCCCCCAAGTCTCATAAGAACGTAGAAAAGAAAATAAGAAACACCCTCCCCCTGGACTTGTCCAGTCCTCTTTTAAAGTCATGGGATCCTTTTCACATGTACTGCTCTCAAGCCAGGTGTCTCCCATCCTGTATTTGTGCCTTTCTTTCTTTTTTGCCCAAGTGTAGTACTTTACATTTCTCCTTGTTAAAATTCATCTTGTTTGCTTTGGCCCAGTTGTCTAATCTGTTCAGGTCATTCTGAAGTGTGATCCTGTCCTCTGGGGTATTAGCCACCCCTCCCAATTTGGTGTCGTCTGCAAACTTGCTCAGGATGCCCTCAAGCCCATCATCCAAGTCATTGATAAAGATGTTGAATAAGACTGGGCCCAAGACAGAACCCTGTGGCACCCCACTAGTCACTACTCTCCAGGAAGCATTTGGGGCATGAGTCGTATAGGGCTCTAAACACCAGCATGGGCACCTTGAGTTGGGCCCAGAAATGAACTGGCAACCAGCGTCGCTGTTTTCAAACGGGTTACGGGAGATCAAGATGGAACCCCAGCCAGTCATTTGGCTGCTGCCTTTGGGACCAAGTGTGGTTTCCAAGTCGTCTTCAAGGGCAGCCCCACATGGGGAGGGTTGCAACACTCCGATCTGAAGCCAAGCCACAGCATAGAGGACAGGATCCGCTGCTCCCTTGTATAAGAGGAAGAGGCGAAACAGGGCACCTGTTCTGTAGGCACCACCCCAGCCTATTACAGAGTGGCGAGAAGCAGACTTGGGTCAGTTTTCAGCCAGTGTGCTGTGGCACCCTGGGGTGCCTTGAATGATGATCGGGGTGCCACAGGCAACCCTGGCCTCTGTCCCTCTTCCCTTCCCGCCCTCTGATGCCCTCTTGCATCTCTGCCTCCCAAAGGCTTGCACAGCTGTTTGTTGTAGCAGCCCTGGCTACAAGCTCCCCAGGCAAATGGTGGTGCCAGGTGGTGCTGGGTGCCAGGAGCTGCGGCGGTCTTGGAGTAAGCAAGCAAGTGGGCGAGGGAGCCCTGCCAGCCAGTCCGCAAAGCCCTTGCTGTTGGGAATGGACAGACAAGTGGGAGGCTGGGCAGGCAGGCAGGTGCCTGTCTTGTGCTTGCTGTGTAGTGGCGAAGGGGAGCCTTTCCGCCATGTTGCTGCCCGGGCCAGGTAGATAATGTGGCCCTGTTTTTAACCCTTTTGCTACTTTTTTCATTTTAATGATTGTGAGTATGCTGACCGAGGCCTCCTTTAGATTTGGAGGCCCGCACCAAGTGGCCCATATGACACCCCCCCCCCTCATTCTATCTGTTGCTACGGGGCTATGGGGCTTCACTATTTGACCCCCCCCCCCTTTGGGATTTTTAAAGTAGTTCTCTACGTCCCAGGGCACATCATCACCCCTGATCCTTAATCTAAATATATAGAAATGTTCACGATGCATGCACAGGGGCCAATGTATGGAGATACAGGGGGGATGGGACAACAGAGGGCTCAGACAAAAGTAAATACTGGGAAATAGAACCCAGAACATAAGTTATTTCTCCAAGGGTGGGGGCCAAGGTATGGAGATATATGGGGGAGGGGCCAACACTCCCCAGGAACAACAGAGGGTTCAGACAAAAGTGCATGCTGGGAAATAGAACCTAGAAGCTAACAGTTCCTTTTCGAGGGTGGGGGCCAAGGTATGGAGATACAGGGGGGAGGGGCCAACACTCCCCAGGGACAACAGAGGGAAGGGTATCCTACGGAAACACAGGGATGAGCCAGGGAGGAGGGGCAGGATACGTCATGGATCGTGACAGGGTGGGGGTGGGGATCACAGGAAAGAACCACAGCAACGCGTGGCCGGGTCAGCTAGTAAATAAATAAACGCCATGATTCCCCATTGCAGGGGGTTGGGCTGGATGACCCTTGGGGGCCCTTAAATGCTTCTATGTATTATCATTTAGCTGTGACTCCTGCATTGCAAGGGGGCGGCCTAAACGACCCATGGGCGTCTCTTCCATGCCACGATGTTACGATCACCCCGCAAAGATCTGCCTCGGCCGACGCCTGCCTGCGTGTGATCAGATTTATTGGCACACGAGGTAAAATAAGACATGAAAAGAGGGAGAAAGGGGGGAGGGGAGAAACCACACCCATATCTCCATATTACATTTTATTATCAATAAAGAATATATATAAAAATAACAATCAGATTTATTGCTAGCCCAAGTCAGCTGTGTGCCAGAGCCAGGCAGGCTGCCTGCCTTCGACCTTTCTGGGGGTTTCCAGAAGGGGAGACCCTCACTATACAGCTCCTTTGCCCCCTTCCGTCACCCCACCACCTCCGTTTTCACGAAAGGAGCTCGGCTGTCGGGATGTGTTGCCCATGGGCCACCCGCTGCGTCAATGTGGCTGCTCTCGTGCAGTTCCAGGCTTCGCTGGCAGCGGAAGGCCTTGCTGCAGACGCGGCAGGAGTGACCCTCTGGCCGCTTGCCCGTGTGCGCCGCCTGGTGCCGGAGCAGCCAGGAGCTGCACGCGAAGCTCTTGGCGCAGTCCTGGCACTGGTGGAGCTTCTCCCGGGCGTGGGAACGCAGGTGCTTGAGGAAGCCGGCCTTCTGGGGGAAGCTCTTCCCGCAGCGCGTGCAGGAATAGGCCCTCTCTCCGCCGTGGGTGTTTTGGTGCACCGTCAGGTTCGTCATGCGAGTGAAGCGCTTGTGGCACTGGGCGCACTGGTAGGGCTTCTCCCCGGTGTGCGACCGCCGGTGCTCCACCAGGGTCGAGAGGCGGCCGAAGCGCTTCTCGCACTCGCCGCAGGCGTAGGGCTTCTCCCCGGTGTGTGTCCGCTGGTGCTCCACCAGGGTTGAGAGGCGGCCGAAGCGCTTCTCGCACTCGGCGCAGCCATAGGGCTTCTCCCCGGTGTGGGTGCGGTAGTGCGTGGTCAGCGTCGACTGGTGGACGAAGGCCTTCCCGCACTCGGGGCAGGAGAAAGCCCTCTCGCCCAGGTGGGAGCGGCGGTGCCGGGTGAAATTCTCCTTCCGGACGAAGGTGTGCCCGCAGTCAGAGCAGATGTAGGGCCGCTCGGGGGAACCCCGATGGAGGTGAAGTCCGTCCGGGGGGCCAGGATCCCTCTCTGGCGCCCCGGGGGAGACTTCTTCGGGGAAGCCCGGGGGTAACGCTTGACCCAGACCATAGCTGCCATTCACGTCCTGGTAGACGATCTCTTCCGATCTCTCTGCCAGAGTCCAGCGGGCCTCCAGCTCCTCAGGGGTCGCCCATTTTTGGTGCGTCAGCCAGCTGTCAACTGCATCAACGATTTTTTTAAAATTTTTTTATTTTAGTGAACAAATAAAGAGAATGAAGTGAGTGGGGGGAGGAAAAAGTGCTTGAGATTGTAAATGGTTCAATAAGCACTGCTATTATTGCAATCAATATACCACTATTAACAAGCCAGGGGACCCAGATGGCTCTGTGGTTTAACCCACAGAGCCTAGGGCTTGCTGATCAGAAGGTCGGCGGTTCGAATCCCTGTGACGGGGTGAGCTCCTGTTGCTCGGTCCCAACTCCTGCCAACCTAGCAGTTCAAAAGCATGTCAAAATGCAAGTAGATAAATAGGAACCGCTACAGCGGGAAGGTAAACGGCGTTTCCGTGTGCTGCTCTGGTTTGCCAGAAGCGGCTTTGTCATGCTGGCCACATGACCTGGAAGCTATACGCCGGCTCCCTCGGCCAATAATGCGAGATGAGCGCGCAACCCCAGAGTCGGTCACGACTGGACCTAATGGTCAGGGGTCCCTTTACCTTTACCTTTATACCATTATTAACAAGCCGTTGTAATTTTACAAAAATGCATTCCAAGTATCGTTATATTTATCCGTGTACAACCTGTGTCTAAATCCACAGCGCTCTGACCCAAAGCCTGTGGTCACCATCTGAGACCCTTCTTCATGTGTACTTCTCCACAAGAGGTCCAGAGGGTGGCAAAACAAGAACAAGGCCTTCTCTGCAGTGGCTCGCCGTTTGCAGAATTCTCTCCCTAGATAGATTCACCTGGCACCTTCATTATACATCTTTAGGTGCCAGGCAAAAACGTACCTATTTATCTACTTGCACTTTGACGTGCTTTCGAACTGCTAGGTGGGCAGGAGCTGGGACCGAGCAACGGGAGCTCACCCCGTCGCGGGGATTCGAACCGCCGACCTTCTGATCGGCAAGCCCTAGGCTCTGTGGTTTAGCGCACAGCGCCACCCGTGTCCCTTTGACTTTAGGCCTTGGCAAACAAAGCGACATTTTACTCCAGAGATGCCAGCGCAGCCTGATCCCTGGCGCTTTACTTCACTGAAAAACTGCCTTGCAAAAACTGGAAGAGGAAATCAGTATTTTTCCACCTATGAATGCATCCCCTGCTGGTCAAGGGATTAAGGCCTCTTTGAGAGGGCAGAAGGATCTCTTACTTACTACTCCACTGGACTAGAGAGATTAGACATCTCCGCCACAGAGAGACAGGCCACCATCCCCCCCAAACACGCCCCCCCCCCAAAGCTCCCCCAATATATCCTCTGAAAGCATTTAAGAGCCTTTTTCATTTTCAGAGCCTCTTGGGATGTTAATGCCAGGCCCATTGGTCTCCAGAACAAAAGGCTTAACAGCTACCCATTTCTGGCTTTCACAGATTTTAAGAAAGGGCCATTGATCACTCACCTGGGGTTATTTTGTTTCCCAGACTCTCCTCCTCCTCCTCCTCCTGCGCCAAGGGCTGCTGCTCTTCTTTTACCTGCGAGGAGGAGGCAGCTTCGGAGATGGACTCAGGAGAGAATGCAGAGGAGATAGGAGAAGATGGGATTTCTTCCTTCCCTGAGAAAGATCCATGAATTGTCATTATTATTTATCACATTTCTATAGGGCCCTTCATCTGTAGACATCTCTGGGTATTTTTCACAAGAAAAAATACAATGTGAAAACTGAAAATATGTAATAAAAACAAGAACCAAAAAACCCTCCAATAATACAAACCAATAATCACACACACCCCCCCAAAGTGCTCTCATTGGAAGTGTGTTGCAGTGGTTAGAGTGTCGGACTGGGACCTGGGAAAGACCTGGGTTCGAATCCCCACCGGGCCATGGAGCTCACTAGGTGTGGCCTTGGTGAAACAGCCACTTCTCTCAGCCTTGCCTACCTCACAGAGTTGTTGTGAGGGGGCAATGGGTGGAATTATCTTTCCCAAGCTTGAGCTGCATGGAAAAAAGTGGGCCAGGAATAAAAGTATTTATTTAAAAAGTGGGAAGAGACCAGGTTGGCAAAGGCTGGCCTAGTCCCAAAGGCGACCATGGAATTGTATCACAGAACCGTAGAGGTGAAAGGGACTCTTAGAGTCATCTAGTCCAACCCCGCCCCCCCCCCAAACGCCAAGGAGCGGCTTGGAACAGCCACCTGGAACAAACGTTGGAGCCCCACTTCTCTGATGCTTCCGCTGCTTCTGCAGGGGGTTCTCAGCCACGCTGGCATCCACGAGGTTCTCCCTGGATTCTGCGTCCTGCTGTTCGCCGGGACCCAGGCCCTCCCCTCGTTCAATCCGGGACAGAATATCTGGTTTGGAGATTGCGTAATCTGTCAGGGTTGGGGGGGGGGAGGGATGAAAAAAGAGACAAGGAACAGGACATACTTAGTTTACAGCAGGGGTCCCCAAACTAAGGCCCAATCGCCTTCTAAATCCGGCCCGCGGATGGTTCGGGAATCAGCGTGTTTTTACATGAGTAGACTGTGTCCTTTTATTTAAAATGCATCTCTGGGTTATTTGTGGGGCCTGCCTGGTGTTTTTGCATGGGTAGAATGTGTCCTTTTATTTATTTATCTCTGGGTTATTTGTGGGGCATAGGAATTTGTTCAATTTTTTTCCAAAATATAGTCCGGCCCCCCACAAGGTCTGAGGGACAGTGGACTGGCTCACGGCTGAAAAAGTTTGCTGATCCCTGGTTTACAGAGTGGGGTGGAAGGGTTGTTTTTAGGGGAATAGTTACTCATTTGTTTTGTAAATTTTATACAGGCCTGATTGCAAAAACAAAAAACCCCACCCCTTAATGCGGTTTGCAAAAAGATAAAACCATAAAACCAAGAAACGGTACTTTAAAGGACTGGAACAGCATTGGAATGACCTCCACTTTCTAAGCATCGCTTATGTCTCAGCAATGATGTTTTTACCAGATGCTGAAAAAGACTACAGTGCAAGCGCTCCGTCTGGCATCAATTGGCAGGGAGTTCCAAAGTGTAGGGGCTGCCACACTGAGCGATCAATTTCTTACCAATGCAGAACATGGGGATTTTGTGGCGCAGAAGAGGCGGGACTGAGGACAGCCCCAAAGTGAAGGAGATTTCGGAGGCAGGCCAGGGTGAACGCAGGGCCCAGAAGCCTCCCTCCCCCCTTCCAGGCTCTTACCGAGAGAGATCAAGCATTCGCAGTTCCCCTTCAGGACGTTCTTGTAGAGTTCCTTTTGCCAGCCCTCCATCTTCTCTCGCTCCTCCTGGGAAAAGGCGGCGCTGCCATCAAAGGCCACCGGCACCTGCAAGGTGTCAGCCACAAAGGTTAATGCCCCAGAGCAGCCTGGTAAACGAATGATCATAGGAGGGTAGCAGGGGAAGGGGAACCCAAGGGTCATCTAGCTCAACCCCCTGCGGTGCAGGAATCACGGCTACAGAATCCCTGCTAATTCTGTTAATTGAGAGACAGAATTTCCTGTTAATTGTGCTGCTTGGGGTGCATACTTTATATTTGACTTCCTTCCATAATGTTTTCTTCTGGATTGTTTTATTTGATGTTTTAATGAAGGTTGTAAACAGCTTTGAGGTTTTCTTCTTAAAAATACAAATTGGTATAGAAATGAAATTAACAACAACAACAAGTGCCTCCTGCAGGAGCGAGTTCCATAGATTAACTATGTGTCATGCAAAGAAGTCGGTTAGACCATGGTGCTGATAAGGCCGAGGTTGCAGGTTCAATGCCTGCCTGGGACGGTTGCATATTCCTGCCACTGCAGGGGGTTGGACTAGATGACCCTTGGGGGTCCCTTCCAACTCTACAATTCTACGATTCTATCTGCTCGGAGTCTTCCGACATTCAGGATGCCCAACCCACAACCGCAATGCTGTTAGCGGTGGCCAAACTCTGGTCTCACCTGCCAGGTGGTCAAGCTGGTAGAATGTCAAGGAGTGGTCAGAGGGAGGAGAGGGAGAAGGCTGGGGGGAGGAGGTGTCGGAAGCAGAAGAGGTGACAGGGTTTGGTGAGCAGGGAGAGTCTGTGGCAGAAAGAAGTCCGGAATCAGAAGCCGAAGCAGGAGAGGAGGGAGGCCAAGAGGCAGAGATGGGTCTGGCTGGGGAAGAGTCACGGGTGTCTTCTCTTCCTGCTGCGATAAGCTCCCCTCCCTGTTTGTCTCCCAGAACTAAGAGAGGCATGAAAAGGGAGGAGGAGAGGTTGACTGCATGCAGGCATAGTCTCTGATTGCTTGGGGGAAAACCCTGGAGAGGAGGAGACTTAGGCAGCTGTGGGGAGGTGGGGACCTTCAGTCTCTGCAATTGCTTTGTGGAAGCAAGACCTGCCGGAGATGAGTTGCTGTGCTCATTAGGCCTGACACTCCTGTGCAGATCCTGCTTTTGCTAACAAAGAGTTAACTCCAACTTGCACAGTGTGATTTACTGCTGGCTGGCTCCTGCCAGCAACTAACCCAAGGCCAGAGAACCAGGGGAGCTTGCGTCTCCTCCCAGATCCAGCTTTCCTTACATCAACCCATCCACAAAAAGCTCCCCTAGCAATCTTGCTCCTGTTCTTGTCAGGCAGGGCCCACCTACCTTGGGGGCGTCTCCCTTGACCCCAGGCGGAAGCCTCAGGATCCAGAAATTGCGGTTCTTGAGCAGGTTCTCCAGGTTCTCCAGCCTCCTCTGGAGCAGGCCGTACTCCTGGATCAGTGTCCCCAGCACCGTCCACTTCCCCTCCAGCTGGTTCCCAATCTCCAGCTCTGTCTTCTCGCACTCAAAGATCTTCTTCTCCGCCGTCCCAGCCCTGCCTTCCAGGCTCAGCAGCCGAGATGTCAAAGCGTCGACTTTGCTCTCCATCGCCTGGACGGCGGCCACCAGAGTCCACATGGACACCTCTGTCACCTGCCCCGCCGGCCACTCGTGGACGGCAGGGGACTGCAGGGAAGATTGTGCGCCCCACGATTCAGCGTCCCGTTCCGGAGCCTGCTGGCAAGGAGACAAGTTTTATGTTGTTGTTGTTTTTTACAAAAAGGAACTAAACTTTTTATTTTTGCCGTTTCTGAAAACACTCCAAACATGTGGAGGGCGCCAGGTTGGGGAAGAAGACTGGCCTGCAATGTGTATCTGAAGCACCACACTGGGTTCCTTGGAGAAAAAGTAGGATATGGAATCGCTGTGGTTGGGATGGGGCCGTGATAGCACAATGCCCTGCAATGCAGGAATGTTTTAATAGTAATAAAATATCCCGTAACTTACCCGTTACTCAGCACAGAGAAGGCAGAGGAAGCAGCCCGTTAAAGGAATAACCTACTCCAGATTTAAACACCCTGTTCACAAAGCACAGGCTGCCATTATATAAATCTATGCTGTGGCCGCATTTGGAGCTATTTGTACAGTCCCGATCGCCTCACTTCAAAAAGGATATTGCAGAGTTGGAAAAAGGTTCAGGAAAGGGCCAGTGAAATGATCAAGGGGTTGGAGCGACTCCCCAATGAGGAAAGGTTGCAGCCTTGGGGGGGGGGGCTTTTTACTTTAGAGAAAAGGCAAGGAAGAGGCAAAATGATAGAAGTTTATAGAATTATGCCTGGCCGCCCCCAAACTCACACTACCTATAACAGTAGTGTCTCAAAAAAAATTATAATAATTTTTATTCAATTTTTCAAATAAACAAACAAAACAACAGTTTTTTGTACAATTCATCTTAAATTCACCCATCTCATTTTGCTCTGCCGAGCTGTGACTTCCCTCCCTCCCTACACACGGTTTTCTTATTTACTCCTATCTTGCAGATCTTTATTGCCCTTACTTTAGGCAATTCGTAGGATTTATTTCAATCCTGCAAGTGTCTTTAAACTTCTACAGTTCTTCTCCATATAGTCTACAAATTTACTCCAGTCTTTTCGGAACTTTGTCTCTCCCTGGTTTCGGATCTTGCAAGTCAGTCTTGCTAAGTCTGCATAGTCAATCATTTTCATCTGCCACTCGTCAATCGTTGGTAATTCCTGAGTTTTCCATTTTTGGGGCCAACAATGTCCTGGCCGCGGTTGTCGCATACATAAACAATACTTGATCTTCTTTCAGAATCTCCCCTCCCATAATTCCTAACAAAAATGCCTCTGGTTTTTTGGGAAAGGTATATTTAAAAAACCAGTAGTGTCTCACATTGACTGCAGCTGACCTATAAAAAGGACTCTGTGAACTGAAAGCAGAGGCACTATATGTACTTTTGTAATCCAAAAATCATTCAATAAAAGCAATTTTTTAAAAATCAAATTGTGGATGGAATGGAGATAGTGGACAGAGAAAAGCTTTTGTCCCTCTTTCTCGTTACACCAGAACTCAGGGGCATCCAAAGTTGGGAGATTCGGGACAGATAAAACAAAGTCCTTCTTGACGCAGCCCAGAGTTAAACTATGGAACTCCCTTCCACAAGAGGCAGCGATGGCTGCCAAGTGAGAGGGCTGGGAAAAGAGGGCTGGGAAAATTCATGGAAAGGAGGCAATGAGCTTCCTCCTGTGCTTGGATCCTCCTTACTGGTTTAACACTGTTCAACCATTGGGAGAAGAGGATGCTGAAAACACATGAAATACCGACGGTGGAAGAGTGGCAGATGAAAATGATGGAATATATGGAATTAGCTGATCTGACCGGGAGGCTTCGTGACCAGGGAGAAAAATCGGTAGAAGAAGATTGGAAGAATTTTAAAGTTAATCTGAAGAAGAATAGTATTGTAATTAAATAGTAAGAAATGGATTTTGAGGTATATACAATGCTGTAGTTTAAGATCTGGCTTGGTGGTGAAGGAAAATAAGAAATATGATACCGGTAGATAATGGTTTTGTTTGGAATGAAGAATAAGTACAATTTATATAAGGATAAAAGGATTATGAAGTAGAAATTGCTAAAGTGGATTAGCAGTGAATCGCAGTAAGGAGGATCCGAGGAAGTCGCAGTACAATGAGTAGATAAGAGGTTAAGAATATGAAATTTTGTATGTTTTGTTTTGTTGTTGTTGTTTTGGTTGTTGTTATTTGTAGTGTTTTGTTTTTATTAGATGTTTTCATTAAAAAAAAATGGGGGGGGAGAGAAGATGATGCTGGACTAGCTGGGCCACTGGCCTCATCCAGCCAGGCTCTGCTTATCCTCTTGTACTAACAATAATAAAAACAATAATACTGTAGTCAGGTTTTTTTTCCTGGGGGTTCTCATGGGCACGCAGTACTGGCACCTCCCCGCAAATGTTAAAAGTGTGGCACTTACTGTAACAACTTCATGGTGAGTACCGAAACCATTTCCCCCTTAGAATAAAGCACTAATAATAATAATAATAATAATAATAATAATAATAATAATAATAATCTCTGCCCTCTCCTTGCCCCTTAACAGATCTCTGCTCCCCCCCCTTGCCCCTTTCCAAAAGAATCTACCAAAGCTGCCTGCAAATGCCACAACCAGGGCACGGGGAGGGCAGAGGCAGAGGGAGGGTCCCATTAAAAGAAGAAGCTGATCCCGGATTTAAGCCCCCCCGTTCACACAGCACAGGTTGCAAGCCCGCATCTCCATCCACAGAATCCCGCCATCCCGCCTGCTAACAACCAACGCCGCCGTTCCCTTTCCCTTTTGCAGCGGGAAGGAGGGGAGCGAAGCGAGGTAAAAGCGAGGTAAGTACCCCGGAGGGAGGGGGGAAGCTCGTCCGGATCAGCCGGGCGCAAAGTGCATCCTCTTCCCACGCAAAAAGAGCAGCATCCCGGAAGCCCAGAGGACGCGAGGAGGAGGAGGAGCCGGAGAGATGCAACGGCGCACGGGCTTGGGGACCGCGCTGCTGCTGCTTACCTGCGCGGGCGCCCACTCGGCCATGGCGCCTCCGAGGGTCCCTGCGAGGAATCCGTCCGGAGCTGATGCGGAGGGCCGGCGCTGGGAGCAGCAGCTCAGAGCATGTCGGGAGCAGCTTTGCAAACCGGGGAGGCGGGGTGCAAAGGGAGGGGGAGCCGGCGCCACTCCGGAGCTGCACCGCCGCCTGCGGGCCTTGGAGAGCATCGCTGCAAAAAGCGCCGCGCAAAAAGAAGCAAACGCAAAGGGAGCTTCGCTCGCTTCTTGCACCCGCGGAGGGGAGGAGCGGATCCTGCCCCTCGGAGGTTTTTGCCTAGGCTAGGGCAACCTCCAAAGAATGCACGCCCAGCAGCGCTCCGTGGGAAAGCTGTTCCGCTTGCCAAACGCGCGCGCGCGCGCCAGGGGTTCTCCTGCGCGCCTCTGAAGATGTGCAGAGTTCATAGTATGGTAGAGCTGGAAGGGTCCCCGAGGGTCGTCTACTTCAACCCCCTGCAATGCAGGAATCTCAACCAGATCATACATGACAGGCGGCCCTCCAACCTTTAAAGAATTGTAGAATTGTAGAGTTGCAAGGGATACCCAAGAGTCATCTAGTCCACCCCCTGCAATACGACAAATCTTTTTGCCCAACGTGGGGCTCAAACCCACGACCATGAGCATAGGAGCCAACTCCTAGGAGCCAAGGTCCTTTCAGCCCCCTGCCCCCATAAAATATTTGAGGGGCCCAGGCACCCACAATGTTATTTTGCGCTTTTGTTTTTGAGGCTTTTTCAGTTACAGCATTTTGTTTTTGTGACTGTGTAGAACCCAGTTCTGCTACTGATTGATTGATTGTGTGACTGTGGAAAAGGATAAAAGCCCCCCCCCCAATCCAAACAATGACTATCATTAGTGCAGGTAAGAAAAAATAATCATTTTAATTTTTATCATCCACAATACTCTTATTTATTTTACTAGTATCATGAAGCCCGTTAAAATAACGGGTGCTAGAGCAGACCTGTTGCTCTAGCAACTTCGGGGACATGCGCAGAGCTGATGAAGCAGCGGGTCTGCGCAACAAGTCCCAACGGATAGAACTGACCTGATGGGGTGGGAGTTAGGAGAAGGTCTCTCTTTCTTTCATCCTCCACCGAGGCCAGCAAGCAGCCCTACGAATTCCCTTCCCAGACCTCCTACCTCATCCCGGCTCAAGCGCCGCAGCGGCCTGCCCGCCTCATTCTCCCTCCCTCCGGTGTCGCCACCGCGCCCTGAGGAGGCCGGGCCCACCTCTCCCGTCAGGGCCTACAAAGAAGCAGCAGCAGCAGCACCCGGCTAAGGGGAACGGGCGGTCCTCGTGCCCGCCTCGCCACCTCAGCCTGGCTCGCCTCCCTGCCGGGCCGAGCGGACACCAAGCTCCCCTCTCCGAAGTGTCTCTGCGCTCCAAGTCCCAACGGCTATCCGTGGGGCACATGCGCAGTAGCGCAATCCCACGGACACACGGACTGGACGCAGAGACACTTGGATATTATTATATAGGATAGTACAGTACATTGTTGTACTGGCGTGCTCTGGTCCATGGGGCCACGAAGAGTCGGACACGACTAAACGACTAAACAACAAAACAACAACAACAACAACAACAACAGTACATTGTTTATTGCTTTCATTTTTTGCTTCATAGTAAAATTCATGTTAAATTGCTGTTATATGCAGAATTCATCATGCGAAAGGCTGGACTAGATGAATCCCAAACCGGAATTAAGATTGCCGGAAGAAATATCAACAACCTCAGGTATGCAGATGACACAACCTTGATGGCAGAAAGTGAGGAGGAATTAAAGAACCTTTTAATGAGGGTGAAAGAGGAGAGCGCAAAATATGGTCTGAAGCTCAACATCAAAAAAACCAAGATCATGGCCACTGGTCCCATCACCTCCTGGCAAATAGAAGGGGAAGAAATGGAGGCAGTGAGAGATTTTACTTTCTTGGGCTCCTTGATCACTGCAGATGGTGACAGCAGTCACGAAATTAAAAGACGCCTGCTTCTTGGGAGAAAAGCAATGACAAACCTAGACAGCATCTTAAAAAGCAGAGACACCACCTTGCCTACAAAGGTCCGTATAGTTAAAGCTATGGTTTTCCCAGTAGTGATGTATGGAAGTGAGAGCTGGACCATAAAGAAGGCTGATCGCCAAAGAATTGATGCTTTTGAATTATGGTGCTGGAGGAGACTCTTGAGAGTCCCATGGACTGCAAGAAGATCAAACCTATCCATTCTGAAGGAAATCAGCCCTGAGTGCTCACTGGAAGGACAGATCGTGAAGCTGAGGCTCCAATACTTTGGCCACCTCATGAGAAGAGAAGATTCCCTGGAAAAGACCCTGATGTTGGGAAAGATGGAGGGCACAAGGAGAAGGGGACGACAGAGGACGAGATGGTTGGACAGTGTTCTCGAAGCTTCGAACATGAGTTTGACCAAACTGCGGGAGGCAGTGGAAGACAGGAGTGCCTGGCGTGCTCTGGTCCATGGGGTCACGAAGAGTCGGACACGACTAAATGACTAAACAACAACAGGGGTTGTATGGAACGGATTAATCCGTTTTGCATTACTTTCTATGGAAAAGGGAAAGCGTGTCTAGGTTTTGGAACGCTTTGGTTTTGGAACGGACTTCCAGAACGGATTAAGTTAGAGAACCAAGGGGCCACTGTACTCTGCACTGCTTGAATAAATTATTGTATCATTCCTGAATCCCCAACATTCCAGTTCATTGGATGACCAGGAGTTCTAGTTATTGAGGTGGGGAATGGGACTTTTCAGTACCCACTTTCTCCATGCCAGCCATCATTTTATAAACTATAAATTTCTATCATGTTGTCTCTTTCTCATCTTTTCCCCCGAACTAAAAAGTCCCAAGTCTTGCATTATTTCCTCATAAGGGTTGCTCAGGGCAAAAATGTGGGTTTCTTCTTTCCTTCAATACCAATACAGGCTTTCCAAGTTATACAGAACTATTTTCTGCCTAGAAGCGGCTGGGTGTGCGGAAAGGAGGAGAGTCCTTTAAAACATTAAAACTTCACTGCAAACATTGCTTGGGCCAAGAAAGAGATCAGCACACAGCAGGATCAGCACAACTGGCTGGTTTTAATCCAATACAGAGACACTTTTATTGTCCAGAGCAAATCTGTACAGTTTCTTCCATCTGAAGGAAAATGGCAGAAGTAAAAAAAATAAATGCCCAGTGTTTTTGAAGGGTCATTTCATGCCTGAACTCTCTGAGATCTCATTTTATTCTTCGTTCTTATACTTGGCTGTTAATTTATTCGTGTTATTTCATAGAATCATAGAGTTGGAAGAGACCACAAGGGCCATCCAGTCCAACCCCCTGCCGAGCAGGAAACACCATCAAAGCATTCTTGACATATGCCTGTCAAGCCTCTGCTTAAAGCAGGATATCAAATCCAAACGCGTCCTCTTCTCTTGCTAACAATGCTATTTTAAATGTGCATTTTATATTTGACTTCCTTTCGTAATGTTTTCCTTTGAAATGTCTTAAGGTATTTTTTGGTTAATTTTGCTGCGTCAAATGTGCATTTGGTAGCTGACCGCCTTTGTAATACTTTTATTTTGAAATCTTTCAGATAATATTTTAGTTTAGAAGTATGCTTTATATTTGGCTTTCTTCTGTAGTGTTTTCTTCTGGATTTTTTTATTTGAGGTTTTAATGTGTTTTGTTCTTAAAAATACAAAGCGGTATAGAAATGAAATAAATACCAACAAGCAGGGACAAACAGAACCCTTTATTATTGTATTCATTCATTTTTATACAAAAACGTCTCAAAGTTAACCTCAAAGAAAGGTTGTTTTCTGCTGCTCCAGAGAAGCGGACACGGAGCAGTGGATTCAAAATACAAGAAAGAAGATTCCACCTAAACATTAGGAAGAACTTCCTGACAGTAAGAGCTGTTCAACAGTGGAATTTGCTACCAAGGAGTGTGGTGGAGTCTCCTTCTTTGGAGGTCTTTAAGCAGAGGCTTGACAGGCATATGTCAAGAATGCTTTGATGGTGTTTCCTGCTTGGCAGGGGGTTGGACTGGATGGCCCTTGTGGTCTCTTCCAACTCTACGATTCTATAAGTCTGGGCCGAATTCCTTCTGAGACAAACCAGGTTGAATCCTTAGGGAAACCCGGCATTTGTTTATGGCTGCAGCTCAACGCAAAGGACCACCCAGGGGACACCCGCCCACTCCCACCGCCATGGGTTCTGTCTTTCCCATTCCCCACAATGACCAGCATCAGCTCCTGTCCTCCCACCTGAAGCCTGTCTGTCTCAGGAGGCAGGAGAACATCATCCTCATCGCCATGTCCCAAAAAGATCCTGTGTTATTTTTTTAAATGGAGAACGCTTTCGACACGGGCAGAACTGAGAGCAAAGGAGCTTACAAGTGTCGCTTGAAGTTCAGATGCCACCCTTACACCTCTGGCCGGTGGTAGCCAGCAAAGAATGGACTAAAAGTCCCATGAAGCCCAGCCAACATGGCTGGTGGTCAAGGAGGGGCAATGAACCGGGGACCTTCTGCATGCAAAGTAGGAAATGTAATATATTTTCTGAAGAGCCTCTGGGAGAATAAAGGTTAACGGCAAGGAAAGACCCACCGCCTCGCCAAAGCCTGGGAGGAAACTAGGCATGGCTGATCTCTATCTAACTAATAGGCTCAGGACGGCAATAGCTCAAGGACTGCCTCTTTCCATATGAACTGACCCGGCCCCTGAGATCATCTTCTGAGGCCCTCCTTCATGTGCCTCCTCCTCAAGAGGTCCGGAGGGTGGCAACACGAGAACAGGCCTTCTCTGCAGTGGCTCCCCGTCTGTAGAATGCTCTCCCCAGGGAAGTTCACCTGGCACCTTCATTACCAGGGGTCAGCAAACTTTTTCAGCAGGGGGCCGGTCCACTGTCCCTAAGACCTTGTGGGGGGCCAGACTATATTTTGGAAAAAAAAGAATGCATTCCTATGCCCCACAAATAACCCAGAGATGCATTTTAAATAAAAGGACACATTCTACTCATGTAAAAACACAAGGCAGGCCCCACAAATAACCCAGAGATGCATTTTAAATAAAAGAACACATTCTACTCATATAAAAACATGCTTATTCCCGGACCATCCGCGGGTCGGATTGAGAAGGTGACTGGGCCGCATCCGGCCCCCGGGCCTTAGTTTGGGGACCCTGTTATACACCTTTAAGTGCCAGACTAAAACATTCCTTTTTAGCCAGGCCCTTGGTTGATTTGATTGACATCCTATGCCCTTTTAAAATGTGGGGGGAGGGATTATTGGGTTGTCGTTTTTATTTCGATTATGGATTTTGTGGTTTTATATTTTGATTTTATTCTGTAAACTCCCCTGAGACCTGCGGGTATATAATATATAAATTTAATAAAATAAAATACAAATCTTGATCAGGCCGTGCCCAATTTCATGCTCCTTGTAGCTCCTGAAAGGACGGTGCTGGGAATGACCTCACTGCATGAGCAAAAACCTTTCCATGAAAAGATGTCTAGTAAAACGATCTCTGGAACGCAGCTCTTTAAGCTGAAGCTGCCCTTTTGTCAGGTAGCCAGCATGGCCTCCAGGTGTTTCGGACTACAATTCCCATCAGCCAATGCCAGGGGCTGATGGGAGTTGTAGTCCCAAAAAATAAAGAAATCTGGAGGGCGCTGGGCTGCTCAGAACGGAACAGAGCACGCTACCGCCCCCATCTCCCACACTTCTGTTGCTGCCGTGATACAACCCTTTTGCAGGCTCCGAAATAGAGAAAAGGCCAGGCTTCCCTGCTTCTGAAACTTCCTGCAAATTTTTCCTCCATGCAAAAGTGTGAGCATGGGTGTGTTCGCTCCTGTTGCCTCGCCCTGCAACCCTTGTGCTTGTTGTGTTCTAGCACGGCACCCTGGTGACCTGTGTTCCAGAGTCCCCCCAAAATAGACACTGAGGCCGCAAGTTTCTGGAGTGCAACTGCCACAGCATTTGCTGTACACCTGAAGGAGCGTCTCCACCCCCACCGTTCAGTTCGGACACTGAGATCCAGCGCCGAGGGCCTTCTGGCTGTTCCCTCATTGCGAGAAGTGAGGTTACAGGGAACCAGACAGAGGGCCTTCTCGGTGGTGGTGCCCTCCCTGTGGAACACCCTCCCAGTAGATGTCAAGGCAATAAGCAATTATCTTTCTTTTAAAAGACATCTGAAGGCAGCCCTGTTTAGGGAAGCTTTTAATATTTAGTGCTGTATTGTTTTAATATTTGATTGGGAGCCGCCCAGCCTGGGTAGACTCAGCCAGATGGGCGGGGTATAAATAATAGTAACAATAATTATTATTATTACAGCCTTGCTGGAAAGATACTGCTGTTCGCACAGGGACTGATGCACCCAACTCCAAGATGCTCTTCAAGCGTTACACTTATTTATAAGAGTTATTTATTAGGTCCCCGGGCAGGTTACAACAACAGACTATGTCATTATTATTATTTTTTAAAAAAACATTAAAATCATTAGTACTACAAACCACATAAAACCATTCCAAATGGAACGGAAGAATCTCATCGCAGGAGCATCGAGGGAGGCACTTTTCTTAGCGTCAACCCCATGGATTTCCCCTAGATAAAACAGCACCCTGCAATCTGTCTCACCCACATGGCTGCAGACCTTTAAACATGCCACAGCAATGCGAGTTGGACCGCCAGGAGAGCCCCCTCTCTGCCCCTTCTGGAAACAAGTGAGAACATGTTAGTTTCAACAAGCTTTCCCAGCTAGGAGAAAAGTTCTCTGCCTTAGCCGTTGATTTTGCGTTGCTTTTAAACCTATGCTTGGTTGTTCTCCTCTTGCTTTTAAAAATCCTTTTGCCTGTTTTAAGGTTGCATATAAAATGCACACCACGTGATTGTTAAAAGACCTCAAAGCAAGACCTTCGGGCCTATATGCGGGAGGCGATTTGCCAATTAATTGATTGCAACTCCCGCAGTGACAGCACAGTGTTCAAAGGGCACCTGAGAGCAATACTGAAGGATCACAGCGGGGAGGAGGAGGAAGAAGAGGAAAGTGAACCAGAGACCCTTCAAGAGCCAGGCAGCCCTTTCCACCTGAGCAAAGTCTTTTCCAGCCACATTCAGTCTGGGGAACCCTTTCTGCAGCCAGTTAGAGAAGACACCTCTGTCTTTTTCCCCCTTTGTGCCAGGCACGTCTCCTCTTCTGCATGCTTCCTCCTACGCTCCCCCAGCAGTGCCGGCAAGAACAGCCTCTCTCGCGCCCGTCACCCTGGAAGCAGGTGCCCTTCCAGCAGCTCAGGTTGAGCAAAGCGCTTGGCGAACCAGTTGCAGACATGCAGCTACCCCAGGGCAGGGTGTTCCTGCTGGTAGTGTTTGCCTAGCAGGAACGGGCTCAGGAAGGTCTTGTGGCAGCGGCCGCACTTGTACGGGTGCTCGACCACGTGGGTGCCGAGGTGCTCCACCAGCTCCTCCGGCCGGGTGAAATCCCAGTCGCAGATGTAACAGTGGGCCGGCCGCCAGGTGAAGTGGCTCTGCACGTGGCCGGCCAGAGCCTCCTTGCATGGGTAGGTGCTCTTGCAGTGGGGGCACTGGAACGCGGCTGGAGGCGGAACCGCGCCGCCCGCCCCCTGCCAAAGCACGCTGCCGCCGCCACCCCCTGCCATGACCTGGGCGGGCGGCTTCGGCAAGGGAGCGCACCTGTGGTTGGCGAGGGCCCACTGGTTGAAGAAGTGGGTGCCGCACTCGGCGCATGGGTAGGGCCACAGCTCCGAGTTCTTCTGCAGCAGCTCGGTGAGCGCCTGCCGCGGGGAGCAGCCGGAGTGCAGGCAGTGCTTCATCTGTTCCGCCAGGAACTCCCGCCAGTTGAAGCTGAAGCTGAGCTTGACGTGGGGGAGCACCTTCCTGGCCGCCGCCACGTGCAGCTCCTGGTGTTCGGAGAGCACCTTGCGGCTGGCAAACGTGCTCTGGCACCAGCTGCAGGTGAACGGCCAGGTGGAGGTGTGCGTCCGGCGGTGGGCAGCCAGCTCGGAGGAGGAGAGGAAGCTGCAGGGGCAGTTGAGGCAGGAGTGGACCCTCCCCACCACGGCGTGGGCCCTCCGGTGCCGCTGGAGCTCCTGGGCTGACCCCGCCCCAGCCCCGCAGTCACCGCAGGAGTAGCTGTGGGGCCCGTGGCACTTCTGGTGGAGGAGCTGCATCGACCACTGGCTGAACGTGGCGCCGCAGGTGGCGCAGGCGAAGGGCTGGGCGTCTGCCACGTGCGCCAGGCTGGAGCGCTTCTTGCGCAGGCGCTGGGTGCACTCGGGGCAGGTGGCAGGAGGGTGGCTGTCCGGCTGGCGCTCCTCGTCCTCCCAGCTAAAGCTCTTGTGGCATTCCAGGCACTGGAAGGGCTGGGGCGTCTTGTGCCCGAAGCGCTTCCCGCAGTCCAGGTAGGAGTATAGCTCCTTCATCAAGTCCTCCGGCTCCTCCTTGATGGGCTGGGGCTTAGTACCAGGCTCAGCGCCATGGGCAAGGCTGTGCCCAGGGCTGGGAGGGGTGGTTCTTCCCAACAGGTCGATGAGCAAGTCCGGCTTCCGGTGGCTTACGTCTTCCTGTGCCTCCTGTGTGTCTGCTGAAGTTTCTTGTTCTGCTAGGGTGAGAAAAGAACAAGAACATAAGGGGACCAGGCGTTACACAGGAAAAGCTCTCTCCCGCAGCAGACTCTTAAGGTGACCTGTTTTCGCTCCTATCTGGATGTTTGGCTTCTATTGTTAAGGCGCTTCAGTGTTTGTTAACAGGAAGCGTTGGCTGGTCTTATTGACATTAGTTCAAATTTTGCTGTTGTTTAAATTGTGCTCTGCTTTGTAATGGTTAAAGCAACATCTTGAAATGCTGGGTTTTAGTCTGTATGTTGCTGTGAGGCTCTTTGAGCAGGGAAAAGCGGCATGCAAATAAACTCGCGAGGTGGGCAACTCTTTGCCATTGCTCAACTGAATTAAGAAGAGACGCAGGAACACAAGCCCCGAATAAGCTGTGTGTAGGGGCGTACAGGAGTAATTCGGTTTTTGACGCTGAGGTCTCCCCTACCACCCACTGGACCATCATTTTGGTGATACCAACTGGAAGTCCAGCCTGCATATACTGTATAACAGGCACGTCCAACAGGTAGATTGTGATCTACCAGTAGATCACTGGATGTCTGTGGTAGATCACTGGTACCCCTAAAAAAAGCTCACCCAAAATTTTCCTCCCTAAAAAAAGCTGAACTATGACCTGAAGCTCTAAACAAAAATGGGCCTCCCTCCCTCCTAAAAGCAGCTCAACAATTTTGACCTAAACCCCCCAAAACAGGGCTTCCCTTAAAAAAACTCAACAGCTTTGACCTGAACCCCCCAAAAGGGGGTAGATCACTCCCAGTTTTTAACTCTGTGAGTAGATCAGAGTCTATTGGCCACCCCTGCTGTATAAGGCTGCCTTTGAAGAGGGCTCAGGAACAGCCACCAAATCAGACCAAGGGAAGGAATGGCCAACTGCAAACAGCTGTTAGAGGGAGGCCACTATCATGCTAGCATACATGAGCTGCCCATTTGTTTCTGGGACCAATTCAAAGCATGGGTTTTATATTTTGAAGCCCAACACCTTCATTTTATTTATTTAGAACAGTGGTTCCCAAACCTTGGGGGGGGTCACTGCCTCCTTGACTCTGTAAACCAGGTGTTGTTGTTGTTTAGTCGTGTCCGACTCTTCGTGACCCCATGGACCAGAGCACGCCAGGCACTCCTGTCTTGCACTGCCTCCCGCAGTTTGGTCAAACTCATGTTCGTAGCTTCGAGAACACTGTCCAACCATCTTGTCCTCTGTCGTCCCCTTCTCCTAGTGCCCTCAATCTTTCCCAACATCAAGGTCTTTTCCAGGGAGTCTTCTCTTCTCATGAGGTGGCCAAAGTATTGGAGCCTCAGCTTCAGGATCTGTCCTTCTAGTGAGCAGGTGTAGTCAACCTTTTTACACCTACTGCCCACTAATGCATCTTTCTTGCTGGTAAAATTTCCTTACTGCCCCCCAGTGCTCAATGGAAGGAGGATTCAGCTTGTGCCGTAGAAGCCCCTACCGCCCACCTAGAATCCTGAAATGCCCACTCGTGGGCGGCAGGGACCAGGTTGACAACCCCTGCCATAAACTTATCCCAGTGCCCCCTACTCTATAAAAAGCAATATTCAGAATCACGGTACAGTTGCTATGCTCCTTCTAGCATCACGAGGTGTCGCAGGGCCTGATGATGACAGACACGGCCCTCTGGGCTCAGTCACTGGTTGAGAAAGCCTCGCCGCAGCTTGCCTTTCCTTGAAATGCGAACGGTTATGAGAGCCAAGAGTGTAGGGCTGCACTGGCTACGCCCAACAACACAATGGCACTTGCGGTAGTTTATTATGTTCTGAAGTATTGCTGGGAGTTTGATAATGACATTATCAAAAATAGTAAATTTACTACTAAGCTTGTGGGAAGTACCAAATGCTGAAACGTTAACCATGCTAACGTTTACCAAGCCAGAAAAGGAAAAGACAGCAGTTGCGGAAAAACCTTAATTACTTTTTTAGTAAGACCTTTAAATGTACGGTTGTCACTGTCAACAGAAAAGATAAATGAAGCACATTTTCAACCCTGTATACAATCACAGAATCACAGAACTGGAGAGTTGGAAGGGACCAGAAGGATCTTCTAGTCCAACTCCCTGCAAGACAGGAATCTTTTTTGCCCAATGTGGGACTTGAACCCACAACCCTGAAATTAACAGTCTCATGCTCTACCAACTGAGCTCTACAAAAAGAAGTGATTTCTTCATGCAGCACAGTGTTGAACTGTGGAATTTATGTGCTTATACCTTTTTGGTTTCAAACCTTAACCAGAGAAGTTATCTCGGTAATGAATTATGCCAAGCCATTTTTCAAACAAAAGAATTTAATGGGATTCCTCTTAACATTCCACCTGACATCACTGTGAAGAAAACAAGCAGGTGCAAAGCTAATCGGTATTTAATAGCAAACAACACCATTTTACTACACTATAACATTTTTAGCACTGATGTTCACTGTTGTTTGGGGCGTTGGGATTTCTTTATTTTTGTTATCGTACAAAGAACTCTTCTTAAGCAGAGCACAAAGGAAGACCATCGGCAGACAATATATTTATTTACTAGAGCAGAGGCCGAGTCTTGTGACACTGGGAGTGACAGGATTCCTGCCACTGCCCCTCCTCCCAGAATTATCTTTTTTTTTGAGATTGTGCAGTCATCAGTACAGGCCTGGAAGGTTCCTTGAGGGGTTTGAAGGGCTTTGAACTAGGCACAGAATCCACCCCAAGGATTCTTAGAAGCAGGAGAACATCAGCATTTTTAGTTACAGCCTTGCAGAGGAGGCCAATTTAGCTGCAGCACCACAAATGCCTCTGCTTCACTTGCATATTGAAAAACTTGCTTTCTTTGAAATCAAAGCAGTCAACAATGGGTAAAAAGACAGGATCATTGATTAATATTAAAATATACATATATATATATTTAAATGAAATAAATACTTCATTTACAAAATCAACGCACACAATATATGAACATTTATAAATACAACTAAATAAAATCCTTGAATGACTTAGCAGGAAAGTTGCACTTAACTCAAAACTAGGAGAGGATTAGTTTTGAAGGGTTTCGTCAGAACTCCCATGGGACCCTTCTGAGAAAGCCCAACTTCACATCCTCGTCTGTTTCACAAACTGAAGAGCAGGGGCTTTTTAAAGCAGGCCCTGCCCTGATGATTCTCTACTAGGCAAAAGGACTCGTGGGTTTCTAATGCAGGGAGATGCAGAGGCATTTTAACTTCAGGTTAAACACACAAAAAATATGGTTAAGGCAATGGGAGGAAGCCCAAAATCAAAACAGGCAAAAATTTGGTGAAGTCCTTTAAGTAAAGCAAACTCTGGCTGAAGTTCTGTTCTGAAAACTTGCCATTGTAGAATGAATTACAGGACGAGGGCCTGTGTTACCCAAGCTTTCAAATCAAGGTGTTTTTCCTACCCACTCCCCAATGCAGATAAGTACTCAGAACAGAATAGTTTTAAATTGTCATTGCCATTTTTGTTATTTAATTATTGAACAGAATGTATATACTGCTGGAATGCTGGGGGGGGGGGAGAAACCCTCTAACTGGTTTTTAAAATAACAAAACCTGTTATTTATTTGTTTATATTTTATTTAAATAAAGCCTGTTAGAACCTGATAAGCCTCAGAATGGCAATTCTTCTCCCAAGACTCAGTCGTTTGCGAGTTTTTGCTTTTTGTGTAATCCTCAGGAGGTTCTGGTGTTCATGACAACTTCAACTTTTCTTGAAGCGTGGCTGGAGTTTATTTTTACAAATATTATTATTATTTTAACATTAGCCGAGAGTCTCTCCATAGGTGTTCATGTGTTGACGGTTGTTTCAGTGACTTCCCTGATTTGTGCCGAAGCAATACCAGCCTGTACCGAAATCAGCACACCGGAATTTCTATCACCCTGTTCTGACAGACCTCAAAGTCCTTAAATAATCTGAAATCAAGTTTGATGACGCCAGACCATTTGGGGCCATCCAAAGGCAGCTTCTGCAAGGAATCTTTTTCATGCCATCATGATGTGATTGAAATCCTCACGCTTTGAATGAAACGGTTTCAGACTTCGTCTTGCTTCTGTTGACCAAGCTTATTGTTTCCAAATGTCTCCGTTTGTGTGTTTCAACAGTCTGTGGCTCCCCGTTAAGGATTACGGCTCCACCCCAAGCACCAATTTTTCAGTTATTTGAAATACAAGCTCTCTGCGGTGCAGAAAACATGGAATGGGGATTGTGAAAAATACCTGGTTGTAGCGGTCCAGGCTGAACAGTTTTCTCCGGGCATCCTGATGTACTGTTCTGAGTTTACAGCCCAATCCTGCTACATGTACATTATATCAAACGAACAACGTGAATCCCTTTCGCTGTGAAACGCGGGCCTTGTGGCAAAGCCCTTCTTGGGACCGCCTTGCTTTTTCTGGCACAGCTCGCAAAGTTTCAGGTAAGTCATTACAGCCTCGGCCGTGACATTTTTGTACTTACGACTGAGTTCCTTCAGCATCCTGGTCCGACCTCCGTGGCCGATGGCAATATGTGCCGCGTGCAGGATGTCAAACAAGTCCTCATACTGGACGAAGTACACGACCTCGGTGTGCCCAGGGGAGATGGGCACCACCAGCTTCTCCTCCTCACCAATGTTAAGGACGTTGAAGCGCCTCAGCCGGCGGTAATGTTTGCCCTTTTTGCTGCGGAGCCTCTTCGCCTCCTTGACCTCTTCGATCAAAGTCCTGTACCTTTCACGGTTAATGTAACTGTTGTTGTCCTCTCGCTTGTTGGACAGGATCTCCTCCATCATTTCGTAAAAACGCCCTCGGTGTTGCTCGCGCAGGACGTGCTCCATGTCGCCAGCGGCATCAACCCAAGTCAGAAAGGGGGCTGGACCTGAGCAAAGAGGAAGCTCTTACTCTGTGGCCCCAAACCATGTTTTTTTGTCCCTCCAGACTGGGAACAGGGTACTTCCTGAAGGTGCCAGAGACGGCCGAAGGGACCACCCAACTCACAGAACTGGGGCCTGAAGTTTTGTAACCTCAGATTCAAGGTGGAAACATCACATGGGAATTCGCTCTCCGCAAGAAAATGTTGGCTGCCCTGGAAAGAACAGGGACCCAGGGTTTTCTGTTGAGTCCTCATCACCCATGTGTCCCAGAAAGCCAACATGGGTAGCCAAAACCCAACAGGTATGGATTCATGAGATTCCTTCATGTAATTACCCACAAGATCTCTTCCAACCCATATCACATTACAGCAGATGGGGCAAGCACTTTGCGAAGGGAATAAATCTGCAACCATGATCCTGGGTCTGCTGCAAACTATGAAAAAAGGAAGCCTAAAAACTATCTCTTTCTCTCTCTCTGTGTGTATGGTTATCTCTATCATGGCCCATTATGCCAAAGATATTCACTCCCTGAGGTCCCTCTTCACAGGCTGCCTGGGTCCCTGAGGACTCCTGAGGAGTCTTGCAAAGTTTCCTTGTCCCCTCCGCTGCTTGCTGATGTGTGGGTCCTCCCCCTTCCCTCCGATGGAACGGGGGGGGGGTCTCCGAAGGGATCGGAAAGGCGGAAGAACAAAGGAAATGACATTTCTGTTATAAAATGGTGTCTGCCACGCCTTAGGAGCTGCCAGAAAAATGTTTTGCAGTAGTGGTGGAAGGCGGTGAAATTGGGAGCGAGTTGTCCAGGAAACTTGGATGAACCTCTTAAGAGTTTTAACTTCCTGGCAGTGAAGAAGAGGGTGGTGAAAACCCACACAGGAAACACACACACACACCGGTCCTTGCAGGAAAACTATCCATATTCGGCCTATTCTTCCTGTATGCCCCTGCCGAACTTCCCACTTCTGCTTCAGTACCTAAATCTCACCCTGCCCTTCCCCGCTTCCAAATTTGCAAACCCCACTCCCAGCTTTCTGCTAATGTCTCCCTTAAATGAACCGCTCTGTACCACCTCATTCACAGGTGGAATTAAGTCCCCCCCCCCTGCCCTGGTTCCCTAACTTTTGGCATTGTATTATAGCACCTTCTTCCTTAATCCTAGCCTAATGCTACCCCAACACTATTATCCTGCTCACACACGACAATTATTTCTAAAAGTGTAGCAAGGGAGGAGATAAGAGAAAAAGTAGGAGAAGTTTGAGAATCAAAAGTTCCCAGCTTTATTCTATTGCCAACCTAGACTATGACACATTTTAAAGCCTTAAATGCAATACTAAAATATATCCAAGGAATATATTTGGGGTGGGGGGATCATTACAGCGGGCACCTTGCTAATTGTTCAACATGTACCAGTAAGTTAGATCAGGGAAGGTGTTAATACAGGGCCATGTAACCCAGTCTAAGAGGAAACAAACTACAAATCAACCTCCGCCCACAGCCCCTCCACACCCACACCAGATTTAAACTGCACTAGCCAGAGCACGTTGTTCCAAAAAAGGAACAACTGGCAAGTTTGGCCTTGGAGTTCAAAATGAAGCAGGGCAAAGGCTAATAGCTATCCATTCTTAAGGAAATCAGCCCTGAGTGCTCCCTGGAAGGACAGATCGTGAAGCTGAGGCTCCAATACTTTGGCCACCTCATGAGAAGAGAAGAATCCTTGGAAAAGACCCTGATGTTGGGAAAGATTGAGGGCACTAGGAGAAGGGGACGACAGAGGACGAGATGGTTGGACAGTGTTCTCGAAGCTACGAACATGAGTTTGACCAAACTGCGGGAGGCAGTGCAAGACAGGAGTGCCTGGCGTGCTCTGGTCCTTGGGGTCACGAAGAGTCAGACACGACTAAATGACTATACAACAACAACAACAGCCAGAGCACAGCACATACCACAAGCTGGAGAGCAGGAGCAATGAAGTACAACTGGGATATGGTACCTGCCAATGGCTCCAGCAAGCAAATGGCCAGCAGACACTCAAAGAAGCAACACAACACTTCTGACTTTAGAAATGAAACAGGCTGCCTTGGGAGACGATGGAGCCTCTTCCAAATAATTTTTTTTTAAAAAGGTAGGTCAATAGTGCTCTTATAAGCACTGATTTTTCACCACAGCAAGACAATAGATTTACCATTATTTGCTATTACTGTTATTTTAATTTATTACCTGGGTCATAAGCGGGAGAACTACACATGGGAAATGAACTAGAAGGAAAGATTCAGGCATTTAACAATAATTTAACGGCTTTATTAAACCTGAACCAGTTTTTGAAGCCTAAAGATGCTTTCACTTCTGGAGAAGGAACCCTCAGTGGCATTCATTTGAAGCCAACTTCGTCAGCATCCTTCCACCTAGTCCCTTCATTATCTAGGATGCAGGCCAAAGCAGGAGCCCCCTCCCCTGCTCCACCTCCTGGCAACAGCAATGACTGCACCTGAATCAGCTGTTGCAATTCCACAAGCAATAAATGACTGGGTTGTGGGTTGTCATGTCCGTAGAGACACTTTCCCAGGCTTCCTTGACCCACTGGGCAAACTGGGCTGGGTCTGGGAACCTAGGAAAGCCACTGGGTCTTGGGCTGCTGCCTCTTCTCTGGCGCCTTCCTCCAGTTTTCACGCAGTTCTCGGCAGGCGGCTTTAAAGGCAGCATTCCAAGAGACTCCTGGCTGCTGCAACATTTTGGTGGAGCCTTGCGACACACAAAGCTGTGCTGAACAGTCACCAAATTGGGGTGCTCAGTAACACAGAAAAATTCCTCCGGGGGGGGGGGAAGAGACTAGTAGCAAACAACTGATCTCTTGCTTCAATGGATTCCCTTGGTAGCCCCCACTTTGGCTTCCCAACACAAAACAGAAGACAGAAGCGTGGCCTTTTATATCAGACTTCTATGCTCCAAGACCTCTAGCCCACATCTGGCCTAGCAGAGACATTTTGATGCCAGCCTCCACATTATACAACTTGCTTGCAAAGTTCCTCTTCCCAGTGCCAAGCGCCTCCCAAACGGATCCAGCAGAGAGCGGTGACATTTAGCCTTCTTTCAAGTTCTTGAAATGTCAGCAGTTACGTCTCCCTCCGAGGGAAATGGACCATTTGTTGCAAGCAAAACTCAGCCTAGCTCGCTGCAAAAACTTCAGTGTGGTGAGAGCCAGTGTGGTGTAGTGGTTAAGAGCGGTAGACTCGTAATCTGGGGAACCAGGTTCGCCGCTCCTCCACATGCAGCTGCTGGGTGACCTTGGGCTAGTCACACTTCTCTGAAGTCTCTCAGCCCCACTCACCTCACAGAGCGTTTGTTGTGGAGCAGGAAGGGAAAGGAGAATGTTAGCCGTTTTGAGACTCCTTCGGGTAGTGATAAAGCGGGATATCAAATCCAAACTCCTCCTCCTCCTCCTCCTCCTCCTCCTCCTCTCTGGAAGGGCTTTGTCACTCTTTACGTCCAATGGGATTCTGGTTCTCAGGGACTGAATGAGCAGTGTGAGATTTCCTTGGTGATCCTGGCCTTGCCTGTAGCTTGCCTGACCAGGAAGTGTTTGGATCTGCTAGCATGCCACCACAACAGCCACGCTCTCCAACCTTCCACAGCAATTGCCTTTTCTGCTCTAGAAGAAGCATCGCTTCATTGCTCGCACTTTGACTAGAAGGGCCCTGTCCCAACCAATCCCCTCTGCCGTTCTGAGAAGACACTATGCCGCAAATCCCTGCCAAACCAACAACTGGGGAAGAGAGCAAAGGGCCTAAGGAGGTTCCACTTCTTAGCAAAGTATACACAAAGCTGAAGTTAGTTACTTAGCAGAAACCAGCATACAAAAAGTGTGTGTGCCCAAGATCCGCATGTGAAGAAAGCAGCATCTCTTACTACACGGTTGTCAAACCCAAGGCCCGCGGGCCAAATGCGGCCCGCCAGACCTTGTCATGCGGCCCGCGCAGGCCCAGAGCGATGAAATGGAAGAGGCGCTGGACAGCCCGCCCGCCGCCGCCGGCAGGGCTGTCTCTGGGCCCGGGCTGGGGAAGGAGGACGACGCGGGAGGCGATCCTCCTCTGAGGCCGACGCTGCTCAGCAGGAAGGAAGGGGCGGCGCCCAGAGGCGCCCGCAGTTTCTAATTGGCTGCAGGAGATTCCTGCAGCCAATTAGAAGCTGCGGGTGCCCCTGGGGGCCGCCCCTTCCAGCACAGCTTCTGATTGGCTACAGAAATCTCCTGCGGCCAATCAGAAGCTGCGGGCGCCTCTGGGCGCCGCCCCCTCCTTCCCGCTGAGCAGCAGCGGCCTCAGAGGAGGATCCCTCCTGCGTCGTCCTCCTCCCCCAGCCCGGGCCCAGAGACGGCCCTGCAGGCGGCACTGGGCGGCGGCGGGCGGGCTGGCCAGCGCTGCTCAGCGGGAAGGAAGGGGTGGCGCCCAGAGGCTCCTGCAGCCAATCAGAAGCTGCGGGCGCCTCTGGGCGCCGCCCCTTCCAGCACGGCTTCTGATTGGCCACAGAAATCTCCTGCAGCCAATCAGAAGCTGCGCAAAGAGCAAGAGAAGTTTCCCATCCCTCGCGCTTTCACTAGCTTTGCGGGCCTCGCGCGCCCAGATTTGCTCCCCTCCACCTCGCTCAACTCCAGGAACATTCAATTCTGCCCAAACAACCTTGCAAAGCAAGCCCGCTTTCCTTGCTCCCGGCTTCAAGGCCAGAGCGCGAGGGTTGCCTTTGTTGCCGCTCCAGGTTACACACAAGCAACCTCGTGCGCGCACGATCCAACAAACCCCCGGGGCCCAGAGCCGGCGCAGACCTTTTTCCTCGCGATTACGGTGGTCTTCTCTGTTCTCGGCGAGAATCCGTTTCCAGGCAGCGCGCCGAGCTAGAATGCAAAGCAAGTAGCTACTACTCCGGAGACCCCTCCCAGTTCTCGGCCCCTGCGGCTAACGGAATATTTTTAACTGTTTGAATAAACTCTGATCTTTCTCTGCGACGAGTCTGGGATGCCTAGCGGGAGAAGGCGATCATTGCCCTTCAGTTAGGCGGGGCAGAGAAGGCTTGAATTCTAGTCCTCAGTCAGGACTAGGATTGTAGGAGCGACTGTTCTGAATGGAGGCGGGTTCCTAGTATAACTGGATTCTCCAAGGGCGTGGCTTGTCAATTATTTTTAAAATTGCTTTCTAAGCCCACCTCTTTAGGGTGCATATACCCAAGGTGAGTTACAGCAACTCACATGAAACACAACATTTAAATTCTAACATTTAAAATAGCAGTAAAAACATTAAAGCAGACAAAAAAAATATTCCAGCACGGCTTCTGATTGGCCACAGAAATCTCCTGCAGCCAATCAGAAGCTGCAGGCGCCTCTGGGCGCCGCCCCTTCCCGCTGAGCGGCCGAGAGCGGGAAGGAAGCGGCAGCGGCATGGAGACTGCCTTCACCGCCCATGCCAATTAGCTACCTCCGCAAGGTAAAAAAGGGGAAGCCCCTTTTCTTTCTTCCCCCTTCCCCGAAGCTGCTGGCGTGTGTGTGTGCGTGTGTCAGGCCCCGTTTCTTCGGCTTCAAGAGGTTGGATAGGAATCTGTCGTTGATGCTTTAGCTGAGATTCTTGCATTGCAGGGGGTTTGACTAGATTACCCTTGGGGTTCCTTCCAGCTTTACAACTGTATGATTTTATGCTCATTTAAATACCAGGGAAGCCACACATGTGATGTATCAACAGCAATCAAATGTGGGAGTTACAAAAGCATGGATGATGGTCTCCAAATCTTAGTACTGTACTGCAACTTGTATTGTTTAATGGTGGTTTTACGCAGACTTTTGTACTGGTGCTGCTTTCATATTGATTGTATTTAGTTGTTAATTGCATCTGTGTTTTATTGTTTCTAATTTGCAAACTGCCCAGGGAACATGGTTAATTAGGAGGTATATAAATGCCACAGATATCTGAATAAATAAAGCAATGAAAATATGGAGTTGATAACTGCACTTGTGCCTTTGGCTATTATCTGGCAGCAAGCCATGGCCCTAGAGAATGCTAGCCTGTAAAAATATTCACAAATTGGAGCAAATAATATCCATGCATCTTTATTAATTTATGATAATAAAGAGTGGACACATAGTCCTACAGATACAATCGGCCCTTTGAGGGTGACCAAACTGCTGATGCGGCCCCCGATGAATTTGAGTTTGACACCCCTGTCTTACTACCTTGGGCACAAGAGAAAGAAGCGGCTTTTCAAATTGATTAGTGGCTTCTCTCTTTAGCAGGGAAAACTCTTACTCTCCCCGGCATGAACACTGTTTATTTGGATCCTGGCAGTAGTGAGTTGTTTTTATTGGAACTAATTTTAAGGATTGACTTAAGTTATATATTTATTATTTTTATGTTATCCTATTTATAGTCCACCTTTCTTCCAAGCCACTCAATGTGACATGCGTGATTTTCCCTCTCCCGCTCCCCATTTTCCCTCACAACAACCCTGTGAGGTAGGTTAGTCCTAGAGGCAGTACCTGGGCCCAAGTTCGCCAAGTGAGCTTCATGGCTGAGAGGGGGCTAGAAGCTGGGTCTCCCAGGTCTTAGTCCACTCTAACCACACCAAACTGGCATTGACGGCTGTGCAAATCGACTGCACGGGTGACTGTTTGCCAGTTAGGCACCTTCTCCTCCCAACTACTTTTTAGATCCCGTGTGGCATTTGAAGTGTGTGATTCAATTGGAATCTATTAGGACTATTAGAAATTTAAAGCATGGCAGCCCTCTGTTCCTATGTATACTTCTTTGTTTAAAAACAACAACCCAGACACACCAGAATTTAGTCTTGAGCAGGAATAGGCGGTGGCAACTTGAAAACAGCTTTGGGTGGGCTCAGGGAAAGATTGCCAAGAATACCAACACTGTTAACTAATCTGAGCAAATATTTGTCGCATCTTAAAACGTTCTGAAATGCAGCAGGTACTTAAGACTCAGAACTTCAGAGCAAGTCTAAAATGACTCAGCTGTTATAAGGAGGATGAAAGTTAACTCCCCACAAACCTTATATTGCATTTTCCCTTGAGCATCCTTTCTACCACAGTGTGCAAGGATGTTTATTCTCCCCATTAGTTACTTTCTAACTTCTAAAATGCTGCTGAGCTATCCCAGACCTTGTGGACACTAAATCTCAAAGGAGTCACAGAGGTCTCTCTCCATCAAGTACAAGTTCAGTCTGTTTCCTCCTGCAATAAATGTGTGTGACTGCAAGTCTGATCCCCGATTCCCCTCATGGCTGTGCATTTTAAAGACACGAGAGAAAGAGCATCCAGACCTTTGAAATGAAAAATGGTTTTGTGAGAAGGCACCCAAAGTCCTAGTACCATTAAGCAGGAAGAAGCTACCATAAGGTGAGAGCATGTGGAGTTTCACGGGGCTGATCGCCTACCAGCCCTGAGGCTCTGCAAGCCGTTGCTCATCATACCAGAAGCCCTCCCACCCATCACAGTCCTGCTCTCTGGTACATCTTCCCCCTTAATTTGCTTAGGAATGCAGCTTTCCTGCCTCAAACTATGTGCCAGTTTGGTGGTGAGACAGAACACTGCAGTTAGTACAGTGGGAAGATAGAGCACACTGGCTGGGCCAGAAGGTTTGCTGCTGCCTGGAAGAATTCCAGCCCCACCCAAGGGGGAATCTAAGGACCAACACTCTCAAGAGCCAAATAATCTTTGTCTTGCTACTTACCAGTGCTAGGCCCTTCACCAAGGAACAACGGCTCCTGCGCACACATGCCTTCCTGGGGTCCCGCCATGTGCTCTTCGTCCACTGTGACAGTTTGATATTCTGTTGAGGAAGAAGAAAATTTGCAACCAAGGCTGTCCCGTTCTACTCTTTCCACAACGTTCGGAGCAGAAATATCTTTTGGTAGGAGAATAACTAGCCAAACTGCAGGGGGAAATCTTCCACCCGCCACTGTCTGGCAGGCGCTTTTGGACATTGTTAACAAACAAAAAGAAAAAGAAAGGTGGTACATGGCCAGGGATAGAAAATTTGCATGTCTAAGAATCAGGACTGCAAGCCTTTAAAGGTTTGCTGCAACAATTATATTAGAGCCATCACTGCAAATTTAAATCTGCTTCTTTACGCCCACTCGCAATGTCTTCATGAGGATTTACGCATTCAATGCATTCCTAACAAGGCAAGCATAATTGGTTCCAAGGGAGATCGAAGACAGGACTCACCCAGGCTACCTTTGTGGCCGAGATCTCTTTCTTGGCCATCCTCAGGAGCAAAGCGAACCTCTTCCACTTCCTCTTTAATCCACGAGGATGACTCTACTATATCCATGGGAGAACCTGTGCATAGGAGAGAGGAGGTCACAGGGCACTGCTCTTCTACATCAAGGAGAAAACTCATCCAGAGCCACAGGCAGCAGGAGGAAGCACATGTATGGCAAGAGAGGGGGGACAGAAAGAGGAGAGCTTAGCAGCCAGGGAAGGTCAGTGGGAAGAGTGTGAAAGAGGTCAGAGGAAGGAGGTGATGGAGCAAAGAAAAGGATGGATGGTTTGGAAGAAAGAGTTTCAAGGGGCAGTGATAAAGGGCACAGTGAAGGGCAACACAACCCACAAAACCAGCCAGTTAAAACAGCAAAGGTGGCATGGGGGTGTGGTGGAGGTGAGAAACCTTTGAAGTATGGTACCACCCGAAAAGTATGCCTTGTGTCTCCAAAACTGCCTGCAAAGGACTAAAGGAATATGGCAGGCTGCCAATTGTGTAAGCAGCTCTCTCATAATCCTGGCTTTATAATAAAAGAGAGCCTGCTGGGAAGAGGGGAGCCCTCGAGTCAAGGGCCTGCTTTCTTGCATGGGAGCCTAAAAGCTGAGCAGAAACCACAATGCATTTAAATACTCACCCATGTGGCAGCCATTGCTCGTCTCCTCACGAAGCTTAGCCTCCCCATTCTGGGATTCCTCCACCTCTTGTTTAAGCCACAAAGAAACATCGACTGGAGCAGCGGAGCAGTCTGAATGGGAAAGATAAGAGGTTGCTGTGCATCAGCTGATGAACACTGAAAACCATGCACACACGACAACCTGCTGGTCACAAACTTGAGGTTTAAACTCTGTGTTTCATTATACAACCCAATACATTCCAATCACTTTCCTAACCAGGTTCCCATGTAAGAAGTCTTCATTTTCTAACCATCCCAGCACTGTAACAGGGCCCATGTCACATTCTGAAAATGCCCAGGCTTTCCAAGCAATCTTGCATGTACAAATGTACCTCCTGGTGGGAGGTTCCGGTTTCCGCCTGCAGGAATGGCGGACCTGTTTTCCATCTCTCTGACCTTCGTAAGGAATTTGGCGGTTGCTAGGGGAGTAAATGGCAACCCCCTACCCTCTCCGGGGGTTACGGAGAGGGGCCGCTGGCCCGCGATGCCCCCAGACCCACTCCGACTGTTTTTGGAGTGGGGGGAGCTTGGGCTGAGCACTTACGAGGGCCAGGACTCCCGGACGCTAATCTGCATGGCGGGGATTTCCATGGTTAAAGAAGATAATTAGGCTTAAATCTATGGACATACTTCAGAAGGAGGGGAAGAAGCGCTGTTTACTGCTGAGAAATTTATGCTGCTGAGGGAGAGGAGTCAAAGATTGTACAGCATCTGGAAGAAGGATTGATGGGGACGGAGCGATAAGGGAAGTGAGTTTTTATTTTTATTTTCTTCATATTGTTGCCTCGTACCTTCCCGGACGCGATGTCCTGGCTTGTTTGGAGTGAAAGAGAAGCAAAAGACTGTGTGAGTTGAACTTTATAACTGTTGTTACTGAGCATATTTTTTAAAGATGTGGAGTTGCCGAGGAGAAAAGCCCCCCCCCCCTAGTCGGACGGAAGGAGTCTTGGACGCGTTCGGAGGATTTATGAGCTGTGACGCACTTTAAATTGGAGCAGCGACCTGAAGCTAAGTTCAGCTATAGGGCAAGGAGATCCATTAATTTACCAAGAGTTTATGGTTTGATGTTTGGGTCTCCTGCCTGGAAAAGCTGTAAATTCTATAATGATTGTAAATCTTCATGGCTATGAGAGGAAACGAAAGTGATTTGAGTTTTTTAAGATGGCGCTGCTTCGTGCTGCTTCGACGCAACAGGGAGCTCCATTAAGAAGATTTATGGGGAGGCTGGACTGATTAACTCACACAGGAGAAAGAACATCTGTGAAACTTTGTTTGATATTTATCTCAGCAGCTGGGAAACAATCGGATGAAAGTGGAAAACATCTATGTGACTGTAAGGGGAAGATCTGGATTATTATGAACTTGGAGGACGATTTGAACTTTAGAAAAAAGACGGCAGTGGACAGTTGCGAGGAATTCCCAATTTCTTGAAGCATGGGAACCCAAATAAAAAATTCTTTAGATGATTTGGCATAACATTCGGTTTGATTGATATATATATGTGTATAATTTGAAATATTGAATGTGATATAATTGGTTTTAATTGGAAAATTAATAAAAATATTTTTTTTTTAAAAAAAAAAACAAATTGCCTGGTGGAATAAGATGGCTTTCCAATCTGGATGCAAGAACTTCCTGCAATTAAAGGGGTATCACCCAGGACCAAAAACGGGCAGGAGATTATACACACTGCTGCAAAAGGTGCAGGAGGACAAACTCAACGTCATGGGCATACAAGGCCACTTCTTCAGATACAAAAATTAATATTTGTAACAGGAAAGAAACATGTTTTTGCCAAGTATGAAGGTTGTTGCAAAAGCACTACAGGCATGAAGCATATGAGGCAGCAAGAAAACAATCAACGTGCTGGAAAAGGTGCATCTTTTGCAACACAAATATCACTTCTGCTCCTCAAGCCCTCTAAGTAAACAAACACCTTAAACTGTAACAGGTGGATTTAACATGTGGATTCGTTTCCATACTTTGAGTACAACTAAAGTGCAAGTGAGGAGCACCCAGCCCAATGTCCCCATGCATTTATTTATTTATTCATTCATTCCTTCATTCATTCATTTAGATTAGTTATATTCCACTTCATAGCCAAAAAGAGGCACTTTCTATTCTAATAATAATAATTCTAATAATAAAACCACACTCAAATCCAGTAAAAGAACAGGAATTACACAATGTCCATTACAACTAGGATTACTCAGGCAGCATTTCCTGCCCTCAACTTTCTTCTTTCCTGGTGTCATACCAGGGGAAAAGCTCCCACCAATACTGTATCCTTTGAGGCAAAGGAATGGGGCTGAGGAGCTGGATCTCACCCACATTGGTCTACAGGCTTCACTTGCAAGTCATAACCACATGCTGCCAACACAGCCAGTGGCAAAGGTCGAACGAAATGGCAAGATAACATCTCTGTTACGATGAGGCAGCAAAAGGACTCTCTGCTCTGTGTTTCGGAGGCCTCGGAGGCCTGCTAACGCACCTGTGTCAAGTTGTTCAGGGACACCACTGCCTTCTGAATCTCCAAGTTCTTTCTCACACAACTCTTCTCCCTGCTCAATCCGAGTCAGGATCTCTGGCTTGGCGACGGCATAGTCTGTTCAATTGATGAATGGAAAAAGAGGAGGTCATTATACGCCATTCACTAACAAAAGGCTCAGAGAATTGCGAAGGCTGTTATCCAGAGTCAGACCACCAGTCTATCTAGCCCAGTATCATCTATTCTGACAAGCAGCAATTGTCCAAGGTTTCAGCAAAAGAAACCTTTCATAGCTCTGCTACCAGAGATCCATTAAAAAATATCTGTAAGATGAACTAACTGGAGCCCCTCCCCCCAAAAAAAATGCAAAGTGTGCAGTCTACTGCTAAGCTGCAACCTCCCTCGAGCTGAACATCAAACAGCTCTCACGATCAAGAATGGGTGTGTTTCAAGGTGCAAAACTAGCCAAAATATGGCCGCTGCCCATGAGTTATCCATCCCCACTTGGTGACCACCAGATGTCTGGGACTACAATTCCTATTATCCTTGACTACTGGTCATACTGGCTGGAGCCAATAGGAATTCCAGTCCGAAACATCAGAAGGGTAGCAGGTTGGGGAAGGAAGCTACACACTTTCTAATAGGCTTCGCTGCGATCCAAATCCCTTATCTGTCATGCTGGGGGAAGGGAGGGGAGTGTTGGATGGGGCAGATGTCTCCGCCCCCACCCCCCACCAATGACTCCACTGGCTTCCTCCTTGCTTCATTTGCCAAGAGTGCATACGACCCACCAAAAACTGGGCATCCCAGGGGTGGGAGAAGCTGGATACCAGTGCCACACTGCTGTGACTTGATGCCATGGAGCCCAGCTGCTCTGCCACTTCTCCCCAGCTGTGGATTTCCTGAACCAAGCAAAGGGTTGGACAGCATGGCCTATAAAACTCTCTTTGGAGCTATGAACCCATGGTAATGGCTCAGAAACTAACAAAGGGGTCCAGTGGCAGGTTCTCTGCCTGAGCAGGGGCTTGAACACACTCTTCCATGACAACAAATGCCCTTATTTTCTTTTTTAAATATACACACGTTGCAGATCATCAGAGAGAGGCCTCTCTTATTCACTAAACCACATTAGCTCTCAAGATACTGATAATGATCACCCAAACAAGTAAGAACTTTGAGCCTACATCCCATTATATATCAACTCAGGGTTTCTTAAATCTCACCCAGAGAGACCAACATCTCATAGTTGCTTTTCATGACTGTCTTGTATAACTCTTTCTGCAACTCATCCAGGTCTCCCCATTCCTTCTCGTTGAAATGGACTGAGAGGTCATCGAAGGTCACTGGAACCTGGAACAACAGAAGTTAAAGCTCAGCACCCTCTTGACTCCCAACCCAGCCGGCCTAACTGGTAGGCAAGAAATGTTACTTGATGGTGTTGGAACAATCACTTTCTACATAAAAAGAGGCTGTCCTTTGGTGCACACATGACACTAAGCCAAACATGAATGAGCAGGTGTATCAGTGCACAGAGCAAAAATCACAGCCACTTCCTCTGCTACTGGGAACTAAGTCAGGGTTTGGCTTGATATTACATATGAACCTGAGCTTGTGATTAGTTGTAGCTTAGGTTTGTTCTTGGCCTACCACTTGTGATCTGTCTGTGGGTGCAAACCACAAGCCCATGTTTGCATGTAACATGAAGCCAAAACATGGAGGAATGAAGCAGCATTTCTGTGAACCAGCACACTTACTTGTTCACACTGAGCTTAGCTTTAAGTGCTAACAGGACTATTGTTTTGTCTGAAGCAGACAAAAGCATCTTGTTTTCAAGGCCGCACATTTTGGCCACTGAGATAAAATAAGTTTGTTTCCAAAAGTTCTCAGCATCCTGCAGCCCCACTGAAAACAGTGTGAACTGCCAAGGAGAGCTAAAACATCTGCAAAACATGTCTTATTCAGGAATACAGATGTGGGGAACACTGGGATAGCAACTTTCTGTTTGGTGCTGTGACCCAAGGAAAATGAAGAACCTCTAGCACTCTCACAGAAAGCTCAAGGAGGCAGCCAGGAAGAATTTGGGGGGAGGGGGGCATTAGTAGTGAATCAGAGCCATGCATTCAGTACAAAAAAAACCCCGGCATGCTTACTTTCATTGAGTTTCTGGTCCTCATTGCTGGGGGAAAAGGTGAGGAAGCCATCTGCAAAAAGTCTGAAATGAGCTATGGAGGAGAATTCTGGATAGACTTCAAATAACTACAAGGTTGTTTCATAGTTGGGTTTTAAAATATTTTTCATGGCTCCAAGTTCTTCCTGGCAGCCCAAATAAACTGTTTGCATCTATAGCACTTGAGTAATTTGCATAATTCCATGCAGTAAACATGAATGTTTGCTAGCTCTGGTAGCAGAATGTTTTGTACTTACTTGCATCAAAGCCTTCATTATAAACCTTCAGGTGCCAACCAAGCCTTTGGCTGATTGCCTTTTGTGTATTTTATATTGCCATATTATGTTGTGAACTGCCCTGAGATCAATGGATGAAGGGCGGCATACAAATTTAATAAATGATATTAATAATACTCCTAACCTTGGGCGTTTCTCCCTTCACACCAGGGGGGAATCTCAGGATCCAGAAGTTCCGATTCTTCAGCAGATTCTCCACATTCTCCAGTCTTTTCTGGAGCTGCCTGTACCCCTCAGTTAAGGTCCCCAGTGCAGCCCACTTGCTCTCCAGCTGGTTCTCCATTTCTGTTGAGGTCTTTTGACTGGCCCCCAGCTTCTTCTCTGTTGACCCCACCCTGCCCTCCAAGCGCAGCAAGCGCATGGTGTGGTTGTCCACTGTTTTGTCGATGGCCTGGATGGCAGCCACCGCCGCCCACATGGAAGCCTCTGACGTTTGCACCTGCATCTCCCGCGTGGTGGCCTGCTTGAGGTTCACAAGGGACTGGAAAGCCAGGAGAGACCTTGGCTCTGCATCACACTCCATAGCCTGCTTTGCGGAGACAGAAACCCAAAGTCAGCGGCCATCTTGCGTTTCAGATGACACCTGCTGCATTCAGAAAAACCCTTCCCACCATAGCTGCCAAGTTATCCCTTTTTTAAAGGGATTTTCCCTTATGCTGAATAGGCTTCCTCGCGAGAAAAGGGAAAACTTGGCAGCTATGCTTCCCACCTCCTAACCCCATTCTCTCCTTCTGAAATGTCAGTGGCAGCAACCTATTTCGGTCAGACAGTAGCTTGGGCAAAATGGGTGCAAAAATACTGCCATTTAAGTGGTAATTTTGCAAATACTAAACCAGGCACCCCCAAACTGTGGCCCTCCAGCTGTTTTGGCCTACAACTCCCATGATCCCTAGCTAACAGGACCAGTGGTCAGGGATGATGGGAATTGTAGTCCAAAACATCTGGAGGGCCGAAGTTTGGGGATGCCTGTACTAAACAAGCCCAGTGAAGGGTTGGGAATCGATACATACAACTGGCAGCCTGATGAAGAATCAAGCTGGGCGACTGCTCCGCCCCCACCTTTATTATGGACTTTAGCCAATATGAGACAAGAGACAAAATGCAATTTAATTATCGTGGCTACTGCGTGAGTCACAAGTGAAGCTTCTCCCTTTGTGACCTTTAACTGCATTTGTCTTTGTCCTCACTTCTTATGTGGTGATCAGCAGCAACTGAAGCAATGCAAGAAAGGAACTCTGCCAGAGTCTTTTTCCATGGTTGTTACTGGATGTGGGGAGGGAGAGTTAAAGGAGTGCTGGGAAAGGGCCATAGCTCAGTGGCAGAGAATCTGTTTTGGATGCAAAAGATCCCTGGCAACTCCAGTTAAGGCTAGAGGAGAAACCTGTCCAAAATCTTGGAGAGCCAATGCCAGTCATTGTAAACAATACTGAGCTAGATGGACATACGATCTGACTCCATATAAGGCACCTCCAGGTATTCTTTGTCTGTGCATCAGCTCACACAGGAGCAAGTGCTTCTGCCCTTGATCAGTTCAAATTGCATCACCCATTGAGAAATACTTGCTCATCTCAGTGTGCTTTCGATAGCACCAGAACAATACACTTTTTTCATTCAGGACATGCATATTTTAACAAGCTGGCTTGCATTTTGAGAGATTCACTGAAATATCAAAAGTAGTGTCTTTAGATTGAATTATGGTGCTGGAGGAGACTCTTGAGAGTCCCATGGACTGCAAGAAGATCAAACCTATCCATTCTGAAGGAAATCAGCCCTGAGTGCTCACTGGAAGGACAGATCGTGAAGCTGAGGCTCCAATACTTTGGCCACCTCATGAGAAGAAGAGAAGACTCCCTGGAAAAGACCCCGATGTTGGGAAAGATTGAGGGCACTAGGAGAAGGGGACGACAGAGGACGAGATGGTTGGACAGTGTTCTCGAAGCTACCAACATGAGTTTGACCCAACTGCGGGAGGCAGTGCAAGACAGGAGTGCCTGGCGTGCTCTGGTCCATGGGGTCACGAAGAGTCGGACACGACTAAACGACTAAACAACAACAACAACAACAAAGTGTCTTTAGACAGTGTTCCAAGTCCATTGCTTCCAGGACCCCTACAGGAAAGTTCCTCCCTGGCCAACATCTGTATCTGACCCATTTGCTGCCCATCAGCAAATTGCACTTGGTGAGTGAAACTGTAGCAGGGATGTGCTTTTTACCCTGTGGTACCAGATGGACTTTTGCAATCAGGTGGCATAAAAATATTGAGCGGCTGGAGGGAATAATTTATCCTGCCACATGACGCCTACCCTATACCCTTCAGCATTTGATAATAGGAATGCCAGGGACTGGCCCTGAAAAACAGGGACATGTGGAGGCTCTGGTGCTACCCACCCCACCTCATAAAAACAAACAAACAAATAGCATCCTAGACCTGCGATTTTCCTTTCCTTTTCCTTAATCTGGGACTATTAAGGAATTCCCAATCTGTCCCCCCACCTTTGCCTCCTGCTTGCGGGTGCTGAGAGCTCACTGACTAGGCATTGAAATGCCCTTTTATGTGTGGGGTTTTGGGGAGGGGTGCTATTGTTTATATTTTGATTATATATTTTGTGCTTTTCTATTTTCTATTTTTTGATATTCTGACGTTTACAAGACATCTGAAGGCAGCCCTGTTTAGAGAAGTTTTTAATGACTGATGTTTTAATGTATTTTTAATCTTTTGTTGGAAGCTGCCCAGAGTGGGTTTCCCCAGCCACATGGATGGGGTATTTTTATTATTTTTATTATTATTATTATTATTATTATTATTATTATTATTATTGTATTCTGCGAACCGCCCTGAAACTTCCGGGTATCTGAATATTTTTTTTTTTTAAAAAAAGATAGAAATGTAAAATTCAATAAAAATATTTATTTAAAAAAAAGCGACCTCCGGGTATAGGGTGCTACATAAATTCAATAAACAAATGCGGAGGGTCCTTCCTCGTTTTCACGGGGGCTTCCCTCGTTTCCCTGAGGCGAAAAGGGAGGCCTTGAGGGACTTGGAGGGGGGTGGAAATGAACAAAGCGGGAGGGGCGACCCTCCCCTCTGAGATTTCTGAGGTAAGACCAGGAGAATCTGTGGGGGGCGGGTCAGTCTTTCTCCTTCCCCCTGCTTCCCCCAAGGCCTCGCGTCAGGTGTGTCGCTCCTCCCGCCGCCGCCCCCCCTCCCCACCGTCCGCTCCACCGAGCCTCACCTGGACAGGCGCCCCCCCAGCCATGGCTCCGAAGAGAGACAGACAAGGCGAGCGGCGCTCGGAGGCAGCGGCGGTGGGGAGGAAGCGGCGGAGGCCGAACTGCGCACGCGCACTGCAGCCGCAGCGCCTACCCAGCGGGAAGCCGAGGAGACGGAGTGCGCGCCGGCTACGCATCGCGAGACCGGCAGGCGGCAGCTTCCGCTTCTCCTCAGCGCAGCGCCGCCAGCGCAGCGCCTTCCCTTCTCAGTTTCCGGATGGCGATTTTTTTGCGCGGGAAACCGCCGGATTCCGAGCTACTACAACTCCCGTCATGCCCTGCCGCCGGCCGCGCCGTAGAAGGGATGATGGGAGTTGAAGTGCCGAGCGGCCCCGGGGCGGGCGGCCCCCTGAGAGCGTGGCTGGCTATGGGGGCCATAGCTGCCAAGTTTTCCCTTTTCTCGCGAGGAAGCCTATTCAGCATAAGGGAAAATCCCTTAAAAAAATGGATAACTTGGCAGCTATTATGAGGGCGCTCTTTCTTTCTCCGCCCCACAGAGGTTTTCCCCTGAACTCCGGGCTCGAACTCTTCCGTTCTTATTTATTTAATAAAAATTGCATACAGCTTGTTGTTGAGTCACTTCAGCAGTCATTTTTACTTTTAATTAATTTATTTTTAATTATTTTTAATTTTAATTAAAATTGAGGTGCCCTTCCAGCTGTTGCCGTTGGCTACGGAGTCCCTGTGATGTCACTATCCAATATCTGGCTGCGGCTTGTCAACATCTGCCAAATAGGCTTCCAAAAGTGAATGGCAACCAGTTTGCATCCACAAATATCCATCAGCTTCAAGCTTGCGGCATCCACCTCTGTTCAAATGCCAGCGCCGTCGGCTGCGTTAGAGAGTGGATGATGGGAGTTGAAGTTCCGTGCGGACCCCCTGACGGCGTGGCTGGCTAATGGACGCGCTTTCTTTCTCCGCCCCACAGAAGTTTCCACTGAGGGGAAATTGCCAGCAAAAACTATACCTTGTCATGAATACGCTAGCTCCCAGCTTAGGAATGCAGCCGGCAGCAGACCGCAGTTTGCAACCGACGGGATCAGATTTCTCTCAGAAGGCAGATGCAGACTCCCCCAGATTGTGACTGTTGAAAGGATTGTTTGCCTCTGTGATATTATCTGACTCCTTGTTCTAATTTGGTTCGTGCAATTTTGATTGCATTGTACTACCGTATTTGTGACTCCATCATATATTTTCTGTTTAAGAATTATAAAAAAATATACATGCTACTAATATTATTATTAGCAGCGTGTTGCCTGTCATTGTTTAGTTTGTGTAATTTATAAGCCTGTGGACTCCACTTTTTTGGGTTCCCCAGCAGTCACCACCATGACCAACTAAATGTATCTTAAATATCACAATGGTGTGGCTATTGGGGGGGGATTCCCTACTACAGCTATACAGAACAATGGACCCCCCCACATATCCCAGTGAGTTAAAGTTACTCGAGTTTGTCCCAGGATTTTGCAGTTACTCTTTTATGTATGTTCAACAACAACAACAACAATAATAATAATATTTATACCCGCCCATCTGGCTGGGTTTCTCCAGCCATTCTGGGCAGCTTCCAACAGAATATTAAAAACACGATAAAACATCAAACATTAACAACGTCCCTAAACAGGGCTGCCTTCTAACAAGGCACTCCAAAATGAAAAGGTTACGCACTAGGTTGTTTTTTAAATTTTTATTTTCATACCGGTAACTCCAGCAATGCTTTAAACTCGTGTGTCAGCTCCACAGCAAAGAGGTTACAGGAGATTCCTGCAGTGGAAATTAATCCCAAACCGGGGACAGGGGAACAGCGCCTTTAAGTCCACCCAGAATGTGGCAGAGAAGCTACCTTCCAGTGCCAAAGCAGATGTCGAGATGGCCCCCCAAAGGACTCTCAACCAACATCAACCAGCCCCACCGAGGGTATGGCTTGCTATATGAACTTTACGCTTCTCAGATGGGGAAGGAGCCACCAACGCAGCTTTAAGGGCGGCAAAAGCAATGGTCCCAGAGTCAGTCCTGACCACGGGCCATGGGGACTGGGCTGATAGGAGTTGAAGGTCAACCTGCGGAGGAAGGAACCCGCAGGAAAGCCTTTCATCTGATTATGGTGTAAGGAGCAGGATTCACAACTTCAAGGGGACAGCGGAAGACGCCACAGCCACAAACGGAGCTTAAGGAAGCGAGCCATGTTCCTATTTATAAAAGGCATAAGGAAATCTTCCAGAGGTTGAACGTCCCGTAATATGATCACGGACCGGGGGGCGCAAGGACAACAAGACTACACAAAGAGCACAGCAGCCAACCTGTTTCACCCAAACTGCGGCAAAACATCTCCTTGAACCCCTGCTTTGGAAAGGCAAGAGCGACTGTGGCAAGGGCAGGACCAGAACCTCTGAAGTCCGGGATGGAGAGCGGGATGAAGACCTAAGGAGGGACCCAGAAAACTGGAAAGCGGGCAGGTTAAAGCTGGCACACATCACAGATCCACAGGGGATCACCTTTGCCAGGGTGGCTGCCCCTTTAAGAAGACCCCGATCCACCTCTGTGGGGCAGGGGGCAGTGGCAACCACCTAGTGAGGAGCTCTAGGGCCTCCAGTAGCCCAGAAGCAGCAGGCATGGAGGAAACGGGCTTGCTGGGGGGGGGGGGGAGAACAGAGGAGGCAAAGCGAGCCATCCGTTCTTGGCAGCTGTGGAAGGAAGTGGCATTGCCAAGAGGTTTCCTTGGGGATGATTTGAGGGGGTCATACACACACCCCAAGTGTACTGGGTTCATGCCTGGACCCCATAGGCCACTGGGCATTCAACGTGCCACTCTAGGGGGCTTCAGCAGCTGTCTTCGAGGAGAGGCCCCAGAGCTGGCCGCTGCAAAAGTCACTGAAAAGGCCTTCCCCTCGTTTGGGTATTTTGCGGGGATTTGTGCCTGCGGCCCTGGGGGGGAAGAGAGCGGAGGCTGCGCCAAGGGCCAAACCTTCCACAGAGCTGGATCTGCTGTTATCAACAGGGGTTCACGTCTCAGCGCTGTTGCCTTCCCTACTCATCCCTGGGCGTTCAGCACGTGCCGCCCCCCTGCAAGACGGGCAGAAATCTAGGCAGGCACCGCTCTGCCGGGGGAGTGTCCCTCAGGCGAGCAGAGCCCGAGAGAAAAGAGAAAAGTTTGCAAAAAGGAAAAGGAACCGGGGCTTATTGAGGCCGCAGAAATGGAGGAGGACTGCAGGGGGAAAGTTAACAAGGCCCTCTCCACCCCCCCCTGCCCAACTGCTTCCACTGATGGTGTGTGGCGGGCGAGGGCCACAGCTTTGCCACACCGCAAAATCCTAGCTGGGCCCATCTTGGCCAGGGAGAGAGACACCCCTCCTTCACAACGAGAGGCTTGGCCATCCCAGGAATGCTGCTCCACTTTCTGAGCCACTAGAAGGACTGAGCGGTGCAGCAGACCTGCAGTTTAGGCCCTGGGGAATACGTCCTGGAGGTTTGCACACAAGGGCAGGAAAACGCACAGACGGGAGCCCGAGTGACTACCCCCACCTTACCGGGCTCCGCAAGGCCTCGCGAAGGCTGTTGGAGGCTCCCAGGGGGGGCGGAAGACTTAAACCCCAGCACAGGAAAGCGGGGCAAGGAAACCCAGCAGGGGAAAAGCTTTTTCGGCCCGCTGCCACCTTGCTTGCCAGGCTCGGGGAAAGCCACGCCAAATCTTGAGCGTCCCTTTCTGCTTGCTTCTCTCCCCCCCCCAAGCTTGGCTCTCCGTTTAATGGTCTGTCTTCCTGCCACCTGCACAAAGCCGCAAGCAAAGTTGCGCGGGTCTCGGGGGAGAATGCCCCGTTTTCTCCCAAGAGAGGGATCCCCGACTGCCTTGCTGAGCTCAAAGGACCTGCCAGGAGAATGCTCTCTGTGCCTGTTTGAGGGCTGCCCCCTCAATGATGGCGGGTCGAATTCTCCCGCCTCAGGCCCTCAAGTCCCCTGGGACTCGCCCGGCGGTGTTGCACCTCTTGCAGTGGAACAGGCGGGCCCCGCTGGGCATCAAGGTCCCTTTGTAGGACAGCCACGACCCGCAGGTGTGGCAGCGCCGGCTCTGCATGCGGCTGTGGTTCTCCAGGTGCTCCAGCAGCAGCCCCTGGTGCACGAAGGTCCGGTCGCACTGCGGGCAGCGGAAAGGCCAGTCGTCCGAGTGCATGCGCCGGTGGGCGGCCAGGGCGGCCGGGTCAGTGAAGTAGACGCTGCACTCCAGGCAGGGGGCGGGCGGGCCGGGCGCGGGGGACTGCTGGTTCTGGTCAAAGGCAGCCGGGCCGGACTTGCTGCAGACGGAGCAGGGCAGGGCCCAGTCGGCCGAGTGGACGCGCTCGTGGACGGCCAGCGACTTCTGGCTGGAGAAGCACAGGTTGCACTGGGCGCACGGGAACTGGGCGCCGGGGGCATGCGTCAGAAGGTGCTGTGAGAGCTGGCCCTGGAATGCAAAGCTCCGGTTGCATCCCGTGCACTGGAACTTCCGCTTGCGGCTGTAGGGGTGGTCGGCGGAGGCCGTCCGTGGCGAGCCGTCCGCAGCACACATGTCGCACTGGAAGAGGTTGCCTTCTGCCGCTTTTCGCTTGGGGTCCTCTGTTGCGTTGGGTGGGGCGGCTGACTTCTGGTCGGTTTCCTCCTCCTCCTCTGCGGTCCTGCACGGCGTCCGGCGTCCAGCTGGGGCGAAAAGCAAACCACCTTTATGAAAAGGGGGCTGGGCAGGGGCAAGGAAGTGTCTCCTGAGGCTCACAGGAAGCTGTTAGATCATTGGGTCCATCCTGTCTACACTGGCAGGCAGCAGTTGTCTGGGGTTTCAGACAAGGAGACATTCCCAGCCCTACCTAGAGAGGTCACTGGGGGCTGACCCTGGGACCTCCTGCATGCCAAGTAGAGGCTCTACTGCTGAGCTCCCCTAAAAATAAAGCAAGATTCTAGTCCTCATTGTTCTAAATCAAGGGCTGATTTAACAAGGAGTCAGAGTGTTGCTCCATGTAGCTCTGTATTGTCTACAGTACACTGACTGGCAGCAGCTCTCCAGGGTCCCCCCCCCCACCTTGCCGAGAGATGCCATTGGGCATTGAGCCAGGAACTTCCTTGAATGTTTTCGTTTCTTAATAATAATCTTACTCTTTTTGCAAACTGCTTTGAGGTTTTAACACTTGAAAAGTTGAAATCACAACAGGACTAAAAACAGATTAAAACAAGCACTTGGGAAGGCTTTCCTAAGCAAGAATGTCTTTAGCAGGTGCCAAAAAGGGTACACAGCAAAGGCTGACATCAACAGGCAGGGAGTTCCAGAGTTTAGGTGCCGCCACACTGAAAGATTGAGGGTCTAGCAGGATGTGGGTCTGCCTGAAGAATGCTACGGACTGTTAGTAAACCGCAACATCTCCCCAACAGCACTATTCTATGCCGAAAACTAAAAGGCCATCCTCCTCTCTGCGAGGGGTTGGACTAGATGACCCTCAGAACCCTCCTGACTCTACGGATTCTATGATTCTTCCCAAGCCAGCCCTCACCTGCCGGAACCAAGACCTGCTGAACCTCGATGGGCTGTTCCTCCTCCTCCTCCTCTTCTTCTTCCTCTTCTTCTTCTTCCTCCTCCTGTTTAATCCAGGCAGGAACAAGTGGCCCTGTGGATGAGAGAGGAGACAAAAGTTGGTCATCATTCCCCAGCAATCTTTTCCGCCCCCTGCTGCCCCCCCCCAAGAATCCAACCGTCATTTTACCGACGGGAAAAGGCCAACATGCAGAAAAAGTCCAACAACAGCAGAGGTTGCGGACGAATGTCATCCCACACTGAGCTGCTTTTCTGTTTATCAAATTACTTTAAAACAGGGGTAGGCAACCTAAGGCCCGTGGGCCGGATGCGGCCCGATTGCCTTCTTAATCCGACCCTCGGACGGTCCGGGAATCAGCGTGTTTTTACATAAGTAGAATGTGTCCTTTTATTTAAAATGCACCTCTGCGTTATTTGTGGGGCACAGGAATTCATTCATTCCCCCCCCCCATATAGTCTGGCCCCCACACAAGGTCTGAGGGACGGTGGACCGGCCCCCTGCTGAAAAAGTTTGCCGACCGTTGCAGAAGACCATTTAAAAGCAGAGCCCAATTAACCGTGGTGGAAAGGAGGTGTTCATAACTGCCTGCCTAGGGCTGGCGAAGTACAGTAGGCGTTTAAAAGTCGGGCGCAGAAGGCGCCTGCTGAATCTCTAGTGGCGGGGAGTTCCGCAGGACCAGGCCGACAATGCTCAAGGCTCCATTTCTCAGGGTTGTCAAACGAGCCTCGCCAACCCGAAGAACAGCCAAGGGCGTTGCTGCGGGTGGTCTGTTCTTGGTGCTCATCCCAGGGCCCAGACCCAGGAAGGGCTCCTGCTTCTCTGCCCAAGGGGCCCCAACATTCACCGTTGCCGGGGCTCGCGGGAGACGGAGGCTCTTCCTTGATGTGGATTTCCTCCTGCTCTTCCTTAATCTGCGGCCCCGTCTCGTCTTGAACAATCTGGAGTTCTTTGGGAAACAAAAGGAAATTATACCCCAAATGCTTTTCTCTGTGAATCAAAACTAAACTAAGCCCCCCCCCTTTTTTGGTATGGAATTTGGGGGAGCCTCTGACCCAAAGTGCTGCTCAGAACCAGGGTGGATAAAAAATCAAAGATTTTAAAAAAATCGGATTTTTTAAATTCAAATTGGATTTTTAAAATAAAATGCTTTTGGAGGAAAGATCTTTCTAAAGGTAGTTTTCTACTTAAGTTACATTATAGTACAAAGGCTATTCATCAGGAAATAAGGATTTGTCCTAAGTTTTTCATGTATGCTAAAACTCAATCTAAGGTGGGTTTTTGAAAAGAAATTGTTTAACTACATCGGTTAAGAAACATGGATACATATGCTATAATGTTGTTGTTTTAGTTGAATAAATTGTTTAAATTGTTATTAAGGAAATGATTGTTTTTCTCCTTCCAATAAAGTACAGCAGAAAAATAACTTCAAATGTAAACAGTTAACAGTTAAACCTCACAATAATTTCATAATTATTGGTCTATGTATTTCTAATAGTATAACCAAATCAGTAATTTTTGATATAACTGTAAAAACTACTCTGAAAAGTTGTTATTCCAAAAATGAAACCTTCATCTGGTTGTAAATATTAAGAATACACCAGCAAGAATGAATCTTTCTGTAAAAAAAAAAAAGAGATTTAAATCAAGTCTCACTGACTAGCCAGACTTTTAGGAGACATCTGAAGGCAGCCCTGTTTAGGGAAGCTTTTAATGTTTAATAGATCATTGTATTTTGGTATCTTGTTGGAAGCCGCCCAGAGTGGCTGGGGAAACCCAGCCAAATGGGCGGGGTATAAATATATTATTATTATTATTATTATTATTATTATTATTAAGATTTAAATTGTGATTTAAATCAATTTGATTTAAATCAAATCCACCCTGCTAAGAACCTTTGAAGAGCCTGCTGGATGAGGCCAGCGGCTCATCTTGTCTGGCACCCTGTTCTCACTGTGGCCAGCCAATTGCCTTTGAGAATCCCACAAGCAGGATTCGAACACAAGAGCAACTCTCCCCTCCTGGTGGGAGTTGTAGTTCAACCACATCTGAGGGCACCAGGTTGGTGAAGGCAGAATTGATCACTCGCTTGGTAGATATGGTCACAGGTAAAGGTAAAGGGACCCATGACCATCAGGTCCAGTCGTGACCGACTCTGGGGTTGCGCGCTCATCTCGCATTATTGGCAGAGGGAGCCGGCATATGGCTTCCAGGTCATGTGGCCAGCATGACAAAGCCGCTTCTGGCGAACCAGAGCAGCACATGGAAACGCCGTTTACCTTCCCGCTGTAGCGGTTCCTATTTATCTACTTGCACTTGGACGTGCTTTCGAACTGCTATGTTGGCAGGGGCAGGGACCGAGCAATGGGAGCTCATCCCATCGCGGGGTTTCGAACCGCCAACCTTCTGATCGGCAAGCCCTAGGCTCTGTGGCTTAACCCACAGCACCACCCGCATCCCTTATGGTCACCTGTATCCCTGCACAATTCCTCACTAAACACCTGGTTAGGCTCATCTAAACACAAATGTTTTTAGTTGGCGCTGGAAGGAGCACAGTGAAGGCGCTTGCCTGATATCAATAGGCAGGGAGTTCCAAAGTGTTGGTGCCTCGCAGGTAAATAACACCAGCATTAAAACGTCGACACCCTCAGTTGAAATATGCAGCGGAACTAACCCATGAGAAAAGAACAACAGAGCCATTCAAATAAGGGGCTCGGGGTGTGAGATCAAGGGATCAAGAGGACTCACCCAAGTCGGGGTCGATGGCGAGGTTCATTTCTTGACTCTCTTCTGGGTCGTCAAAGGGCCTCGCCTCTTCCTTGACCTCTTCTCCATCCCAGGAAGAAGCATCTGTTGCAGCGATCGGGGATCCTGAGCCCAGGGAAAAGGAGGCCAGCCATGACCTGTTGCCCCTCACTTAGCACATCTCCCATGCCAAAGAGCATCCCTACACAGGCACTCGCTGTAGCGTCAGGAGGGCAAGACGACCAGAACCGCCACTCAGAGCGGCTGGAACTTGTGTATGTGCTTGCTTTTTTCCTCCTCCAGACCGTTCCCTTTTCCTCGTGTGCTACGTCCCAATTCTGAGATTCCTTAATGGCAGGACAGTGGTACCTCGGTTTAAGAACAGCCCTGTTTACGAACTATTCGGTTTACCAACGTTGCAAAACCGGGAGTAGTGTCCTGGTTTGCGAACTTTACCTCGGTCCAAGAACGTAATCCGAACGGTGGAAGGGCACTGGCGGCGGGAGGCCCCCTTAAGGGAAAGCGCGCCTCGGTTTAAGAACCGTTTCGATTTAAGAACGGACTTCCAGAACAGATTAAGTTTGTAAACCGAGGTACCACTGTACATAAAAAAATACGATGAGTCTTCCGTACTGGATCAGACCCATCTAGGCAAACAACACCCAGGTTGGTGGCCATGACTGCCCCCTGCGGCAGGGAGTTCCACAGTTGCGTGAAGAAGGACTTCCAGTCTTTAGCTTTGGGGAATGCCCCTAGCTGGATATCTCTTTTGTCTTGCCCATGTGTTTTCATCCCCAAACAGTAACATTGCCGTCAGGAAAGTGGAGAGGGCCACTTAAAGGAGAAGGGGCTTGATCCCTCATCCCCACCCCACCCCACCCCACCCCACAAACCTACCTGGATCCACTGGCAGCTCCTCCGCCTCCGAGTCTCCCAGGTCCTCCACACGGGGCTCCTCCCCTCGCTCAATCTGGGACAGGATCCTGGGCTTGGAAATGGCATAGTCTGGCCATGGGAAAAGGAGAGGCAGTCAATCTCATTCAGAACAGGGTGGTGGGGCTTGCACAAGGAGCAGAAATACCAGGGGGGAGGATCGGGGGGCGGGAAGAGGATCGGGGGGGTGGGGCGGAATGCACATTAATTGGAATATAGAAGCAGCATGCCCCAAAGCAGGTGTGGCACAGATTTGATTAGTTTTATTATATTCCTATGCCACTTTTATAGGACGTGGGTGGCGCTGTGGTCTAAACCACAGAGCCTAGGGCTTGCCGATCAGAAGGTCAGCGGTTCGAATCCCTGCGACGGGGTGAGCTCCCGTTGCTTGGTCCCAGCTCCTGCCAACCTAGCAGTTCGAAAGCACGTCAAAATGCAAGTAGATAAATAGGAACCGCTACAGCGGGAAGGTAAACGGCGTTTCCATGTGCTGCTCTGGTTCTCCAGAAGTGGCTTTGTCATGCTGGCCACATGACCTGGAAGTTGTACGCCGGCTCCCTCGGCCAATGACGCGAGATGAGCGCCGCAACCCCAGAGTCGTCTGCGACTGGACCTAATGGTCAGGGGTCCCTTTACCTTTACGCCACTTTTAATCCAAACATGTACTTCCTTTTAAATGTTGCTTTCCTTTGTTCTTGTTCTTACTGCGCACTTTGCAGTTCCGTTCTGCATTTTCATGCCGTGAACCGAGACCTTGCGATGAAGGACGGTACGCAAATTTGATAATCATTGGAAAAATAGAATGGCCTTCAAAGCGGCTTACAAGCAACAGGAAGCGATAACACAAACGCACATAACACAACAGCACAAAGACGCCGTAAATCGTTTGGGAAATTTAAGAGGGGAAGAGAGGCGCCGTCCGTTCAGAAATCCCGCCTGGGTGCCAAAGCTCTTACCCAGCGACACCAGCATCTCGTAGTTGCTCCGCATGACCCCTTTGTACAGCTCCTTCTGCCCCTCGTCCAGGTTGGCCCACTCCTGAGCGTCAAAATGGACAGAGATGTCGCCGAAGGTCACCGGCACCTGGGGTGGAAAGCATCCCAAAGGTCAGAGCGCCCGTCTCCATCCGTCGCGTCCAGAGATCTTTCCCCCTCCACCCACTTTGGATGCTCAGTGAACTGTTATCTTCCACCCTTGAACAGGGGCATAGGAAGGGGGGTGCAGCCCGCCCCAGGTGTCATCCCTGAGGGGGTGACAAAATAGCACCCCGCCGGGGGGGGGGGGATTACCGCAGGGCTGGCCTGCAGCGTGCCTAAGCCAAGCGACTCTCCTGAAACGGCAGCGTGGGGCTTGCATCCGCCAGACAGACTCCGTGGGTCACTTGCCCCGGAGCGGCTTGCTATGCCCCTGCCCTCGAAGAGCTCTTCATTCAAGGAAACAAACCGCAGCTCAGGACCAGGGGGTCTCAGCAACTCTTCCAAAGAGGTCTTGCCCCAAGGAAGCAGCTGCGAAAACTGAAGCCTTTCCATCGCTCTCTAAGGCTCCTTGCCCAGTTCTTTCCCCCCCGCAACCTAAAGGTCGGTTGTCTTGGCGCTCTTTGCTCCACCCTCTTCATACCTCTTCTGGTTCTGGAAGACAGGAGAGAGGCAAGCTGGTCGCAGCAGCAGCAGGGGGAGACTCCCTGCCTTCTCCCACAGGCTGCCAACACACAGCTTCCGAGTTCGGACTGCCACAGCCTCTTCCTGCTCACCAAGCTCCCAACACTTCCTCCTCCTCCTCCCAGTCTGCTCCCTCCTTTCCCTCTGGCCACCGGCTCTGAGCTTTCATCCCCTGGGGGCTCCCTTGGGGGTTCCCTGCATCCAGCCAGTGCATGACAGGTCAGGACTCTGCCCCATTTCAAACAGCAGCGCTAGAATACCAAAAGCTAAAAACAAAGAAGGGATCATTGTTAAAAAGTAAATTAAAGTCCGATGGAACGTTTGAAAATCCATCGCAACACAGATGGTAAATAAGGCGTGGCATTATGAAAGCCCTTTTCTTCCAAAGCAGAACGTTCCCAAAGGCCTGTCGGAATAAAGCTGCCTTCACTTGCAGGCGGGAAGGAGAACAAGGGGGGACTCCAGAGGTCCTCTAGTCCAACCACCTGCAAGGCACGAATCACAGCTAAAGAAATCCTGGCAGATGGGCAGCCAACCTCTGTTTAAAAAATCTTATGTTGTGTTGGAGGGGATGCCAGGAAACTGGGAATTATGTTCACGTGTGGTGGGGGTGTACAATTTTTCTGGCAAAGGGTGTTAAAGGAGAAAACAGAAATCACTAGGTTAAAGCTGACTGAAAGTCCAGAGGCGGCATTATTATCAATTTACGATGGGGTGGAAGGTTCACAGGCTGTGAAGGACTTGCTCACAAATTTATTGACAGCTGTATGAGCTATTAAAGCTAGAAAGTGGAAGGGGCAAGCAGAATATAAAATGGAAGATTGGTATAAAGAGGTGTGGGATACAGCTATTAACGATAAATTAAGATGCGCCATTAAGGCAAGACGGGGAATGTGTACGGTAGGAGAAATTATTTTGAAGAGATACGGAGGGTGTTTGTAGAATTTATACTGTTAAAACAGAAAGGGGTCAAACCATCGCAAGAGATGTTGAAATTTTGGGACGTTGGATAGTTACAACGGAATGGTCTCGGCGGTGGGTGCACATTTTTATTCTTATTGATTTATGATTATTAATTTGTCCAAAAATAAATAAAAATAAACCTCCCGTGAAGGGCAGTCCATCACCTCCTGATGGAGTCCATTCCTCTTCCCGTCAGAAAGTTCTTCTTGACGTTTATTTTGGAATCTCTAGGCCCAACCTACCTCACAGGGCTGTTGTGAGGATAAGAGGGGGTTTTGTCACGTAAGCCTCCTTGAACTCCGTGGAGGAAAGTTGGGATGCGAAAGTAATGAAGAAGAAGAAGAATCGCAGCGAAAGAGTCTCTGTATAAAAGCCTCCAAGGAAGGAGCGTTCAACACATATATTCTTGTAGTGCAAATTAACCTGGCTGGGACAATGTTACCTGAGGGATTTCTCCTTTAGCGCCCGGAGGAAGCCTCAGGATCCAGAAGTTCCGGTTCTTCAGCAGGTTCTCCAAGTTGTCCAGTCTCCTCTGGAGTAGGCTGTTCTCCTGGATCAGGGTCCCGAGCGCAGACAGCTTGCTCTCCAGCTCCTGCCCCATCTCCGCCACCACCCTCTCGCAGCCAACCCACTTCTGCTCCGCAGCCACCATCCTCCTCTCCAGGCCCTGAAGTCGGGCGCCATGAGAAGGAAGCGCCGTGTCCTCCACGGCAGACCACGAAGACGCCTCCGGGACGAGCTCCTTCCTATCCCCGTTAAACGTGGCCTTACAGGGCGCCGCAGGGCGCGACGGCAGCCGGCGGCAGGATTCTGAAACCTCAAACTCCATGGCTTGCTCTGCAAGGGTGGAGGAAATGGAATCAGAAAACTGTAGAGTTGGAAGGGACCGCAAAGGTCATCCAGCCCAACCCCGTGTGATTTCAGCGCTGGACAAGAATTGAGCCTCCAACATTATCGGAGAGGCATTATAAGGAATGCCTTTCGGAGGTCGCTTACCGGAAGCTGTGAAATTTCACCGCTGGGGACAGGGTCCTGCGTAAGAGTCGCTTGCCAGGTTTCGATCCCCCTTATCAGAACCAAAACGCCAAAGCTGGAGAGACGTGTGCCGCGTTGGAGATGCCCTTCGCCCTAGGAAAGGGGGCTTTGGGGGAAAGCTTGCAAGCTGCCAAGAGGGAAGAAAGCCAAAAGCTTAGGTGGCACCCTCCCTTAACAAAGGTGTACCCCAAACAAAGGTGTCTTGTCTCTCCCTCCCCCTTTCAAGCCAGGGCAGGGCAAGGCTCTTGCTGCACCCCCAGAAGCATCTTTCGAAAGCAGCAGAGCCCTCAGCGCCTTCGCTGCACCCCCCAAAATAAACAGCAGGAATCTTCCCTGCCTCTCTTCTGCTTTATCCTAAGGCAGGGGGTCAGCAAACTTTTCCAGCAGGGGGCCGGTCCACTGTCCCTCAGACCTTGTGGGGGGCCGGACTATATTGGGGGGGGGGGAATGAACGGATTCCTATGCCCCACAAATAACCCAGAGACGCATTTTAAATAAAAGCACGCATTCTACGCATGTAAAAACACGCTGATTCCCAGACTGTCCACGGGCTGGATTTAGAAGGCGATTGGGCAGGATCCGGCCCCCCAGGTCTCAGGTTGCCTATCCATGTCCTAGGCATCCGCAAGGGACCCCCAAAGTGCTTTGCTGCACCCCAAGGCACACTGAAATGCAACTGCCTAGCCCTTCTGCACCCCAAGGCACCCTGAAAAGCAGATGATCAGCCCTTCTGCACCCCAAGGCACCCAGAAAAGCAGATGATCAGCCCTTCTGCACCCCAAGGCACCCTGAAAAGCAGATGATCAGCCCTTCTGCACCCCAAGGCACCCTGAAAAGCAGATGATCAGCCCTTCTGCACCCCAAGGCACCCTGAAAAGCAGATGATCAGCCCTTCTGCACCCCAAGGCACCCTGAAAAGCAGATGATCAGCCCTTCTGCACCCCAAGGCACCCTGAAAAGCAGATGATCAGCCCTTCTGCACCCCAAGGCACCCTGAAAAGCAGATGATCAGCCCTTCTGCACCCCAAGGCACCCTGAAAAGCAAATGATCAGCCCTTCTGCACCCCAAGGCACCCTGAAAAGCAGATGATCAGCCCTTCTGCACCCCAAGGCACCCTGAAAAGCAGATGAACAGCCCTTCTGCACCCCAAAAAGCAAATGATCAGCCCTTCTGCACCCCAAGGCACCCTAAAATGCAACTGGCCGGCCTCTCTGCGCTCACCCCGCATCCCTTTGCAATACCCTCAGCCCGCCCCCAGTCGCTTCTCTCCCGCTTTTGTCACCCGCGTAGAGCCCCACACTTGCCTTGAGTCCGTGGGGCCGGAACTGCGCATGCTCGCGAGGACCAGGCCTGGGCGAGGAAGCCCAGTGAGCGACTCCGCACCGCCACCTGCGGGCCAGGAGGAGAAGCGCAGGGAGCCGGCCGCCGGAGGTCTACGCAAGCTTCCCGCTTCAGCGGATTGGCGAACAGGGTGGAAGTATTTGCATAGACACGCCCCCTTCCATGTACCCCCCCCCCGCGGAGATCCCTGCTCTATCGGGAGCTGTCGAACTACAACTCCCATCATTCCTTTCCATGGGCCGCGTTTGCTGGGGCTGAACGTTGCTTATCTACGGTTGCATTTATTTGTTGCATTTAGTAGCCTGCGTGGTTTGTGGCATTTAATGACATACGTGGTTCTTTCCCCCCCCTCGCTCCTCATTTGATCGCACAACAACCCCGCGAGGTAGGTTAGGCTGACGAGGCGGGGATTGGCCCGGGATCATCCAGCGAGCTTCAATGGTCAGAAAGTCCTCGATCCCTTATGCATTAGACAGGGAAACACTTTTGCCCAAAACACACCTCTCCCACTAATTATTGCGTAACTGCGGCTTAAGACTCAGGCTTAACCCTCTCATGGTACGGTAGAGATGGAAGGGGTCCCAAGGGTCATCTAGTCCAACCCCCTGCACTCACAGATAAAGATCCCCTGACATATGGCCATTCAACCTCTCCTTAACAGCCTCCACCGCTGTTTTCGAGGGCCCACCACTTTCTGAGTTGGTCTGTTAAAGGGCTCTTGCCGTCAGAACGATCTTCCTCAAGCTGGGTCAGAATCTCCTTTCCTGGTACTGTATTTGATTCGGCTGGTTTGCGTCCTGCCCTGTGGAGCAGCAGAAAGCAAGCTTGCCTCCATCTTCCATAAAACATCCCTAAAGACTCCTGCAGATGTCTATCACGTCACCTGTCAGCCCTCATCTCCACTGGAGTCAAGAGATGTGTAACTCCATTCACACATATTTCATTCAGTTGGTTAGTGTGGTGCTGATAGCGCCAAGGTTGCTGGTCGGATCCGTGTATGGGGCAGCTGCATATTCCTGCATTGCAGGGAATTGGATTAGATGATCCTCAGGGTCCCTTCCAACTCTACGATTCTGTGATTTTTTCCTCCCTTGATCTGTAAGTTCCTTGGGGCAGAGACTGGACTTTTTTTTTTTTTGCTTCCGTAAAAGCACTATTGTAACAGACCGATGATGCAAAGCACAAGTCAATGTGTGCATGAGGCCGTAGTTGCAGGTCCCAGTCGACCGGAACCAATTGTTGCAAACACATTTCTGCTCCTGCATGCAGAGAGACGGCCAAGTTCAGTAAGGGGACTGCAGCCAACGAACGCTTCTGCCGTAATAAGTGTGCTTGTCCTCAAGGTACCAGAAGACCCAGTTGCATTTGAGCATGAAGATGAGCCCTGTGGCTGGATGGCACCCCAAAGGCCTGTCGAGCTCTGGCAGCAGCCCACCAGGAAGGCCTGTCAGAGCAGGGCTACTACCGTAGTAGAGCTGCCCCGCTAAAAGCCCTTGTCAGAATCAAACAGCATAGAAGAGAGATCCACTAGGTAAGTTGAGCAGGCTGCTCTCTGCTAGCAAATCCGGCTCCTCATAAATGCTGCTGCCTGAAGAGGGATGTGGGCTGTCACTCATCCAGATGGACAGGACCACTTCCTGCCCTCTCCACCTGCCTCCACATCTGCACCTGTGTTCCTGAGAAGCGTCCGGGTTATAGTTTCGTTGAATGAAACAAGTCAAGGTGGTGTGACTTTCTATGGCTTTGCCTTAAAGCAGTAGGGGGAGACCAGGCAGGCAGGCACTGGCCTTTCTTGTGCTTACTCTGGCAGCCGACTGCCCGGCACCAAAGGGGAGCCCTTTCACCATGCAGGTACGGCGGCGCCCGCTGCTGCCTCCCAAGGTGACTAAGGTGCTGGCCTCACATTCACCTTTGGCCATAAGGCTGGGGGCACCCTCTTCCCAGGCTCCTGTGGGTCAGGGCGAGGCGGCACCTCTGTTTAGGGCAGGGGAGGCAGCTCAGAGACCAGGGGCGGCAGCAGAGGCTGCCCGGAGGACTCCAAAGGAGAGGGGAGAGGAGGCAGGAGGCTGAGGGAACACTGCACAAGGGAGGGTGTCTGAAAAAGGGTGAGATGCTGCCAGCTCCACAGGCAAGGGGTGACCTAACTGCTCCTGAGCCCCACAGGAGTGCCGCAGAAAGGTAGTTGGTCAAGGGAGCCGTAAGGTACTACACTTGGGCAAAAAAATTGAAAGGCACAAATACAGGATGGGAGACACCTGGCTTGAAAGCAGTAAATGTGAAAAGGATCTAGGAGTCTTGGTAGACCACAAACTTGACATGAGTCAACAGTGTGATGCAGCAGCTCAAAAAGCCAAAGCAATTCTGGGCTGCATCAATAGGAGTATAGCATCTAGATCAAGGGAAGTAATAGTACCACTGTATTCTGCTCTGGTCAGACCTCACCTGGAGTACTGTGTCCAGTTCTGGGCACCACAGTTCAAGAAGGATACTGACAAGCTGGAACGTGTCCAGAGGAGGGCAACCAAAATGGTCAAAGGCCTGGATACGATGCCTTATGAGGAACGGCTTAGGGAGCTGGGTATGTTTAGCCTGGAGAAGAGAAGGTTAAGGGGTGATATGATAGCCATGTTCAAATATATAAAAGGATGTCATATGGAGGAGGGAGAAAGGTTGTTTTCTGCTGCTCCAGAGAAGCGGACGCAGAGCAATGGATTCAAACTACAAGAAAGAAGATTCCACCTAAACATTAGGAAGAACTTCCTGACAGTAAGAGCTGTTCGACAGTGGAATTTGCTGCCAAGGAGTGTGGTGGAGTCTCCTTCTTTGGAGGTCTTTAAGCAGAGGCTTGACAGGCATATGTCAAGAATGCTTTGATGGTGTTTCCTGCTTGGCAGGGGGTTGGACTGGATGGCCCTTGTGGTCTCTTCCAACTCTATGATTCTATGGTTCTAGATATGTGGAATACGCAGCTTTGTTTCCACTCCCTATGACCCAAAAAGGTTGAAAACTTCTGCCTTAAAGTACTGTCTGCACACTTTCTAGGACTTGGTAAAATAGGATCATAGAATTGTAACGTTGGAAGGGACCCCGAGGACCATCTAGTTCAACCCCCTGCAATGCAGAAATGTTTGCCCAACATGGGGCTCGAACCCACAACCCTGACATTGAGAGTCTCCTGCTCTACAGACAGGCATTCAGTTAAGGTTTATTCAGAGTTAGACCCATTGAAATCAATGAGCATGACTAAGTTAGGTCCACTAATTTCAGTGGTTCCACTCGGAGCAGAACTCAGTTGAATGCCACCCTCATTAATTGGGGTGTCCTTGGCGGTGGTGCAAACTTCCCCACTGCCAGAGCCCATAACAGTGTGAGCGGAAGACAGTATGGCTGGTGATACTGCAAGACAGCCCCTCCACCCCTTTGGGAAAACTCGACGAGTTTTCAGTCTCATGCTGAGGATGATACAAACACTGCAGGGTGTACAGATCGCAGAAGTGCAAAACATAGAATTGGGCTCAGAATTCTCCTCCTTCTTTAAAAGAGTCTTGTCCCTGTGGCTGCAAATATATCCTTGGAACTTTGTGATCTAGCAAAATCTAAAAAAAACGGAGCGCTAGTGAAATAAGATTGCCAGTGGTTATTGCCAGGTTATCACAGGGATGATGATAATGATGATATTTATACCCCACCCATCCTGCTGGGTTTCTCCAGCCACTCTGGGCGGCTCCCAACAGATTAAAAACAGAATAAAACATCAAATATTAAAAACTTCCCTAAACAGGGCTGCCGTCAGATGTCTTCTAGAAGTCAGATAGTTGTTTATTTCCTTAACATATGGAGGGAGGGCGTTCCACAGGGCAGGCACCACTACCAAGAAGGCCCTCTGCCTGGTTACCTGTAACCTCGCTTCTCGCAGGGAGGGAACCGCCAGAAGGCCCTCAACGCTGGACCTCAGTATCCAGGCTGGATGATGGGGGTGGAGACGCTCCTTCAGGTATACTGGACCGAGGCCGTTTAGGGCTTTCAAGGTCAGCACCAACACTTTGAATTGTGCTCGGAAACGTACTGGGAGCCAACGAAGGTCTTTCAAGACCGGTGTTATATGGTCTCGGCGGCCACTCCTAATCCCCAGTCTAGCGGCCGCATTCTGGATAGAGGTTCAAGGTTCCAAGCTGGAGAGATCTGCCTGCCCTAAGCGGCTGCGCTCGGCACATGAAGGGCGCATGGACGCAAAACTTGTAACTCCAGTGTCCTTGGCGACACCAATGGGCCCCTTTGTTTGGATCCCAAGGGCAAAAGTGAAAGGCCAAAATAATAAAAGGGGCTATTTGGGGGCCACTCAGTCCCTGATTTTTACCACCCACAACTCCACACCCCCATCAAACCCAATCAACGCATATTCAGTGCCTTGCACGGTGCAAAGCCTGGTGATGGAAAGTTTTGAGAGGAGGGAGGTGCATGCTCAGGTACTGGGTTTGAAACAGCACGGACTGTGCACACAAATCTTTTCGCCAACCTGGTACCCTCTAGCTGCTATGGACTACAACTACCAAGCTGGGGCCGATGTGAATTGTAGTTCCATGCGCCTGGAAAGTGCCATAGGTTGGCCAAGGCTGTCTCTACCTATACAGAATGGAATTATTTCAGGGCTTCCTTGCAAGAGCGGGGGAGCGGGGGGCTGTTAAAAGACCAGAAGAGCAGGAGAAGTTCTTTCTCACATGGGCTCCTAATACATTTAAAACAAGAAAATGTGGAACAGAGGAGGAGAGAGAAAAATCACATGGCGCTCCCGTTTGCATTTCCAGTATCTTTCACCCCAGGTAAGCCTTTACAGCAGGATTACAAAAATCAGGAAATATATATATATATATATATATATATATATATATCCAAAAGCACAACACAGAATGTCCAGCCCCTAAAGGACAAAAGTTTGGGTTTTTAAAGAAACAAAAATCTATCAATGCAGGAAAAGTATTTCAGAAAAGAACGGAAGTTCCACAGTCCCAACTGCCACGCGTTGTAGGAGGTGTCATTAAAGTCCCATTGGGTGAGGTTTTAGGCAAGGTGGGGTCCTATCCTTTCCAGACTACCAAAATGCTTGGTTCCAACTCTGCAGCAAGGCATCAAGGGAGAACAGCTGAACAAGAGCCCCGTGGCCCAGCCTGCATGGCGAACCTCTTGCACATCTGGAAAAGAGACGAAGGAGCTTCGCTTCGCTGGGCTTGTGTGTGGCTTCAGAGGTCACCTGGCCATTCCAGCTGCGGTTAAGAGTTTGAAACCCCCCCAACAATCTTTTAAACGCAGTGAGACACAAACCGAGTCCTGTTCTCCACTGTTCCAGGCTTACGTAACCAGGCTGACTTATTCACCATTTTAATATTTTACAGCAAATTTCCCCCAGATCTTAATCCCCCCTCCCTCTTTTGGACACGACCACCTGCCAGGGCCTAGTTTGGGTTTGCCAAACTTGGATCTCCAGCTGCTTTTTTGGACTGGTTCCCACCATCCCTGACCACTGGGGCCCTGCTAGCTAGGGATGATGGGAGTTGTAGTCCAAAAGCAGCTATTGCCTCGGAAACAAAAAGAAAAGATGGCATTAGCAGCCACCTTTAAGACTTCTTAATACTTACATTCATTCGTAACTTCCTTCTCCCCTTCTAAGCACATGTTAGCACCACAATGACCAAAGTCCTCATCAGGGAAACTCCACCCTGATGTGATTTACCATTTACATTGAAGACGCAGAGGAGCTGCTGTCCTGCAAAGCCCCCCTTGCTATGCCAGCTCAGGCCCTGCAACGCACCCTCCGCTGCCAAGGCTTGCAGGGGAGCCGAGGTCCAGCGAGGGATCTCTTGAGCAAGCTGGCGGCATCGAGGGCGCTTCTCCCCACGCCCCTTCTGAAGGCGGGAGAGCGGAAGATCGGCCTTGTGAACGGCGCAGGAGGTAGGTACATCAGTGTTTCGAGAGGAGGGCGGGGGAGGCAGCCGAGCCTCCTGCCGCAGCCTCCGCCGCTGCCGCCACCTGCGCCGGGGCGCAGCAGTGGAGCAGCAGCCGCTGCTGGGAGGAGAAGGCCTTGGGGCACTGGCTGCAGCGGTAGGGCTTCTCCCCGGTGTGGGTGCGGATGTGCTTCTGCAGGTGGTGCTTCTGCATGAAGCCCTTCAGGCAGACGTGGCACTGGTGCGGCCTCTCGCGGGTGTGGGTGCGCTGGTGCTTGGCCAGGTGGTGGCGCCGGATGAAGCTCTTGCCGCAGGCCGCGCAGCGGAAGGGGCGCTCGCCGGTGTGCGTGCGGTAGTGGTTGGTCAGCTTGCTCTTGTCCGTGAAGCTCTTCTCGCACGAGGGGCACTGGTAGGGCCGAGCGCCCGTGTGGCTCATCTGGTGGCGCAGGAGGTGGTCGGAGCGCCCGAAGCGGCGCGGGCAGAAGCGGCACGCCAGCCGGTCCTGCCCGCCCAGCTCGCCTCCTGCCTCCAGGTGGCTGCTCTGGTGGATCAGAAGGTTCACCTGTAACCGGAAGCGCTGCTGGCACCAGGGGCACACCCAGGCCTTCTCCCCGGGTGGGGCAGGGAGAGGAGGAAGGGACTTGGTGCTCCCTGCCTCTCCTTGGCAGCCCAGCCCAGGCCTCGGGAGGCTCCCATTGCCCGAGGGCGACAGCGGGAGGCATCCCGGAGAGGGGGCGAGGCTGCAGCGGCTGCGCCGGTGGTCCTCCAAGACTCCTGGGAACCCGTAGCTCTTCCCGCAGTCTGGACACGGGTGAGACTTGGCTTCGCCGCTGTGTTTCGGCCACTCGGCCAGGGCAAGTCCAACGGGGCTGAACCCCTTGGGCTCCCCCGGGAGGCTCCCCAGCCACACAGCTGGGCGAGGGGGGCTCTTCTCCCCGAAGGCGCTCTCCCCAGACGTCTCGGGCACCCACGGCTCAAGGACTCGGGGATCTCGCTTGGCTTCAATCGACGCCTTGTCCGTCGGAAGGTCTGCAAGGGAAGGGGAGTGTGGAAGACAAAAATGGAAGACGTTGAAAATCTGGAATGCCTACCAAACAAAGATGTGCTTTCCTCCCAAGCCCACGTTCCCGGGGTGTTCGCATTCCTGTCTCAGCGATGTCTGCACTGGATTGGCCCGTACACAGAATGGAAGATGGCAGGATTCCCAAGGATGTTCTCTACGGGGGGCTGCCTTTTGGCACCAGGCCCACTAGCAGACTAAAGATGTCCGTATACATGGCATGAAGGCTGGAAACATCAACCCTGCTACGTGGGAATCCCTTGCAAACGACCCCAGTGTTTGGAGACAAGATGGTCAGTTTGTGCATCCAGAGCAGTGACCAGAGGAGGAATGACCACTGGGAGGAGCACAGAGACAAAAAAACGCCCTGACGCATCCGCAGCAGCACAACTGGACGCCTTCACCTGCCCCAGCTGCAACAAAACATGTCTCTCCCGCATCGGTCTCTGCAGCCACGGCAGGTGATGCTACCTTCCAACAGCTTTCACCCCCAAAAAGAGCAGTCCTCCATTGTCTCCCGAGACAGATGGATGCCAGCCACCCCCACCGGCTCCGATCCACATGCAGCAGCCTTTCCCACAGCCTGGTAACCCCAACCCCCCCCCCAATGTTTTGGACTCAAACGCCCCTCTGATGCAGTATCCTATACCCTTGAGGGCTGGGCCTGGTGGGAGTTGGGAGTCCAAAACATCAGGACAGCTGCATACAGAGGGCCTGCAAGGCACGCAGTGTCCAGAAGGGAGCACCACTTGGAGACTAGTCTTCAGAAGCATGCCTCTCTCTGGCTATTAAGAACATAGGGAGAGTCCTGCAGGATCCGGCCAGTGGTCCATCTAGTCCAGCATCCTCTTCTCACAGGGGCCAACCAGATGCCCATTATGGGAAACCCGCAAGCAGGATCTGAGCACACGAGCAGCCCTCTCTCCCCTCCTGTGGTTTCCAACTACTAGCATTCACAAGCATTGCTGCCTCTGAATGTGGAGGCAGAGCAGAGCCATCCGATAGCCCTCTCCTCCTCCATGAATTTGTCCAATCCTCTTTTAAAGCCATCTAGGTCGGTGGCCCTCACTGCCTCCTGTGGCAGGGAGTTCCATAGATTTAACTGTACTGCCTGAAGAAGTACTTCCTTTTATCTGTCCAGATCATTGCAAGGTATGTCCTGATACTAAGAGATATTTTTTTATACAGTGACCGCAAAAACTGCTGTTAAAATGCATCATCATTTTATTATTTATACCCCGCCCATCTGGCTGGGTTTCCCCAGCCACTCTAAGCGGCTTCCAGAAAAAAAAAGCCAAACATAAAAAAACTTCCCGATACAGGGCTGCCTGTATGCATGACTAATGCCCGAGTTCTTAGCAATTTATTCTGCTATATACATACAACAAGCAGGGATTTGAGAACCTATAGCCTTGCCCCACCCCAGCCCTACCTAAAACCTGACATTTTGCCCCGGTGAAATCTGTGCCTGGCTAGCAGAGAGACTAGGGTTGGATGGGGTGAAATCTGTGCCTGGCTAGCAGAGAGAGACTAGGGTTGGAATGGGGGAAGCGTGCAAATGTTTCGGAATCAAGAGCCTCGCTAACCACTCAAATTACATCGCGGCAACAATTTGCAGGCTTCATTCAGACTGCAAAATGTGAGGCTCCAGAAAGCCTGTTGACACTGGTGAAGTTTTTCAATGCCATTCCCTCTGGGATACGGGGAAGAAACATGCTTCCCCCCACTCTTCCTTCTCTTTCTTAAAAGTTTGAAGCAGGATATTGAAACCTCTGGTGGCCGTGCAGACACTTTCCTTTCACTCCCCAAGCCTGACACACACGCATGTGAAAAGGATCGAGGGGGTCTTAGGAGACCGCAAGATTCTCATGTGTCAGCAGCGTGATGCAGGAGCAAAAACAGCTAATGTTATTAGTCTAAGATGCATCAACAGAAGAAGTCAAGTGTCTCAGCCAAGGGAAGTGAGAATAGTTGCTCTGCTGTGCCTGAATCGGACCAAACCTAAAGTCCTGTGTCCTGTTCTGGGTACGACAATTTATGGATATTGATAAGCTGCATGTGCAGAGGAGGGTGACCTAGAGGAAACCAAGCCTCATGAATTAGGGGTGTTCAGCCTGGATAAGAGAAGACTTGCAAGGTGACACCTTCAAGTATCTGAAGGGCTGCTCAAATGGAAGGTGTAGCAAGCTCGTTTTCTATCGCTCCAGAGGGCAGGACCTGAATCAACAGATTCAAATGACAAGGAAGGATATTCCGACTCAACATTAGGAATAACTTTTCTGGTGGTAAGAGCCGTTTGACAATAGAATGGACTCCTTCAGAAGGTGGTAGGCTCTTGAAACAAGAGGGTGGATGGCCATCCGTCAGATTCTTTAGCTGCGAATCCTGCACTGCAGGGGGTTGGCCAAGATGACCCTCCTTTGTGCGAGGCTGAACCCACTGAAATCCCCCATTAACAAAAACCCAGTGTCAAAATCTAGCCAGGACGGTTCCTTGCCCGGAGGAGTTCATGGTCTGGTTTTCAAAGAGGAGCATTTCCCAATGCAAGTTATCAGAAATAGCTGGAGAAATCCATGGAAATGCTGAGCTGAGGAAAGGGCTGTCTGGGAGACAAGAGTGTCGTTAAGCCTTTCCCTTTGCCTTACCTTTAGACTGGAGAGGGCCTCGCCACATTTAATTACAAAGAAAGATGTGTTTGACTCTGCACAGTCTGGATCGATATTGGTTATTAGCAATAGTAATTTCCCTTCTGTCTCAAATTACAGCAGCCACTCTGGAGACAAGCCCCTTAATGTTTCAGACTGAAGTAGACCCTCTGGATGTGAGCATAATCTGCACCGCAAAATATTTTCCAAGTCTGTTTTGATGCCATGTGAGTGACTTGCATACAAGACTTGCATACATAGGTACGTGTCTTGGAAGACAACTTTCTGCTTGGAAACTGCTTTAAAGGTTTTCAAGAAAGTTTGCAAAATAAAAAAATTAAAAGCTGAAATCATTAGGTGCAATTCCCAGCGCCTTAGGGGGCAGCTGGGTATATCCTCCCTGGCTCTGGTCCCACAGGCCTGAACATGTGTAGGGGGAGCCTGCTCCAGGGTGGGGCTTCCTTCTCCCAGGGTCTAGAAGATGGTGCGAGAACCCCAATGTGGGTGGATGGTGGCAGGAGAAGCGAGGGTCTCACAGCACAGATAACAGGGCCAGGGAATACACACTCGCTCATTGCTGCTATCGCCCCACAATGTCATGAAACACACGTAGTGCCCAGAAGTTTCCGTTTCCCCCAGGGGGAAAAAAAACATTCACTAACCAGAACGCTAAGCTAATTTCTTTTTCCACATTTCTAGTTTATTTGTAAGTTTCCACAGACCAAAAGAAAGAAAGAAAGAAAGAAAGAAAGAAAGAAAGAAAGAAAGAAAGAAAGAAAGAAAAAGAAAAATCCAGGGGGAAAAAAGGTATACAAAAGTGTTCAGTTTTGAGAAATCGGTGTTTACAGAAAAGGTGAAAGGGTGCGCCGTCTCTGGGCCAACAGTCGTCTGTCTTGAGTTATTTTGAAGTGAAAATGTCCCTCTGGCAACTGGGGAGTGGGGGCACGGTGGGGAGGAGATAGTGGGAAAGGGGCAGCTACAGTATGGTACACTCTGAACGAGACAGAAAAGACAATCCCAGAAGCATTTTTTGTTACTACCAACGCCACTGTTTTTTTCTTCAGCAACTCTGAACAATCTCTAGTCACCCTTAAAAATTAAAATAAAATAAAAAGGTCCTATCGAGTACCCGAGAGTCTACAGGATCCTAAACTCCAGGCAAGGAGAGAGGTCGCAGAGAAGCTCCCTCGCAGCCCTGGGGGCCCAATTTCTGAGGTAACAGTCTATTTCTCCACCCCCCCTCCCTGCCCTTCTTCCCACCCCTCCCTGGGGGAGGGAGGGAAGCCCTGCAGAGCCGTAGCCCCGGTGACGGTGGGAGGGGGCTGCTAGATGAAGATGGCGTCCAGCAGGGCCTCCCGGACGGCCGTCCCCATCAGCCGGTTCTGTTCCCGCAGGTGGATCTTCTGGTGCTGCAGCAAATGCTGCTTCTGGGTGAAGCTCTTCTCGCACTCCCCGCACCGGTAGGGCCTCTCCCCGGTGTGGATGCGCTGGTGCCGCACCAGATCCGAGGGGTGGCTGAAGTTCTTGCCGCAGTACAGGCAGGCCAGGGAGCTGCCGCTGCCGCCGCCCCGCCCCGAGTGCAGCCGCTGGTGGGTGACCAGGCTCTTCTTCTGCGAGAAACTCTCTGGGCAGCGGTTGCACTTGTAGGGCCTCTCCCGCCCGTGGCCCTTCGGGTGCTGCCGGTAGGACGACTTGAGGTTGAAGGTCTTCACGCACTTGGCGCTGCCGTAGGGCTTCTCCCCGGACGGACCCCTGGGGAGGGCTTTCAGGTTGTGGCTCTGCTTGAAGGTCTCCTCGCAGGCCACCGACGTGTAGGCGCCGCCCCCGGTGTGGATGCGCTGGTGGAGGGTGAACTGCTGCTTGTAGGTGAAGCTCTTCTCGCACTGCGGCCGGTAGCCTCCGCCCGCCGCATGGCTCTGCTGGTGGATCAGCAAGCTCTTGTGCAGCCGGAAGCTTTTCCCGCACTCGGGGCACACAAACAGTTTCTCCCCTGGCCTCTCGCGCTGGAACCCCGCCATGGGGCTGTGGCCGCTGCCACCGCTAAAGCTGCCCTCTCCGGGAAGGGCCTCGTCTGCCTGGCTCTCCGGGTGCCTCCGCTGGTGCATCAGGGCGCTGTAGCGGCTCCCGAGGGGGGCAGCCCCTGGGTGGGGGCCGTGGAGGACGGCGTCTTCGGTGCACTGCAGCCCCAAGCTCTCGCACAGCGCTTTCTGGGCCTGCAGGACCTCTGCTTTGAAGGCCAGCCCGTCATCTGGTGGGTTGAAAGAAAACAGCGTTGGTGCAATGCTTCTTCTCCAAAGCAGCAAACACGCGCAACATCCGTTTCTAGAAACTGAGCCAGAAACCTAAAACACTCTGCCCAGCTACCTTCTGCCTGTTGAGAGGGAGGATGCTTAAAGGACCGTGTAACCCTTCTGGTTCCGCTGAAGGTCAGGGGCAGGACCCAGAGTGGCTCTGCAGGAACCTGCTTTGCTCAGCCGTCAGCGCACTCCTGCCTGACCACTGCACAAGGCGGCCGTGGCCAGCGTGGCCTCTCTGCCCTGCACTACTCCACGGAGACAGAGAGTCCCTTTTCCATCAGGCAACATGTACAAAGAGCAACATGATTGGTGCAGCCTGATTGGGCATTTGCGCAGGATATTAAAAGTCTTATTGGCACTTATTTTAAACTAAGAACCCGGGTCTGTAAGCTGACAAGCCCCATTATGCCTTGCTCTACATTCTACCCAAAAACCTTAGAATCACAGAACTGTAGAGTTGGAAGGGACCCCAAAGAGTCATCTAGTCCAACCCCCTGCGGTGTCCATTAGCTGTTCTCCATTGCTCACGTCAACCCTGCCTGGGAAGTCCTCTCTGCTCTGGAGAGCCACAGGAGGCCTGCTCTCACCCGTCCACACTTTCAGCTCCAAGTCCCTGGACTCCTTTGTCTAGCAGGCTACAGACTATAGGGCTTGAGCTTATAAAATGTGCTTCTATAGTGTGTGCTGAAAAGGATCTTTTTGACCCTTGCTCAGTTTACACACTGCAGATTCCCACCCACCCCTGAAATTACTATATTCTTAAGTCAAAGGACAAGCAAGCACTTGCCTTCTCCTGCCCCCCCCCCAAATACCCTACAAGAAAGCCACGTTCTGGGTACATTTATACAAGCGACTGACAGTTTGAAAGAGCAAAGGAAAGCATGGAAACGTGATCAGCGCTCGCCCCCACCTAGGAGCAAATGGCCACCAGGTGAGAGCAGGAGACAAGTCAGAAAGGGGGACAGGCAGTAGCTGTGTTCTTACATGAAGGGCTCGTGCTCATTCTCTCTCTTTCTCTCCCTCTTTCAGCGTCTCCTCTCAGCCTCGCCAGCCAGCCAGCTCTGCTCATCCTTCCAGCAGCCCATTTCTTTGTCCAGGTGGGCTCTAAACCAGCCTCTCCCCCTCTCCACGTTCAGAGCCTCAGTGCCCCTCCAAGTCTCCTTGCCATTCTCGGGTGAGGGGGGCAGAGGGGCACTCAATGCCAGCCCCAGAATGACCCAGGGCTGGCAACGCGCGTGCTTGGATTGCCTCCACTACACAAAAATGGCTCCTGAAAGCAGGTCTTGGCTCTCCTTCGTCCTTTGCTAGTCAAAGAGGACAAGCACATTTGCCCTCCTCAAGGCTGCTGGATCAGTAGACTGAAGGCAGCACACAGGTGGCCAAGATGAGACCATCCGAACCCTTCTGAGATGTTGTTGCATTGTGTTTTTCTTTTAATGGTACCGGCGCATTCTGGTTCTTTGTACTTTTATTGCTCTGTCATGAATGAAAGCTACCATGAGGGCCCAGAATACCACGATTACGCAGGGATTACGCTTTAACAGGAGCAGACCATTTGCTTGCACACCATACAAGAAGTGGTGGAGGGTAGGAGACCACACTGGTGATGTGGAGAGGGGCAACATCACAGCTAGCAGGGGCGTTGGCTAAATATCACTGTGGATATTGCAAGTGTGATTCGTTGCATAAAAGAGAAGGGGTGGGGAGGAAGCACTCAGAATATTTTAGCCAGCAATACAGAAGACACAAGTTCATCCTGAACATTACAACAGAATTCACAGAAAGGGGACTTGCTGGGTGGGTGGGTGGGTGGGGAAACAGAAGGAGGAAGGCTTTGTACTGGTGGGGCTGAAGAAGCAGAGAAACGTATAGAGTTTTCCTGTACTACCCTCTTCCCTGGCCCTTAGCGTGGTGTGTCTTACATTGTGGAATCATAGCAGTTGGAAGGGACGCCAAGGGTCAGCTAGCCCAACCCCTTGCAACACAGGAATCACAGCTAAGGAATCCCTGGCAGGTGGCCACACAAACTCTGTCTAAAAACCTCCAAAGAAGGAAAGTCCACCACCTTCCAAGGGTGTCTGTCTCACTGCCGAGCAGCTCTTAGCATCAGAAGGTTTGGTTGGAATCTCCTTTGAACCCCCTGGTTTGCGTCCTCCCCTCCAGAGCAGCAAAAAAACCTAGGCTACTACACCTTCAGCCTTATGTTAAGGTCAAGGGTAATTTGACTCAGGGGCTAGGAAGCTCCCCTTGCCTGGGAGGTGGCCCTGAAGCAGCAGCAAGAACAAACACTTTCTGTGAGGCCACAGATTCAGCCCCTGGCATCTCTCGCCCAAGGGCCACGGGAAGCTGCCCAACAGGACAGAGTTCTACCAAGAAGGCAGCTCCTCACATAGAGGTGGGGAGAATAACACGAAGCAGTAGGTGTAGCTCAGTTACATTTTTATCCTGCTGTACACAAAGAGATCCCCTTTTACGCCATAAAACATCATCACAAACAGAGCCCTGAAGCAGAAGGCCCTTTCCCCCACTGTGGGCCAAAGGTACCCGAACACCCCATAAAACACAGCCCCTTCCAGATACAAGAACGGAGCATTAGAGGCGCTTGGCTTGCTCCAAGGTTCTGACTACAACACCATGCATTGCATATGCGGATTCGCTCGACTGTGGCCATTTCGACACAGGGCCCACAGCCGCGGCACTCAATGGGCAGGGGAGAACAATGTTCTGCTTGGACATGTTCCTCAGGCCCAAGCGTAGCAGCTGGAAGGGTTGGCAGCCTGATCTCCTCCCAACCCAAAGCACCTCTGCAACATCTCCGCCCCCAAGTGCGCCAGGTGCAACACTCACCAGCGCGAGGCTTGAGGCGCAGCTCTCCTTCCTCCGTCCCCTCTGGGCCCTCGAGGTTCACCTCCTGCTCCCGCTTCCCTGGAGAGCCAAAGGAGGATCCGGCAGCCCCATAGTCTGTGCCAACGAAAAGAGCAGTTAGGAGGGAGCTCAGCTTTGGGCAGCTTAATTCTCTCTCCCCTCCCCCGACTCGCTTTAGGGCAGCAACATGGGCATCACCTGGCTCTCAGCTGCAGGACTTCAGAAAGCACCTTGGCAGGGTGCACAGATCGTGCCAGGGGGTTGGCACTGCAATCCTGTGTGGTGGCATCAACAGGGTTCCTTGGCAGACCACAGGAAGGCCTTTTTACCCCTCTGTTTTTTATTGTTACTCATTTACGAATCACCTTCTATATGCCTGTCAAGGCAATTTACAGGCGTGTAATAAAATAAGCTAAATATAGTTTTAAAAGCAATACAATGCCCCCTTAAAAAAAGAAGATCTGTTGAAAAACTATCCAAAATGAGCATCTAGGGCTTTTCATCCAGCTGGAAAACTCTGTCGCCTCTTTATTCTGCAGAACCGCATTGAAAGTCAATGTAGTAATGAACCTAAGAGGAGGCCTGCTGGGTTAAAAGGGCCAACTTCCCATCCAGTCCAGCATCCTGTTCTCACAGCAGCCAACCAGACTCCCACCATGGGAAGCTAGCAAGCAGGCGCCAAGCACAAGAGCCCCACTCTGCCCTCCTGTCGTCCACAGCAGCTGGTATCCAGAAGCATTGCTGCCTCCGACTGTGGGGGCAGAGCACAACCATTGGGGTTAGTAGTTCCTCCCCACGATGTTTCAGACCAGCTATTCAAACCGTATTTTAAATTCCAGCTAAATATAGCATTCATGTTTGAGGGGTGGGTGGGTGGGTGGGGAGGGGAAGTTTTCTTAGATCCTGCTGCAAGAGCTGCATCCCTCTAGGCAACTGGTTTTACTTTTCAACATTTTTTTCCATTGTAAAAACTGTGAGGAGAATTCAGTCAATATTCTTTTCCAGGCTGATTTTCTGGAACCCTGAAATACTCTGGACAAAAACTGCCTAGCCTACAGGTTCCACTCACCAACGCTGTGGTCGCTCGGGGCTGCCCTTCCTTCTGCTTTCTCCTGGTCTCCAATGACATGTGGATTTTCTCTCCCTTCCATCTGGCAGGCCAGGCCAGGCCTAAAAACCAAGGCTTCTGTTTGGGGAGACATGAACGAGAGGGCATTTGTTCCGTGAGCCGCTTTGCACCCTGCAACTACTTGCTAAGCCTGTTTCAATTTAACTCGATCACAAACCCTAAGGAGCACAAAGGCAGCCTTTCCTTCCGCTCTGCTGTAACAGGAAGAATGCCAGATGCACAAGGCTTCCCTGTACTGGGCCACCAAGGTGAACCTCAGACATGGGAGTCCTGGAAGACCCTCTTGAAGAGATGGGAAAATCTCCTGCACATTTTGAAGTTAGTGAGCGCGAGGGGAGAATCCCAATTGGAGACGGAAGGGTCGGTTATGACAGCCTCGTACATCCTATAATAATAATAATAATAATAATAATAATAATAATAATAATAATAATAATAATAATTTATTATTTATACCCTGCCCATCTGGCTGGGTTTCCCCGGCCACTCTGGGCGGCTTCCAACAGAAATATTAAAATACACTAATTTCTTAAAGACTAAAAGCTTCCCTAAACAGGGCTGCCTTCAGATGTCCTCTAAAAGCCTGGTAGTTGTTTTTCTCTTTGACATCTGTTGGGAGGGCGTTCCACAGGGTGGGTGCCACTACCGAGAAGGCCCTCTGCCTGGTTCCCTGTAACTTGGCTTCTCGCAGCGAGGGAACCGCCAGAAGGCCCTTGGCACTGGACCTCAGTGTCCGGGCAGACCGATGGAGGTGGAGACGCTCCTATTCATCCACCCAACCCCTTCTGGGATTCCAGCTGCTTACCTGGGCTGGGCTCCGAAGAAATCTCTTTCTCCTTAGCGACCTCCTCTTCCTCTGCACAGGGACGTTCACCTTGCTCAATCCGGGACAGAAGGTCAGGCTTAGCAATTGCATAGTCTGTTGGAGAAAAGAGAAAACACAGCACTCCCTTCAGCCCACTTTCTGTACTGAACAGGATTAAGGGAGATGCTGGCAGCACTACCGTACCCACTGAAAATTCACCGCAGGGAACACTCTAGATTACAGGTGCATCGTAGAAGTTACATGAGCAGGTCCAGAGGTGCAGCAGTGCACAAAGGGAGGGCAAAGTGGGGAGGTGAGGAGAGACGGGGAATGTATCCCTGAACAGGCAGAAATCATGGAAGGAGTGGGGTTCAGCTACTTCCCCACAGTCACCCTCGCTTTGTATTGGCTGTTTCCCAGGTCCTGGACACTGCAGAGCATTCCAGCACACTCTCCACACCATCACACAGCTTATCACTTCCAGAAAATCAAGCAGTAATCCCCAGACATGGTTAACAGCAACTGTGTGTTTACACCAGCCCACCGTTTGGCAGAAAGCTTAAGCAACGTGGATCAGAGCCCCAGAAGAATGCCCAAGCTTAAGCTAGGCTACCTTGAAAAAAGATGCTCTGTGGCACCCTAGAGACACTGGGAAGATAAGAAGAACCTACTGCGTCAGGCCAACGGCCCATCTAGGCCAACATCCTGTTCTTACACTGGCCAATCAGATGCCTGTTGGAAACCCGCAAGCAGGACCTGAATACAAAAGCACTTTCCCCTTCTGCAGTTTTCAGCAACAGGGATTAATACTAATTTTATTATTTACACCCCATGAGGGAGTAGATGGCAAACATTTAGATAATATGTGTGCTAGATATTTTAAAAAACCACTTGAGCCAGCCTCATGACTTGCATCAGCAGCTAAAGGTAAAGGACCCCTGACAGTTAAGTCCAGTCGCGAACGACTCTCGGGTTGCGGCGCTCATCTTGCTTTACAGGCCCAGGCAGTCGGCGTTTGTCCACAGACAGTTTTTCCAGGTCATGTGGCCAGCATGACTAAGCCGCTTCTGGCAAAACCAGAGCAGCGCAAGGAAACGCTGTTTACCTTCCCATCGGAGCAGTACCCATTTATCTACTTGCACTTTTGGGCGTGCTTTTGAACTGCTAGGTTGGCAGGAGGCATCAGCAGCTAGTGAGCTGCTAATAAAAAGACCAAAAACCAGTTCTTTACCCAGTGAGACCAATGACTCGTAGTTGCTCTTCATCATGTTCTTGTAGAGGTCCTTCTGCCATTCATCCAGGTTCCCCCATTCCTGCTCTGAGAAGTAGACGGAGTTGTCCTCAAAGGTCACCGGCACCTGGAATCACAGCAGTCACATACTTAGACCTTCTAGGATGAGTGCCTGGCACTTACCTGGATCCCTCTAAACCCATCACCTTCCGCAGGGCCAGAATATTACTGCTCTGGTCAAGAAAAGCTGAAAGGGTGCACACAGCCTATCAGCAAGCAGACTCACCAGATATTCCTATGCTCCCCAACCAACACTTTGAGATTTGAAGAAAAAAACAGTATAAAGCGAACTCTTATTCTTTATTTAACATACGTATAGAGTTCCCATGAAATGTCTCAGAGTGATTTCACAATACAATAACACCATATAAAAGCAATTTCAAATCCAATCCAGATACGGACAGATAAAGTTTAGCTTTAAAGACGCAATCTAGCAACTTCCAGATTCAATGCAATAGCTCCATTTCCACCGCCTGCCTGTTACTCTGTAAAGCTCTGAGCACAAAGGTGGCACTTCAATATATAATAATTTAGGTACTGCAGGGCCTTTTACCATCTGGCCCAAAGGTGGTGACAGAACTGATGGTAGCTCGCTTTGACTTGTTTGCAAAGCATTTTGAGAATACAGTGGTACCTCGGGTTACGAACACGATCCGTTCCAGGTCGCAGTTCGTAACCCGAAAAGGGCCCGAACCGACGTTTTGCGCATGCACAAAGGCGCACGGCGCTTCTGCGCACGCAGGCGCAGCGAAAATACTTCCGGGTTTGCGAAGTTCGTAACCCGGGTTGTTCGTAACCCGGGTTGTTCGTAACCCGAGGTGTTCGCAACCCGAGGTACGACTGTAAAATCACTTGCATCTGCTGGGACCTGGACTCCACTGTTAAAGCAGATGAATCTCAAGAGTTATCTAGAGCACTGTCTAGTCCTGTTATGTTGGATGAGTTTCAGTTAATAAGGCTCAGGGATGTGGGCAAGGTGCTCGGATCAGTCAGGGCAACCACTTGCACTCTGGATCCTCGCCCCTCTTGGCTGATGAAGACTAGTAGGGAGGGGACAGTTGGCTGGGCCAGGGAGGTGATTAATGCCAGAGGGGGTGGACCCTGCCTGCTCGAAGGAGGCACTGGCAAAACCACTCCTCATTTATGCTGCTGACACAAAGCTCTCTACTCCTTTCCATCTTCAAGTGTGGCAGTCTTGCCTCGGTAATTAAATAGATGAGAGCCTATAAACTGAAGCTCAATCCAGATTAAGACTGAAGCACTGTTGATAGGCAGTTCCCTGGACTGGATGGATGGGAGGGTACCTGCTCTTAATGGGTTACACACCCTCTGGAGGAGCAGGTATGCAGCTTGGGGTTACTTCTGGATTCGCTGCTGTTGCTTGAGGCTCAGGTTGCCTCCGTGGCAGGGAGCACCTTCCATCAGCTGCACCCCAATCTGAACAGGTATAGCCTAACTTGCCTATGCTCTGGTAGCCTCTAGGATAGACTACTGCAACACGTTCTATGCGGAACTGCCTCTGAAGACGGTTCAGAAACTTCAGCTGGTATGAAATTCAGCGGCCAGGTTGTTCGCCGGGGACAAGACTGTGTGAACATATATAACACCAATCCTGATCCAACTGCACTGGCTACCAATTAGTTTCTGGGCCCAATTCAAAAGTGCTGGTTGACCTATAAAGTCTTAAGAAGCTGAGGACCACATTACCGCAAGTTCTGCCTCTCCCCATATGAACCGACCCAGACCTGCAAGAGGTCTGGACGGTGGCAATTCGAGGAAGGGCCTTATCTGCAGTGGCTCCATTCCTCTTCTCCAAGGCCTTTTAAACTGCATGTCGAGGGGGGGGGTGTACTGTTTTTGTTTGTTACTATGGTATGCATTTTTGTGTTTTTACATTGTAAACTGCCCTGTGATCCTAAGATGAAGGGAAGAAACAACAACAGGAGCCCCCCTCCCCAAATACAAGCCAAGGGGGAGCAGAGTCTGAAAGTGGGTTTCACAGCTGGGTCTATCTCTCGTCATCACCCTCTGCCCTATGTAGTACACATGGAACCTAGCTATCCTGAGTAGAACCTAAATTACCAGACTGTACTTTTCAGACAAAGTTTCTAGTCCTCATGGTTGTGGACATACACTTGGTGATAATCAAGTAGCATTGGCAAAAGGCTCAGGTCTCCACAGGGCAGGTATGTCATGACCTACCGGCTGGCCCCGCATTGCTCCTTGACAAACATTTCAAAGTTCTACAAAAAACCAAATTCAAAGCACAACCTAGAAGCAAATTTTGCACCATTGATACCGAGAGCAACTGGGAAGAAACCTACCAAAAGCAGATCCCCCCAAATTCAAAGCCTGATCCACCAGGCCTTCAAGAAGGAAACGGAACATTTCCAGTAACAGCATCTATCTCAGGTCGGGCAATGATCCTATCTAATGAAGTATCATTGTTTCAGGTAGCAAACCATGGCCTGTACTGTAGTGGATTATAAGAGGAACGGCTGACCAGTAACATGAGGTATCCAATGAGGGCAACTTCATTCCTGCATTCTGCCCAGAGCCACTGAAAGTTGTGCCCCCAGTGCAATTGAAGCAATAGAGCTTAAAGCCTTTGCTACTTGCTTTGAGAGATCTGGCTGGTTAGTCTTAATCAGTCTGTTAAGTCTTAATCAATGTGAAAGTCACTTTGGGGGCAGCTCAACTTCATCAGTGCCTCCAAACCCATCATTTCCCTCGAAAGGAAACTGCACTGTACTGACACCTTTCCCATGCATAGGTATTTTTTTCTTTTTTTAAACCATTGGTTTATATTTTAAAAAAAATCAATATGTTGTTTTCCCAGTATAAATGTAGGTGGAAAGCAATCTTGAGTTTCCTGAGTATAAAAGGAGTATCTTTTATCTATCTCACTAGACCAGTCCATAGAGTCCCAAGTGTGGATGGTGGACTCTGAAGACCACCTTGCCTATTAGCTCATGGAATAAAACTACCTATACCACTGAACTGCAAAGTCGCCCTCAGATTCAGGCAACCTTGAAGCTCAGATTTGTTTAGTGGGTTTCTCTGACAAAGCATTTTGCCAAATGTAACAATACTATTCTTCTGCTGAACCTCCATTTTTTACTTTTCCAATATTTTGCAATATATTAGCTGTCTTGCAGCCACAAATAAAAAGGCAGCATATCTTTAAATGGTACCATCTCATTCTTTCCATCAAAGGTTGTTAAGAATGCCCATGAAAGTCGTTTGTCAACTACTTCACCACGTTCCAAGAATACTTCAAACTCTTTAATTTTCTTTCAACCCCCATCACATATGGATACACATACCTAATCCTGAACAATCTTTCCTCCAACATTTGCATTGACGCTTCTGGGGTGCAAGGTACCAAAAATATTATGCATTTTTAGACATTCTCATATATCTTTGCAGTCTTAAATGGCTTTTTATTCCAAAAGGGCTTTCCATTTTTTGCTGAGATATCCCTGCACCCAGATCTGTCTCCCAGATCCCCAAAACTGGTTTCCACTTATATTCACCTTTTCAAGTATTGTATATACAGTGGTACCTCGGTTTATGAACACAATTGGTTCCGGAAGTCTGTTCATAAACTGAAGCGTTCATAAACTGAAGCGAACTTTCCCATTGAAAGTAATGGAAAGTGGATTAATCCGTTCCAAACAGTCCGCGGAGTACTTAAACTGAAGCGTTCATAAACTGAAGCAAACTTTCCCATTGAAAGTAATGGAAAATGAATTAATCCGTTCCAGATGGGTCCGCGGCGTTCATAAACCGAAAATTCATAAACCGAGGTGTTCATAAACCGAGGTTCCACTGTATTGCTGTATATATTGCAGCAATATTGCTTCATGAAGATTGAGGATAAGATATTCATAAAGGTCATCTGGCATTATAGCACCTTACCCTAGAAGTTTAGGTGGGAAGGGGGCATGTCCAGAGGCAGGCATCGGCCTTTTATCCTCTTTGGTGAGCTACTGCAATTACTTAAGCACTCTCCACGCTATTGAACAGATCTCACAACGGTTCTCTGGGGTACCTGAGAATCCCAATAGGCACAGCTGGACCACACTACTCTATTTGTCCATGGAAGTTAGGGGGAAAGGACAATAAGAAAATATGTGTCCATAATTTCCAGAGCTTGGGGGACCCACTAGCTGAACAGAAAACAAGTTTCTCCATTAGTTTAGAAGAGTAAATAAAGCATTTCTCAACTATTCCAATAATGTCAGTCCAACAGCATCTAAGCACGCAAGATGTGCTAAGGAAACACTCAAACTGTGTTGTGTCTTCCCCCCCCCAAAAAAAAGCCCTCCACAAATCTGCCCACCTAACACTCAACAGTAATGGAGTTTTGCCAGAAGTTATCTAGAATAAGGTAAATTAAAAACAAGAACTCAAAACGGCAATCTAAAAAATAATGCAAGGATCGAAGCCGCAATGCAGTGAGAATCAAGGCCTAGCAAACGTCAATGCTCTGTTGTCACACAATGGCAAGCTTTAAAAATAAATAGAGACGCCTTACTAACCTCCCTGTGGCGGGCATAACTATAATCTTGTGCAAATTTTGACACTGTTCACTTCTCTCTGGTGAGAATTCCTCCATCCTTTCACAGCCTTCAAGCACAGTTCACCATCTCCACCAAAGTCAAGTATAGTTCTTATCGTAACCGAGTTTTCAAGACTTTGGGCTCATGAACTGGTTGTTTGTGGCACACCGACAGCCCGAAAGAGTTAACCTTTCTACTTAACAAAAGTTTTGCTGGATGATGATCTGGAAGGCAGCCCTTAATAACAACACATCTCCATGTCTGAGGAGCTTTTCACAATGCTGCATAATGCTGTAAAAAGGGGGGGAACAGAGAGAGTGTCCCCAAAGTATCCTTACCTTGGGGGTTTCCCCTTTGGAGCCTGGAGGGAGCCTCAGGATCCAGAAGTTCTGATTCTTCAGCAGGTTCTCCATGTTCTCTAGCCTCCTCTGCAGCAGCCCGTACTCCTGGATCAGCGTCCCCAGAGCAGTCAACTTGCACTCCATCTGGTTGCCAAAGTCCACCACGGCATTCTCACAGTCCACGTATTTCTTTTCGTTGGTCACCATCCGCCGCTCCAGGTTCAGCAGCCGTGTGGCGTGAGAATCCACCTTCCTCTCCACGGCTTGGATTGCAGCCACCACCGTCCACAGAGAGAGCTCAGCCATGTTCTGCTTGGCATCTCGGACAAAATTCTGTTCGGGCTGCGAAGGCACAGGCTGCCGGGGCTCCATGTTGAAACACTGAAGCTGGTTACAAAAGGAGAGAACAACGATCAATATACTCCATCTATTTTGGCTTGCTGTCTGCTCCGCCCCAAAAGCACAAGCAAGTTAGGAATGCAGGAAGCTGCATTATACAGAGAGAGCCCATACAGGTCCATCTAGCTCAGGATCACCTTCAACGACCAGCAGAGTTTCAGGCAGCAGTCTCTCCTTGCCCTACCTGCAGATGCTGAGGGTTGAACTGCAACCTTCTGCATGAAAATCAGATGCTTGGTCACTGAGCTACAAGTTCCTGTGGGATACTAAAATCTTATATCAGTATTACAGGTTTTACATTTGAGTTTGTGCTTATAAGTCACCTCAAGCCTCAAAAGTGCATCTTAGTGCTGAATTAATGCAGGCTTCGCCAAACTGGATGCTGACTGGGGCAGATAGGAGTTGTAGTCCAACACATATGGAGAGCACCAGGTTGGCAAATGCTTCATTTGTGGAATCCTTAGCACTGGTTCTCACGTACACACTCACCGGCCTGTACATAACTAACTACATTTTACACCAGGATGCTTTTAGTGCCCACTAGGAATTTAGTTTTCTTTACATTCTAATTTTTTTATTTATGTGCCGCTTTATCACAGCGGTTTACAACAGTAAAAAAAAAGGAATAAAACTATACAGTGGTGCCTCGCTAGACGAATTTAATTCGTTCCACGGGTCTTTTCTTATAACGAAAAAATTCGTCTAGCGAATCCCATAGGAATGCATTGGATTTTTTTGGATTTTTTTTTGCCCATAGGAACGCATTAATTGAATTTCAATACATTCCTATGGGAAACCGCGATTCGCTAGACGAATTTTTCGTAAAACGCATTCGTCTAGCGAGGCAACCTCCGCTCGAAAAATCCTTTCTTTAAGCGGAAATTTCGTTAAGCAGGACATTCGTTAAGCGAGGCACCACTGTATAAGCATAAAATATTGGAAAGTTAAAAACGGAAAAGTTAAAAACAAAGATCAATAGCCCATTGTGGGGGATGTACTCCTATTTGTCTGCATAGGCCTGGTGAAACAGAAAAGTTTCCAGCAGGCTTTAAAAACTTGGCCCAGAAGGCGCCTGCTTTTTTTAAAGCCATCTGATCTAATTCTCACCTCCTAGACTAGCACACTGATGTAAATGCTGCTATCTTCTGGATTTGCACTTCTGCCGATTTTGCAGAGAAGCAACCCTGTGCAAAGACAGCAAAACTAATTTACCTGGGATACTTGGTAAAAGAGATAATTTCAGTAGGTGCAGATTTCTTCCTTATTCCATGACAGCTGCACCTGCCGCAACTCACTCTTCTATGCAACTTGGCTGCATCTGTGGAAGAAAAGAGACACCAAGGTCCGCTCCATCATTTCAACTCAAGTCATTGGCCATCTCTCGCCCCCATGCACATCCCTGCAGTGGCTATTCCATATGTGACTGTAGAAAATTGTAACATTAACTGTAACATTACCTAAGGATTTGTAACTGCATTACCGTAATTTTTCCCTCCTCCCCCAAATCCCATTTTAAATAGTATTTTGTTTATTAGGATGAATGTATTTGCTGTGAACTTTTTTTGGGGGGGGGACCATTAAGCATATTGGCAGAAAAGTGTTATATAAATTACCGTAATTATTTTAAAGAATTCTAAGCCACTCTTCATCCAAATGGATGGATCGCAAACTAATTCACTTAAGTCAACAAGCAAGCAAATAAATAACTACAAAATCCATGTCTTGCTTTCCATCTGGTCAACCTGGTGCCCTTGATACATTATGAACTAAAACTCTAATCAGCCCCAACCAGAATGATCATATGTACTCTAAAATACTTCAGAGGGCACCAAGATGAGGAAGGCTGTCCTGGGAGAAGACAAATTGTTCAAAGGGGATTCCATCTTGCTAGTTAGACTTAAGGGTGGCTCCTGGTCCAGAAAAAACTCTATATTAGTGACAGTATTCAAATTAAGAGGCTATTTATTCCCAGCCTTGAGATCCTGCCTCTGCATAAGAACTCTGCACTAAGTTGCAGCCTGCCTCAAAAAGGGATGCAAGCTGCAACTCCTCAGGCCTGCACATCTGGGCAGCGTGCAATTCCGCAAGAACAGCCCCAAGAGATGAGTCTCCCATCAAAGCAGAACACTGAGGACATAACCACCCTTTTCTTGTGTCCTTCAGAACCTCCATTATACAAAAAATAAGCACACCCTTCTGGACCTGGAAGCTGCATGGAGAGAGAATCCCTCCTCCACTGCACCTCCCCCCCCCACAAAAAAAGCACACGGACCAAGAGCCTCCCTCCCCCCCTACCATGCAGAAACAAGCAGTCTTTCTAAGTGCAGGCCAGCAGCATTTCTCTCTCTCTCTCTCTCTCTCTCACACACACACACACAGTTTCCCCTCCCAGGGATGATCCTAACCAACCTCCCCCCCCTCCCTTGCCACACAGAAGCAAGCAGTCATCCTACACACACACACAAAGAGAGAGGGGGGGAGGCAGGGGGGAGGAGAGAGAGGGAGGGGGAGAGAGAGAGAGGGAGAGAGGGAGAGAGAGGGAGGGGGAGAGAGGGAGAGGGGAGAGAGAGGGAGGGGGGAGAGAGGGAGAGGGGAGAGAGAGGGAGGGGGGAGAGAGGGAGAGAGAAAACCCTCCAAGGCCAACAACACTAAGCTCTCTCTCTCTCTCTCTCTCTTTCTCATGCACACACACCCCCACCCCCTTCCTTGGCTCCCAACCTTCCTCTCCCTGCAGAAACAGTCATTTTGTTGTAAGCTATATTCTGGCTTACAACCATCTTGCTCACTTACATTGACTTACACACTCAGAAGCCAGTCCCTCTTAGGCCAACAGCACTGAGCTCCCTTTCTCTCTCTCCCTCCCTCCCTCTCTCATGCACCCCCACCCCCTCCCTGGCTCCCAACCTCCCTCCTCCAGTCATCTTGCACACACACTCACACTCTCTCTCCAAGGCCTCCAACGTCGCTCCCTCTCCCCTTGGATGCTCCCCTCCCCCCTCCGAGGAGCCCCGCCCCAGCTGACAAAAAAAAACCAAGGCGGCGCTTCCATATCTTCCCTCAGGGAAAAAGAAAAACACCAGCAGCCTCCCCCCACCCCATATTCACACCCAGCAGCACCCCCCATCTTTCGAGGGGGCCCCTCCCCAGAAGGCCCATTCGGGGGGTGCCTTTCCCTTTCTTCCCTGAGGGGGCGACGAGACCAGCCTCACCTCAGGCGATGGCGGCGGTGCCCCCTCCCTCAACGACCCCCCCTCCGCCGGGGCCTTTTGTCTCCCCTCTCCCTCCCCAGGAGGAAAGGGGGCGGGGCAGCCGAGAGCGGCCCAATCAGGCTCCGTCTGATTGCAAGGGGGGAGGGGAGGGCAAGACGAGGCGGCCTTCTGAGGGGACGCGCGGCGGGGCTGGGGGGGGGATCTGTCGGGGCGGGGGGGCGCCGTTGGAATGAGGGGGTGAGGAAGAGACGGGGAGAGAGGAGGAGGAGGTACCCACCAGAGCCGTCTCACTAACACGGCTGCCGCGCATGCGCGGTTCTGTGTTTTAAAAAAAGTGGGGAAACAGCAGCACGCATGCGCGCGGCGGCCCGGAGGAAGCGGAGTCGGCGCGAGGAGGGCGGGGAAGAGGAGATACGCGGTTTCCTGTGCGCTGGAGGCGCCGCAGCGCCACCTGCGGAGGGAGGAGTTCGTGGCAAGGGGGGCCAATTCGTTTCCTGCTCTCCCGCTGGTTGCTGCTCCCTGGGGCGGGTGGGGTGGGAGGAAGGCCCTCCCCGCTGCTCTATAAAAAGAGGCCAGCTGGATCAGGCCAGCGGCCCATCTAATGCAGCACCCCCGTTCTCACGCTGGCCAAATATCCCCAGGAACCAAAAGCTCTAAATCAGTGTTTCCCAACCTTGGGTCTCCAGCTGTTCTTGGACTACAATTCCCACCATCCCAGACTACTGGTCTTGCTAGCTAGGGATGATGGGAGTTGCAGTCCAAAAAGCAGCTGGAGCCCCAAGGTTGGGGGAAACTGCTCTAACTACACTGCCTCTGGAACTGGAGGTCCCATAAAAGCCTACGAAGAGATAGAGACAGCATCATGACAACAGCCTGTCCAGGCCAGCCCCCTGTTCTCACAGTGGCCAACCAGGTGCCCCGAAGGGAAACCAGCAAGCAGGATCCAAGCACAAGAGCCCACCCTCCCTCCTGTGGCTTCCAGCAACTGAGATTCAGGAGCATTGTTGCCTCCGACTGTGGAGGGAGAGCAGAGCCATCGTAGGTAGTAGTTATCAAGAGCCCTCTCCTCCTCCATGAGTTTTCCCTGTCTGCTTTTAAAGCCATCCAAGTTGGGGGCCTCACTGCCTCCTGTGGGAAGGAGTTCCGCAGCGTAACTATGCACTGTGATGTAAGACCTCCTTCCCAAAATGAGACTCCTGTAGCAGCAGAGGTTCTGGGCAGCTTTTTTGAGTCCACGCTAGTCCCAGTGACCCTGCCCCACGGGCAGCCTCTGGCCTTGCACTGGGTGGCTTTGAAATGGGTCTTCCCTGCCACATCTAGGTCGGTGGCCATTGCTGCCTCCTGTGTCACCCCCACTTGTGATTCCTGGCAGTGACATGCTGCCTCCGACCGCAGAGGCGCAACATAAATCATTGCTAAACCCTGGCAAAGAGAATCTATACATCCTCCTTGTCTCCCATCAACACTCCAGAGGACTAAGGAACTAGAGTTAAGGAAGTATGAAGCCGCCACGAAGCTCCTCACTCCTTTATTTCACCCTCAGGCTCCAGGGAGGAATTGGTTGGCATCCTTTTCAGTATCTGGAACCTCATAGCATCATCCTAGCAGTATATGGTATCTTATAACACCCCAGTTTCTAGCCCTCTTGATCACAAGTTTTAAAATGCCCCTCAATAAAGGCATATGGCCTACAGCAATGGGGCAGAATACGCAGTTTGCATTGCAAAAGCCCCAGGTTCAGTAAGAAGGGGACTTGGGGAGAAAGGTCTGGAAGGAGCCCTGAGAGTTCCTGCAGTCAAAGCAGGAAATACCAGGCTAGAAGGACCCACCATTTGACTCCAGGTAAGGATGCTTCATATGTACCAGGGGGAAGAAAACCAATGGAGGCTTCCTGAAATAACCACAAGCGGTTTCTTCACCCAGCATGTTTCCCCCCTCTCCTGAGTAATTACAAATCCAAACTTTTCTCCCATGGGGGAAACAAATAATATGTCAAATTCTGCCCAGTGTCCAAGAAGACCCAAACTTTGCAACAACAGTGCAAAGTACACACAAGGATGCCGCCCCTCTCCTCCAAATTGCACAACGCATCTTAAGGCAAATGTGGCAAAGCTGGGGGTCCTCCTGTCCCTGCTGAACGGGCACCTTTGGAGCTTTCTCTCCCCAGGTCTAAACATGCTCATACACACACTCAGGACTAGCTCCTCGAGTACCTTCTGTTCATCCGGGCTTTCCCCAGGATACAGAGTTCCCAGACACTCGTGAAACAAACCCAAAACCTGAAGGCATTTGCTTACCAAAGAAAAATCAGACTCCACATTTATTATTAAAAAAAGAGCAGAACAGGGCAGGGAAGGCAGAAGCAAGGCGGAGAGAGTCCAGGGGTGGCAAGTGGCACGGTGCCAACACAGGTATGGTTAGTTTGGTTCTGAGACCCGTTATTTACTTGAAGGACGAGACCATGAGTCTGTGCTCCCAGGGCACGGGGCAGGAGAGGGTGGAGGGGTGCGCTGGGAGGATTCCCCACCCCACCCCCAGCTCCCCACCCCGTCAGTTCCCCGATCCCCGGGTGCCAGGGCTTTAGTGCGATGGGAGAGAGCAAGGGGGCGAAGCAGCCCTCATTCCCCCATGTGTGTCCGCAAGTGGTACTTGAGGGACTGCTTGTAGCGGAAGCACTTGGCGCACTCCGTGCAGGGGTAGGGCCTCTCGCCGGTGTGCGCCCGCTGGTGCTCCAGGAGGTGGTGCTTCTGGGTGAAGTTCTTCCCGCACTCGGTGCAGTGGTAGGGCCGCTCGCCAGTGTGGATGCGCTGGTGCTCCAGCAGGTGGTGCTTGCGGATGAAGCCCTTGCCGCACTCGCCGCAGGCGTGGGGCCGCTCCCGCGTGTGCACCCGGTAGTGGTTGGTCAGCTTGGACTTCTCGCTGAAGGTCTTGTCGCACTGGCTGCACTTGTAGGGCCGCTCGCCCGTGTGAGTCCGCTGGTGCCGCAGGAGGTGCGAGGGGCGGCTGAAGGCCTTGCCGCACTGCGGGCAGATGAAGGACAGCTCGTTCTTGCCGGCGTGGACCCGCTGGTGCATGGCCAGCGAGATCTGCAGCCGGAAGCTCTTGCGGCACTCGCCGCACGAGTACGGCCGCTCGCCCACGTGCGTGATCTGGTGCTTGCTCAGGCTCGACTTGTGGCTGAAGCTGCTCTCGCACTCGCCGCACTTGTAGGGCTTCCCCGGGGGCGGCGGGGGCCTGGGCTGTGGCTTGAGGCTGCGCTTGTCGGGGTAGGCCTGGCCCCGTCGGGGCGGGGGGGCCACCCCTCGCCGCGCGGTGTGCAGCCGCTGGTGCAGCAGGAACTGCTGCTTGATGCGGAAGCTGAGGTCGCAGGCGTGGCACTCGTAGGGGCCTTCCTTGAGGTGGTTGCGCTGGTGGATTATGTAGTTGATGCGCAGCATGAAGCTCTTGCCGCACTCTGGGCAGATGTACGGCCTCTCTCGCGTCCGGTTCCTCTGCTGGAGGGTGACCGGCCGCGACTCGACGCCACTGTCCCTTTCGCACAGAGGGGCGCAGATGCCCACCGTGGCCCTTGAGGGCTTCACGACCCGCTTCTCTTCCCGCCTCACTTCCACGTTGCAATTCAGCGAGCACGGGGGCTCCGCTCTCGAGGAGAACAGTCCACGCGGCTCCAAGTTAACAGGGTCTTCTTCTTCCTCCTCCTCCTCCTCTTCCTCCTCCTCTTCTTCTTCTTCCTCCTCTTCCTCCTCCATTTTGATCACAATTCCGCCATCTTGGAAGGAAACAAAAGGAAAGGTTAGGGCGTCACTCGATCGGCGGGAGAAACATTTCTTCTTCTTTTTTTGAGAATATTTTTATTAATTGTTTTATAACATAAAAAACACAAAATATCAAAAACACAAAAATACAAAAATACATCAATACAGACAAAACAAAACAAAAACATTTCATCTTCAATCCATTTTTTTAAAAACATTGTCTTTTTGGCTTCCCCAATTCCCCACTAACTGATTTTCTTTTTAGTCACATCTGTAGCAGTTTCTATTTCATCTTTTTTACTTTCATCATATACTCCCTTTAATTCTTCTTATACTCATCTTTCTACTATATACCAATTTTTCCACATTTTAAACTCCTCTTTTCTCCCTATTGCCTTAACTTCTGTATTTCCCTAGATATTCAAACTTTCTAGTTTCAGAAATAATTAAATATATCTTAAATTTCCTCCAATCTTTTTCAACTCTATCACTTGTTTGATCTCGGAGTCTTCCTGTCAATTCTGCCAATTCCATAAAGTCCAGCATTTTCATTTGCCATTCCTGTAAAGAGGGCAGTTCCTCTTTTTTCCAATATTTTGCAATTAAAATCCTCGCAGCTGTGGTGGCATACATAAACAAATTAACATCGTTTTGGGGGATTTCTTCCCCCACTATTCCAAGTAAAAAGGCCTCCGGTTTTTTTCAAAAATGTATTTTTGTATATCTTTTTCATTTCATTATAAATCATTTCCCAGAAGCCTTTTACCTTAGGGCATGTCCACCACATATGATAGAATGAGCCAACTTCCTCTTTACATTTCCAGCATTTGTTATCACTTTTGTGGTACATTTTCGCTAACTTAACCGGCGTCAAGTACCATCTGTACATCATTTTCATTAGATTCTCTTTCAACACAGTACATGCCGTAAACTTCATGCCCTTCTTCCACAATTTTTCCCAATCCGACATCATTACATTATGACCCAAATCCTTGGCCCAATCGATCATAACCGATTTTGTTTGCTCATCTTTCAAATGCCATTCTAACAATAAATTATACATTCTGGACAAGTTCTTGCTATCTGTCTCTATTAACTCTGTTTCTAATTTCGATTTTTCTGATTGGAATCCTATTTTTTTATCTATCTTGGATGCTTCATTTATCTGCACATACTGAAACCAGTCACTTAACCTATCCTTCAATTGTTCATATGGCCTTAACTTAAATTGGTTTTTCACCTCCATCAAGATGTCTTTGTATTTCAGCCTATTCTCATCCATATTTGTCCTTTTAGGTTTCTTCGCCTCAAGCGGCGAAATCCACCTAGGAGTTTTCCTTTCCAACAAATCTTTGTATCTAATCCATACATTGAACAATGATTTCCTGATTATATGGTTTTTGAAACCTTTATGTAACTTTACCTTATCATACCATAAATATGCATGCCACCCAAATGCATTATCATGACCTTCCAGATCTAGCACATCGTCATTGTCTAACAGAAACCATTCCTTCAGCCAGCAAAAAGCTGCAGCTTCAAAGTAAATCTTTAAGTCTGGCAGTGAGAATCCTCCCCTTTCTTTTATATCTGTCAAAAGTTTATATTTGATTCTGGGTTTCTTCCCCTGCCAGACAAATTTAGACAATGTCTTTTGCCACTCTTGAAAACATTTCAACTTATCGACTATCGGAAGGGCCTGAAATAAAAACAACATTCTTGGCAATACATTCATTTTAACCGTTGCTATTCTGCCCATTAAGGACAGTTTCAACCTTGACCATATCTCCAAATCTCTTTTAATTTCATTCCATAACTTCTCATAATTATCTTTGTAGAGATTCAGATTTTTTGCAGTCATATTTACTCCCAGGTATTTCACCTTTTTCACACATTTCAGTCCTGTGCAGTCCTCTACTCTTTGTCTCTCTTGCATCGTCAAATTCTTTTCTAATACTTTAGTTTTCCCTTTATTTAACTTAAAACCTGCCACTTTACCAAACTCTTGAATTATCTGCAATACTCTTACAGCACTGTGTTCAGGGTTCTGCAGAGTTAGTACTAAGTCATCTGCAAAGGCTTTTAGCTTATATTGTTTTGTGCCTACTGTGATTCCTTTAACGCCTTCATCACTCCTTATCATATTCAGTAAGACCTCCAAGACAGAAATAAATAGTAGGGGGGAAAGTGGGCACCCTTGTCTTGTTCCTTTCTCAATTCTTATCTCTTCTGAAACCACATTATTTACAATAATTTTCGCTCTTTGCTCAGAATAAATACCATTAATCCCATTAACAAAGTTTTGACCAACCTCCATTTTTGCAAGGTTTCGTTTCATAAAAGTCCAAGAAATATTATCAAAAGCTTTTTCGGCATCCACAAAAATTAACATTGCTTTGGTGTTTATTTTCATTTCCAGTCTCTCCAAAATGTCTATTATGTTTCTTATATTGTCCTTCATATGCCTCCCAGGCAGAAATCCTGCCTGGTCCTTATGTATCAAATCCTTCAACACCCTTTTCAGTCTCGATGCCAAAATGCTAGCATATATCTTATAGTCCACATTCAATAGTGAGATTGGTCTGTAATTCTTAACCTGAGTCCTATCCACATCTGGTTTTGGTATCAGAGAGATAAAAGCGTCTTTCCATGTCTCTGGTGCCTTGCCCCCCCCTAAAATCTCATTTGCTACCTCCATTAATGGTTGTATCAACCAATTTTTTAGTGTTTTATAGTAATTGGAGGTCAGTCCATCAGGTCCTGGGGCCTTGTCATTTTTCAACTCTTGAATTGCTATTTCAACCTCTTGTCTTGTAATCAACTCATTCAGTAGGTTCTTTTGTTGAACTGGAGTTTTCTGTAATCCATTTTCCTTTATAAATTTCTCTATACCGTCTTTATCTTCTTTTTTCCTTTTATAAAGCTGTTTATAATATTTTGTGAAGCATTTCCTTATCTCTGCAGGGTTCTCAATAGATTTTCCTTCGTCCATAATCTTTATAATTGTATTCTCTTTTTGCCTTTTCTTCAATTGCCAGGCCAACAATTTCCCACATTTATTAGCCGATGGCGGGAGAAACATTTCAGGGTTAAAGTTTCCCCAGGATTTCCTAGAAATGGCCTGCCAGTTTGTTGACAGTCATGAGTCGCTGCAACCCTCACAATGCTAAGAGTTGGAATTTCTTTTCTTTCTTTCTTTTTAAAAAATGGCACCTTTTGCAATCCACATAGACTACCTTGATCAGAGTGGTTATATGGCTTTGGGGAATGGCTGAATTTGCTCTATCAGCAGGGCTGGTGGTGAGGAGAAGAGAAAAGAAAAGAGGTGACCACTCCCCCCCCCCACTCTGGGTACACCACTGATCAAGGGGGAGGGGGGGAAAAGAATTTTGCACTGCAAGATTGTGAGGTGCTGCTCTCTCCCGTCTCAGAGCTATCCTCGTAGTTTGTAAGCTGGTCTGTGACCATAAGAATCAATTCAATTCAATACCCTCGTAGTCATGCACCAACAGGTGGATGGCAAGAGCCAGAATATAAACCAGGAAACCTTTACGCAAACCCTAGCTCAGCCCAAGACTCCCTTGATGGCTCCATGGCCCACTTCACTCAGGGAATTAAAGGGTGCCAGGGCTGCTCTACTGCCAACAGCACAAATGGAAATATCTAAATGCTTGAAATCAGGTAAGGGTCTGACACCTGACTCATGGTATGCGCAGGTATGCGTTAGAAAAACTGACCTATCAATTGCATGCTTCCAGAGGGAAACTGGACCCACTGCTGCTCCGTGCAACCTGGCCGCCAACTCGAAGACCCCCACAATCACATTACTAGAGCGAAATAGTTCATTGGTGATGCTATTTCTCTTAAGGCTCCTTTGGAACACTGGAGCTGTTTGCAGTATTGATCAAGTTGTATTGGGCTAAGCTCATTGATTTCTCGAAAATTGAATAAACCTGTTCTGCAAGCTCTTACCTGTGCATGTGCCGTGCTGGACAGTGACTCTCTTGATTTCCCCAAAGCCCATGTCGTAGTCGCCCACTTCCCCATGGTTGTTCCCTGCAAAGTTCCCCAGAGGTGTGACTGCGCTGTAAGGACTTCTACAGGGGGCTTCTTGATCCAGGCCCTGGAAATCCCCCTCTGAGCTCCCGGACATCTGGTGCTGCTCCAGGTCTTCCGGACAGTCGTCGGAATGGGGCTCCTCTGTTTTGATCACCACCCTGATGCCAGCTGCGGGGGGAAGGATTCAGAAAGGAAGAGGGTTTTTTATTTTATTTTTACAAAAATTGTAAAATCGCAGGAGGATCAGCGAAAGCCTGCAGCAGCAACATTGCAGCGAAGGGGACTGACTCCAGACTAGGTAGCTTATTTATCTCCTGCTTGGACTACTGCAATGCGCTCTATGTGGGGCTACCCTTGAAGGTGACCCAGAAACTACAACTAATCCAGAATCTGGCAGCTAGACTGGTGACTGGGAGCGGCCGCCGAGACCACATAACACTGGTTTTGGTCTTGATTGACCTACGTTGGCTCCCAGTACGTTTCCGAGCACAATTCAAAATGTTGGTGCTGACCTTGAAAGCCCTAAACGTCCTTGGTCCAGTATACCTGAAGGAGTGTCTCCACCCCCATCGTTGTGCCCGGACACTGAGGTCCAGCGCTGAGGGCCTTCTGGCAGTTCCCTCACTACGAGAAGCCAAGTTACAGGGAACCAGACAGAGGGCCTTCTCGGTAGTGGCACCCGCCCTGTGGAACACCCTCCCACCAGATGTCAAAGAGAACAACACCTACCAGACTTTTAGAGGACATCTGAAGGCAGCCCCGTTTAGGGAAGCTTTTAATGTTTAACATATTATTGTATTTTAATGTTCTGGTGGAAGCAGCCCAGAGTGGCTGGGGAAACCCAGCCAGATGGGCGGGGTATAAATAACATCATCTTATTATTATTATTATTATTATTATTATTATTATTATTATTATTATTATATTTATCACTTTTATATCCCACCCTTTTGTCCTAGAAGCTCAAGGTGGCATACACGGTTCTCCCCGCTCCTCAAATAATCCCCACAAGACATGAGAAAACTTGCTATAAAATGGAAAACGAAGGAGGTCCCAACTAAAGAAGAATGGCAACTTAAGTTGATGGAATACAGACAGCTTGCACATTTAACTTATAGAATAAGAGAACAACAAGAATGCACGCTTAAAGAAGACTGGAAAATGTTTAATGAATATATGGGTGAAAATTGTGTTTATTTAAAAACGCTGGTAGCATTAAGATAAATTTACAGAGTAAATGAATTTTGATGTATGTAACAATGGATTACCGAATGGTAACTTTAGTTCATGTAAAATATGCAGGGATGTATGGTATGCAAAATACCACGGAAAGAAGAGAAGGAAAGTCATTGATTTAAGGTTGTTTAAATGAATATTTTGAAATGTAAATTACATATATATGTGAAATAACCTGGCTACAGCGGTACATGCATTGGCAACCTCAAGCCTGGACTGCTGCAATGCCCTTTACATGGGGCTGCCCTTAAAGCTGCAACTGGTGCAAAGTGCAGGAGCTAGGTTGCTCTTAGCATACGAAACCTGCAAGCAGGATTTGAGCACAACAGCACCTCTCCCCTCCTGTGGTTTTCCAGCAACTGGGATTCAGAAGTATCTCTGCCTCCAATTCTGGAGGCACAGCACAGCCATCATGGCTACGATTTACATAAAACTGGTTTTGTGACAGTGGGGTTTGTATGTAAAAAAAGAGAGAAATAAATACTGAAGCAGGACTCAACAGTTCTGTCTGAACTTAAAGCAATGCCTTTTGTTGCAGGAACTCCCCCCCCCCCATCCCATGAGACAGGCCTGCAGCACAAATCGTACAGCCCCGTTGCTCACCTGCAGTAGGATCAGGAAGACTGCCTTGCTCTTCAGAGTCCTGCTCATCTCCAAGACACGAGTCGGTACCAGGCTCTGCCTGGGCCAAAACGCCCGGCTTAGAAATTGCATAGTCTGTTGCAGACAAAGAACAAGAGGGTCACAGGTTTAGGAGACGGTTGGGAGGCAGTTAGTCAGCATTTTAAATGACTGTTTTACATGGTTTTACATAAACCGCTTGCAGATTTCTGTTGATTAAGCGGCATATAAATGCTGACAAATAAATAAACATATACTGATTGCGTTGTGATTTTCAGTTGCTGTGAGCTGCCCCGAGTGATGCATGGGCACTAGAAGGGCAGGATAGAAATTCTGCACATGAACAAGCAAACAAATATAAATATAAGACCAAAGGAGAAGAAAGAGGTGAACGCCTTTCATGAACAGGTCCAAAACACACAGCATCAAAGTGTTGCATGAATAGGCAGCCAATAGAAAGGCATAGATTCAGGTAGGTAGCCGTGTTGGTCTGCTGTAGTCGAAATAAATAAATAAATAAAAACCTAGAAAAAGATTATTTAAAAAACTCTTCCCAAAAGAATTCCTTTAAAATAATCAAGTCCTTTAAAAAAATTATTTTCCTAAAAAAAAGTCTTTAAAAGAATCCTTCCCAAAAAAATGAAAAAATTGTCCAGTAGCACCTTAGAGACCAACTAAGTTTGTTCTGGGTATAAGCTTTCGTGTGCATGCAGACATCTTCAGATACTCTGAAACAGAAGTCACCAGACCCTTATATATAGTGAGAGGGTGGGGAGGGGTATTTCTCAGAAGGGTAGTGGGAATGAGTGATTGGCTAATAGGTATGGTAAACCTGTTGACGACAGTTAATGAAAGGCATGAATCTTATATTTCATTCCCCAACATTTAATTTGATGCAAAGCCACAGTTTCTGCCTGTAAATCATACTCTTTACGCGAAGGGAGGGGGGTGGAGGAAGGGACACATTTTATTTTATAATAGCTTTAAGAAACCAAGTCAGGAAACATTCTTCTGAGGAACAATTGAGGGAGTTGGGCATGCTTAGTCTGGAGGAGAGGAAACTGAGAGGTGACATGATAGCCATCTCCTCCAGTCACCTGAAGGGCTGCCCCATGGAAGATGGAACAAGCTTGTTTTCTGTCTCTACAAAGGGAAGGACCTGAACCAATGGATTCAAGTTACAAGAAAGCAGATTCCAACTAAACACGAGGAATAACTTCTGATAGTAAGAGCTGCTTGACAGTGGAACGGACTTGCTCGGGAGGTTGTGGACACTCTTTCATTGACGGTTTTTAAGCAGAGGTCAGATGGTAATCTGTCTGGGATATTTTAGCTGTGATTCCTGCACTGCAGGGGGCTGAACTAGAGGACTCCCAGGTCCCTTCCAACTCTACAATTCGCTGGTTTTCTAAGGGAGAAGGTTTTGATCTTACTGATTTCATATTTTTTGGGGGGGAGAGAAACACGATGTTGAATGGAAAGTATTCTGCCCCCTCCTGATTATATGGGTGTATGTTTTTAAAGATTGGGTATTTCAAACGCTGAGTATTCTGGGAGATTCTACCTCATTTCAGGGTCTAGGGGAACATCCACACTCGTGATATCTGAGCTACCAGGAGTGTTGTCTTCATACCTCCAAGCCAGAGGCAACCTCTGTTGGTCCCTAATGCAATAGGCATCACCATCACAGGCCCATTCTGCCTGGCCAACCTCCTGCAACCAGCAGCAAAGTGTGGCCTTTCGCCTAAAACAAGCTTTGTGCACCGCAGGAGCAACAGAAGCTGCCATAACAGTCAGGCACTGAAGGCAGAGAGGAAGACCAACAGGATTAAGCTGTGAACATTGTCAGCACAGTCCCCTGAACTATCCCCTGAACTGGCAGCTTTTATATAGGGGGGGAGCACAGGGAGCCAGTGTGGTGTAGTGGTTAAGAGCGGTAGACTCGTAATCTGGGGAACCGGGTTCGCGACTCTGCTCCTCCACATGCAGCTGCTGGGTGACCTTGGGCTAGTCACACTTCTCTGAAGTCTCTCAGCCTCACTCACCTCACAGAGTGTTTGTTGTGGGGGAGGAAGGGAAAGGAGAATGTTAGCTGCTTTGAGACTCCTTCGGGGAGTGATAAAGTGGGATATCAAATCCAAACTCTTCTCTACGTTTCATAGAATCACAAAATCATAGAATTTTAGAGTTGGAAGGCACCCCAAGGGTCATCTAGCCCAACCCACTGCAACACAGGAATCACAGCTAAAGCATCCATGACAGATGACCATTCACCTCTGCTGAACAACCTCTAAGGAAGGAGAGTCCACCACCTACCAAGGAAGACCATTCCACTGTCAAACAGCTCTTCCTCTTGGGGGAATTCACGGCATGTTCCAAAACGCAGGATGCTTTTGATAAGGATCCTTCTTTACTCTTTAGATCAAGGTGTGTATCTCACACGAGTTGCTTCCTGCTTATAACCTCGCTGTCTGAGGCACAACTGCTATACCCTCTCACTTTCAGTCCATGTAATAAACCCGATTTATTCCTCTTGTGAGGGAATGGGCATAAGGTTAAGAGTAAACACATACAGTATTTGTAATGAACACGCATTATAACTCTGGCCAAAGATCTGAAACCTCTTGGCAATGTGTGTAGAAAGACACATGAATGCTGGGTTCAGACAGGAACTTGTAACAACATCGATCGTGATTCCAGGCTGCTTATCTACATGACAAGATCCACCATGCAAATTCCAATTTGGAAGGTGGGGGTGCCCATTCCCCAATCAATCAATCAATCAATCAATCAATCAAAGAATCAGCTGAACAGACAATGGTCCAGAATGCCGGACGTAATGAGAGTGGAAACGGCTTCCAGCAGATTAAGCAAATGATCTGGCTCAAGTAGGGGCAAATGATCTGGCTCAAGAGTGCCCCGTGATTATCTGGCCCCAGGGACAAATGCTGCACAGTCTATGGATATGGCCTGGTACTCAAATTCAGCCCACCCTCGGAAGGATGCATGGAGTTCCCTTTCCAGGCCAGCTGGAGTCCACAACTGCCTTGTGCAACATTACCCAGAGAGATCAGGGATTCGTGGTTCCCCTTCATTAAGTTCTTGTACAGCTCCTTCTGCCACTCCTCCAGCTTCTCCCACTCCTTTTCGTTGAAATAGACGGACACGTCGTCAAACGTCACGGGCACCTGCAACCACAAGAGCTGTCAGTATTCTCCAAGCTTCTCATCTGACCAACATTTCACACCTGCTTTTGTAAGAGCTAGGATCCCAGCTGGAAATCTCTGGCCCAAAATCAATCATTGTGAGTTCTCATATTAAAAATATTATGGAAAATTGCACCAATCTTTTCCCCTTAACATCTGGTTCACAAAGGCCTTGCGTATCATAAGGTAAAGGTAAAGGGACCCCTGACCATTAGGTCCAGTCGTGACCGACTCTGGGGTTGCGCGCTCATCTCGCATTATTGGCCGAGGGAGCCGGCGTATAGCTTCCAGGTCATGTGGCCAGCATGACAAAGCCGCTTCTGGCAAACCAGAGCAGCACATGGAAACACCGTTTACCTTCCCGCTGTAGCGGTTCCTATTTATCTACTTGCATTTTGATGTGCTTTCGAACTGCTAGGTTGGCAGGAGCTGGGACCGAGCAACGGGAGCTCACCCCATCACAGGGATTCGAACCGCCGACCTTCTGATCAGCAAGCTCTAGGCTCAGTGGTTTAACCACATAGTTTCAGATAAATCGACCCATTTGATATGTGTTTTGCAAGGCGCTGCTAAGCCAATGGACTATGTCAGGCATAGGCAACCTTCAGCCCTCCAGATGTTTTCGCCTACAACTCCCATGATCCCTAGCTAACAGGACCAGTGGTCAGGGATGATGGGAACTGTAGTCCAAAACATCTGGAGGGCTGAAGGTTGCCTATGCCTGGACTATATGGTGTAGGTGTGTTAAAAAACAAATGCATGGATTGTAGGTTCCCTCCTAATTTGCTTCTATTTGGCACTGATCACATGCGAATAGTAGCTCTCTTTGCTTCTACGAAAATAATGCTCCCGTTCTTTTGACTGATCTTGGATTGGACATTTTTATTTTCTGGACTAACATCTAAACATGCATGCATATCTTCACCATGACTGTGTGGTGAACTAACTACTAGATCACCATGGTTGTCCTCCTAAGCATCAAATGAGTGAGCACCCCCCCAACTCTCCCGGTCCCTCACCTCCTAGTCCTTATTCAAAACACCCCCAACAGCTCAATCCTATGCAATAAGTTCCCATGAACTCAGTATCACTTATTCCCAAGGAATGCACAAGATGTTGTGAACTGCAATTCCCATCAGCCCCAGCCACATAGGCAATAGCCAGGAATGATGGGAGTTGTAGTCCATCAACACCCCTGCCTTAGAAGAACTCTCCTCCCTCTGTCAGCTTTGCCACCAAACAAAAGACATAGATTGAGCGGAACCGATTTCACCATGGCTAATTATTTCAAACTGCAGAAAATGGATGTCTGAATTGTGCAGAAATCTAGACTCCATCTCTATGTAAATTATAGCTTCTTCTGGACAGCTGTCTTGCTTCATCTTCTTTAAATAAAAAAGAAGAAATTTAGATTCCCTCTTGTGAGCCCTCTATTTCTGCAAACCTTTCCTCTCAACGTGAGCTAAATGAATGCAACCAAGATGAAACAAAATAAAGGCTCAGGAGTTTTTTTTTAATCTTTCGAACTCAACACTGACTTGCCCTGCCCAGGGCCATCAGACAGGACCTTGTTTTCCCAAGTCCCAGTTTTCCCTAGATCAGATCAAAGGTCCATCTACTCAAAGATCCTGTTTTCCAACCATGGTCAACCAAAGAAAGCCTGAAGGCAATAACTTGATTCTGCTGTTGCTCCCCACTAACTGGCACTCAGTGATAGACTGCTTCTGCACATGGAGGTTCCATAAAGCTTGCTTGACCATACAGTCCTGCACATGCCTACTCAGAAGTTGGCTTCAATGAGTCCATATGATTTGCAGCCTCACAGAATTGTCATCCACCATGCATTTGTTTAATTTCCTTTTAAAGCTTCGCAATGATAACAATAATAATTTATTATTTATACCCCACCCATCTGGCTGGGTTTCCTCAGCCACTCTGGACAGCTTCCAACAGAATGTTAAATACACGATAAAACATCAAACATCAAAAACTTCCGCAAAGAGGGCTGCCTTCAGATGTCTTCTAAAAGTCAGATAGTTGTTTATTTGCTTGACATCTGATGGGAGGGCGGGCACCACTACCGAGAAGGCCCTCTGCCTAGTTCCCTGTAACTTTGCTTCTCGCAGTGAGGGAACCGCCAGAAGGCCCTAGGAGCTGGACCTCAGTTTCTGGGCAGAACGATGGGGGTGGAGACGCTCCTTTAGGCATACAGGGCCAAGGCTGTTTAGGGCTCTAGAGGTCAGCACCAACCCTTTGAATTGTGCTGGGAAATGTAAAGGTAAAGGTAAAGGGACCCCTGACCATTAGGTCCAGTCGTGACCGGCTCTGGGGTTGCGCGCTCATCTCGCATTATTGGCCAAGGGAGCCAGCGTATAGCTTCCAGGTCATGTGGCCAGCATGACAAAGCCGCTTCTGGCAAACCAGAGCAGCACGTGGAAACGCCGTTTACTTTCCCGCTGTAGCGGTTCCTATTTATCTACTTGCATTTTGACGTGCTTTCGAACTGCTAGGTTGGCAGGAGCTGGGACCAAGCAACGGGAGCTCACCCCGTCACAGGGATTCGAACCGCCGACCTTCTGATCAGCAAGCCCTAGGGCTCAGTGGTTTAACCACAGCGCCACCTGGGAAATGTACTGGGAGCCAATGTAGGTCTTTCAAGACCAGTGTGACATGGTCTCGGCAGCCACTCCCAGTCCCCAGTCTAGCTGCTGCATCCTGAGTAGTTATTTTCATGCTCAGGTTTGCATGCTCAGATCACGGATCTAGGTGGAAGATACACCATTATTGTGCAGCCCCAAAGAGGCCCTTACCTTGGGGGTTTCTCCCTTGGAGCCCGGGGGGAACCTGAGGATCCAGAAATTACGGTTCTTCAGGAGGTTCTCCATGTTCTCCAGCCTCCTTTGCAGCAGCCCGTACTCCTGGATCAGAGTCCCCAAAGCAGCCCACTTGCTCTCCAGTTGGTTCCCGATTTCCACAGCTGTTTTCTCACAGTCTATTATCTTTTTCTCCGCCATCCCCGTCCTGCCCTCCAAATCCAGCAGCCGCGTGGCGTGAGACTCCACCTTCTTCTCCATCGCTTGGAACGACGCCACCAAGGTGAGAGAGATCTCGGCGGTCTGCGTTTCTCTTTCAGACATTTGGTCGGGGTCGGTGGGGAGCCGCAGAGGAAACAGTCGCAGAGGCTCCCGGTCCAGTTCTGCTGCCTGGTTGAAGGAAAAGGCAGGCATTAGGGGAAACGGCCACAGCAAACTGGCTGAGCAACGGGTTTGCATGTAGGAGGTCCCAGGCTCAATTGCAGGCATCTCTCCAGCAAGGGCTAGCAAAAAATCTCTTTCTGAAAACCTGGAGAAGCACTGACAGTCCGTGTGTAGAGCAACGGTGGTAGTCCTAAAATAAAAAAATTCCTTCAGTAGCACCTTAAAGACCAACTAAGTTTATATTTTGGTATGAGCTTTCGTGTGCATGCACACTTCTTCAGATACCTATGCTATAGCGGGAAGGTAAACGGCGTTTCCATGTGCTGCATGCACACGAAAGCTCATACCAAAATATAAACTTAGTTGGTCTTTAAGGTGCTACTGAAGGAATTTTTTTATTTTGCTTCGACTCAGACCAACACGGCTACCTACCTGTAACTGGTGGTAGACCTGTTGGTCTCGAGACATTGTTGGACTCCCAGCTCCCATCTGCTCCAGCAGCCAATATGACCAAGTCAGGGATGATGGGAGTTGTAGTCCAGTAACATCTAGAGGCACACAGGTTCTCCAAGACTGGTGAAGGTGATAATGAGCCGGATGGACCATTGGCCTGATCAAGGATAAGCATCTTCCAATGCTCACTGTCCTGCAATGAAAATATGAATGCACTGCTCCGCACTTGAGAACATAAGAAGAGCCTGCAGGATGAGGCCAATGGCCCATCTAGTCCAGCATCCTGTTCTTGCAGTGGCCAGCCAGATGGCAGCAGGAAGGGAGGAGAACTCTCCCCACCTGTGGTCTCCAGCCACAAGAATTCGGAAGCATGGCTGCCTCTGCCTGTGGATGCAGAACACAGCCATCATGGCTAGTAGCCGTTGACAGCTCTCTCCCCATCCATGGATTTGTCTAATCCTCTTTTAAAGGCATCCATGTTGGTGGCTATTACCGTCTTCTGCGGGAGCAAGTTCCATCGTTTAACTATGCATTGCATGAAGGAGGACTTTCGTTCATCTATCCTAGATCTTTCAACATTCAGCTTCACTGGGATGCCCACAAGTTCTACAGGCATGAAGGATAAAAACTTTTCTCCATCCACTTTCTAGATGTCATGCATCATTTTATAAATTTCTATCATGTTGCTTCTCACTTTTTCTCTAAAGAGTCCCAAACGCTGCAACCTTCCTCCACAGGGGAGTCATTCCATCCCCTTGATCATTTTGGTTACCCAGCATTAACTCGGTGTGGGTCATGGTTGTTGTTGTTTTTACTAGCATGTTTCTTACAACTATTTTTATATCACCAAAGGAGCCTGCCAAGGGCATAACATATTACATATGATGTGATTGTTGCTGAGCAGTTGTTGTTTCACTACTTTCTTTGCACCTCACTTTCTAAAGCAGTTTACTCCCATGTCCCTTTTTCTGTTATTCGTCTGGCTTCTTCAGTGGCGAATGGGGCTGCACTGCTAACCCCATTCACCTGGGAGGAAACCCTATTCAATTCAATGGGTCTGAGTACAAATGAGAAGACATTGTTAGGATGGATGCTTCCACTGTCTCTGAATACCCGTGTTAGAAACTCAGATATATAAGCTAGTTGCTAAATGGCTCCTTAAACCAAGGTTACAGTCGCCAAAACGGAATACCTAGTTGCCATTCGGGGCTCAAAAGCCGTATTTTTCAATGTGACTTTTGGGTTCCCGAAATCCATTCCAATTGCGCCGATAAAATACAATGGATAGAATTCTACAGGATGTGTTGCTAGTGTGTGAAAACAGTCAAGATCCAAGGATCCCCAGGCACGCACCGCCAGTTGGTGGAGATGTCAAGCACCATACTGGCTCCCAGGCATCTCCACTTGGTCGCAAAGCGGCTGATAGCCAGGTGCAAAATGCGCCTGGTGAATTTCGAACGCTGCTGGATACCACTTGCTGGGAATTGAAAGTGCCATAGCATTGGGTTCCTGCCCCTGGGTTTCCCTTTGGAGCACCAGGCTGGCCACTGTGAGAACAAAATGCTGAGCTAGATGAGCCGGGCTTTTCTCAGCTTGCGCTGTAGGCTGATAGTGCTGTTCTTGGCTTTGTGGCCTACCAAGCCCCAAAGGAGAGCAGTGGCTATCCATATTCCCTTGCACTGACTCATGGGAAGATAGGCAGCCTTGAAAAAGGGAAGTCTTAGCCAATGGTCTCTGCCCAGGAGGACAGAAATAATTGCTCGTTGTCCTCATTTCCAGAGGAGCAGCCTTCAAATCCTCCTGACCTCACTTTTTTATAATCCCACCACTACCACCAAGTATATATGTACTTGCAGGTCAGGATAAGACTTCTGACGAAGCAGACTCTGGTCCGCAAAAGATTATGCCACAATAAGTTTGAGGTGCCACTCTCAAAGACTTTTTGCTGTTGTTGCAGCCCACATTTTCCCTTTACAGTGGACTCTCTAGGGTGCTTGAAACTACAACTGGCTGGGGAGGGGTGTGTGTGTTCCAGTCCTGTGAACCAGCAAGAAGAAACCTGTGATTCTCCAATGCTGTTGAAGTTAACCTTGTTTTGTTTCATTGTGCCCAGCCTTGGGGTTGCTTGTCGCTTGTCAATGAAGGCGAGCCTAACACTGTTTTAAACAAAGGAAGCCCCGTCATCCCTAACCATTGGCCATTTGGATGGCTGATGGCATCTGGAAGATCCAACCACACCTTGGGGGGGGCAAAAGGTTCCCCACCCCCCACATCTTGCTAAGGTCGCTAATCCAAAAGAGCAAGTCCCACTGGCAGCAATGAGGCTTACTTCAGAGGAGACACCTGTAAGATAGCGCAGCAAGAAGGTGAACTGGGTGCTCCCCGTTCAAGCCCCCGCTCTCAATTTGCTAGGCAAGTAGCCACAACAGAACCAGATCCCTGAGATAGCAAACGGGGCACACCCAGAGAAATATCCACCACTAAAAGGCCAGGGCAAACAGTTTTCATTCTCATTAGCAGCTCCCCTTGTTGGGTAAACATGCAAGCAATTGTGTGCAAATGGGCATTGCACAGGAGCTGTTATTTTAATGGGCTGGGATCTTGTTGGGGGGGGCAGTTGTTGCTGTTAATTTTTTATATATCTTTATTTTGGCTCTTACGATTCATGTGGAAATTGTTCAGTTTGGTTGTGTGCTTTCTGATCTTCTGTTTATTGTTCATGGCTACTTTTGCAGTTACCTAAGGTTTTTTTTTTTATGTTGCAAGCCGCCTTGGGCATGGTTTTATCTTAGGAAAGGTGGCTTACAAATAGCATGATGGAATGATTATTTGGAATTTCTTGGATCTGTGGGCTAACCAACAGGCAGGGCAAGTGCATTGCCCATTGACCTGCACACACACATTTGCAGCAACACCTGCCTATACGAGAGGAAGGGCATAACTACATGAGGCAAGTGTTTTCAAAGCAGGTGCCCTCCAGATGTTTTGGACAAAAACTCCCATCATCAGCTCTCCCGTATGATGCTGGGGCTGATGGACATTGTATTCCACAAACATCTGGAGAGCATCTGGTTGGGTAAGGCTAGGATAAAGATCACCTTGCACCATTAGCTCAAAGCTCCAGTTTGTCTAGCATCCTGGCTGACAGCCAAATGCCCTTCAGTCCTCACACACAGCGCATGGCAACAGGGCATGGCCCTTCCCTGTTGTTTATCCCCAGAATCTAGCAATCAGAGATACTGTATACTGCCTTTGAACTGTGAGGCTCCATCAGAGTGGCATGGTCAGTAGAGCATGAGACTCTTAATCTCATGGGTCATGGGTTCAGTTCAAGCCCCCCGTTGGGCAAAAGATTCCTGCACTGCAGGGGGCTGGACTAGATGACACTCACAGGCCCTTCCAACTCTACAATTCTATGATTCCACTTGGCTCCTGTGCTTAGGCCAGAGGAAGGAGAGCTACAGCAGGAGTGTAGGCTACCTGGCTTGGTTCTGTTAAAAGAAAGATCTGGAACAGAACTGAGCTAGCAAAATGCCCATGCTGCTCGTATTGATTTGTGTTTTAGAACTGATTTTGTGCGTGCAAGTTATTCAAATTGATGGTTTTAGAATTTTTCATAGAGCTGCTTTTTGCAGAAAGGCAGCTGAGAAACACAGCATACAAATAAATAAAAATGGCTCAACTTTGTGCATGTGTGTGTGTGTGTGTGTGTGGAGAGAGAGAGAGAGAGAGAGAGAGAGAGAGAGAGAGAGAGAGAGAGAGAGAAAGTACCTTCCTGTAATTCAACATCTCACTGAACTTCTAACAGACACAAAAGCTTTAATGACACTCATCTAGACCTGATGTCTTCGGATTTGGAGGGCACCAGGTTGGTGGGGGGGAAGCCAATTTATGTTGGCATGGATGCTTCCGAAACCAGGGCAGTTGAAATTTAAGTTTGGCTCCCTAAATTTGGAAGTAAGGATTGTGGGTCCTAGAAAAAAAAACCACAGAAGCATATGCTCTCAGTTACCACAAGTGACACATATGTATCTTAATATGCGGGCAACATGTATTTTAGAAGATACTCTGTATATATCAAAGACAGGGTGGTTGTTTAAAATAAAATTAAAAACCCAGTAGGGAGTAACAAAAAAAGAGAAAGTGCCCAGTTGTTTCCTGAGACATTCAATATCTGCAAAGCTAAGCGCAACCTTCTGCCTGGTGGGGCAGCCCCATTTGCACTAGAGACATGAGCCGACTTAACCACCAAGAATCTCCAGCTGGTGAAAAGCCCTAATAACTGCCTGACAAAGAACAAAACCATGGCAGAAGCCAGCTTGAGTCAGTCTCTCTTCCTTCTACCTCCAGTCGGGCTGGTGGCTCTTCAGAGAGGCTTTAGTTTGCTGCAGTTTCCCCCACCAACTCTCAAAACCCCACTTCCTGGCTAACACCTTAGCGCTTCCTGTGTGTGCTCTACCCAGGGGAGCTCTAAATTAAGAAGCAAAATGTCTATGCACTGCTTTGCGTAAGGCCTCAATCATAATCCCACTTCACGGGGAGTGAGCTTTGCTGAACTCAGCGGGGCTTGCTTCTGAGTAGACGCAGTTATGACTGCAGCCTTAGCCAAGAACTTTATACTGAACAGGGGGAAATGAGAGAGGCAGGCATCCTATCCCAGCAGCATCCTTGCCTCAGGTGCATCAGAAGAGACAGCCCTTTGGCCACGCCTCCTTCCTCATTACCATTTTTTTAGGAGGGGAGGCTATGCTGAGAGCTTGCTATGCATTTACAAGGCCCTGACCATGGTACTGTTTTTAGGGTCAATTCTACCACAGGGCAAGCTGAATTCAACACATACACACACACACACACACACACACACACACACACACACACACACACACTTCCCAGTTGCTCCAGAGTAGTCCCTTTACCAGGCCTTCACCTGGGATTTCAGACACAGTTTAAGAGCAAGACCCAGAAAACTGGAGATTGTTCGGAGGAGATCTAATTTTGAAATAACAAGGGCGGCTGCTGAGAAACCCCACCAACATTTTCTAATTGAATATCTATCCCAACACAAAGAGGAAGAAGAAATAACATCCTGTTCTCCAAACTGATCTATAGAATGAAGAGCAGGAGCCCCCTTGTTCCTGTCCAAAGACAGATCCGTTTTGGCTTCACCCAAATATTAACAACAACATCCCATCTCTCTCTCTCTCTCTCTCCGCCTGCACTCAAGGCGACTGACAGCTGGTTTAGAAACAAGCAGGATAGGAGACAAAATTCATGTCTGTGACAGGCTCCGGAAGAAAGAAATGAAGGGGGAAAGAGATCAGGGGGTTTCTCACAAACGCTGGTGTGGCCCAAGGCTTTAAATCGACGCCTTGGGTGAAATCTGTATAAGCAAGGAGGGCTGGAGAATTAAATGCTTATGCGTTCTTCTTCGCCCCTCTTCCTAAAAGATCAGCACCACCTCGCTGGAGAGGGGTATTCCCAACAGGAATGGGGGTTAGGGATAAGGGAGAGCAGGCAGGAAGTGGGCCGGTTGCGGGGTGGGGGGGCTAGCCCTCCTCGGAAAGGCAAATGCCCCAAGCCCCAATGATGGCCGAAAACAAAGCCTGATGTAAACAAACCTCTCTTTCTTCCCTCCCTCCCCCCCCCTCATTCTACTGCACAGGCCACAAACGACCAGCTGGTTGTGCCATTTGCATGGGAGCAATAAGGTTAAGGGAAGGAAGGCGGGGTGTAATCTGCCAAACTGTGGCAGGAGAAGCCTAGGGGAAATCGGAAAGTGGGGACACACACACACACACACACACACACACACACACACACACACAGAGGGGGACCACCCCATCCCTTTTTGCTTAGATTTCAAGAGCAAAGACAGAGGCGAGCCTGCCCCCCCCCCAGTACAGACAGGCTGGAAGGACTGCAGCAAACAGCTGTCTGGGCCGGCTTTTGACAGGCCCACCGGGTGGGAAAGTGGTGGTGGTGGTGGGGGAACCCCAAACTCAGCACCACCACCCGTCCCCCCCAAAAAAGCTGCTAACTGGGGGAGGGGGAGGCACAAGCTATTTCCCCCACCCCCCAGAAAAGACACATTTCCCTTCCCCCACCACCCCCACTGTACAGAGTTCACCCCTCTCCCTACCAAACGCAGCTTTCATAGACTCGCAAAGACCCCCCCCGAAAAAGACACACATTTTTCATCCCCCCCCACAGTACAAATTATCCCTCTCCCTACAAACGCAGCTGCCCCCCCAAAGAACCCCCAACCCCCGAAGCCAAGTGTGTGAATGTCCCCCCTCCTCCTGGGAAGGAGCTAGGAGGATCGGGTCCCCCCCTGACACCCCCCTCCGGGCAGGACAGGGTTAACCTCCCCCTCCCTCTCACCTGTGCGGGCGGCGCCCCCCCCTCCATGGCCCTTTGTTGCCCCCCCTCAGACGGGGCTCGGCGCCGCAACGAGGTTCCAGCCGGGCGGGGAGGGCGCGGGGCGGGCTGGCTGCTGGGTCCGCCCGCCGCCCGGCGGAGGAGGAGGAGGCGGAGGCCGGACGGAGCGAGGGAAGGAAGGAAGGAGGGAGGGAGGGAAGGAGGCGGCCGCCGCCGAGCGCAGCTCCTCACGCAGCCACAGTCCCAGCGCCGCTCTGCGCTAGGGGGCGCGCATGCGCACACAAGCCGGGGCGCGCAGGCGCACAAGGGCGGCGCGCTCCTCGGCTCGCGGCGGCGGCGGCGACGACGACGCCCGACGCGCGGCTCCTGCTGCTGCTGCGTCTCTTGTCGCCGCCGGCGCCACAGGGGTATAGAGGCGCTCCCCGTGCCGCGCGCCAGCTACGCCCAAGAACTTCCGGCTCCCGTTCGGCGCCCTCTGCAGGGAGGGGAAATAACTACACACAAACACACATAGGGGGCGACGACGGCATCTAGTTATTTATTCGTCCATCCGTTCGTTTGTTCGCTTTTCTTAAACAGCTTGGAGGGTTATTTCCCCCTAGGGCATGCGGATTTCATGAAATTAAATTAATGGAATGAATAGCCCCCCCCCGGCAGCTGCATCCAGCAAATCTAAGGCGGCCGTGCTGATTTTTTTAAATTTTTTGCACGTGGATTATTATTATTATTATTTCATTTACATCCGTCGGCTGCGTCCAGCGGATCTAAGGCGGTTTTTCTGCCTTTTTTATTTTTATTTATTTATTGCATTTATATGCCGCCTGCCATGCCAATTTTTATTTTATTTTATTTTATTTTTTGCTTGCTTACTGCATTCATAAAGGTAAAGGTAAAGGGACCCCTGACCATTAGGTCCAGTCGTGACCGACTCTGGGGTTGCGCGCTCATCTCGCATTATTGGCCGAGGGAGCCGGCGTTTGTCCGAAGACAGCTTCCAGGTCATGTGGCCAGCATGACAAAGCTGCTTCTGGCGAACCAGAGCAGCACATGGAAACGCCGTTTACCTTCCCGCTGTAGCGGTTCCTATTTATCTACTTGCATTTTGACGTGCTTTCGAACTGCTAGGTTGGCAGGAGCTGGGACCAAGCAACGGGAGCTCACCCCATCACAGGGATTCGAACCGCCGACCTTCTGATCAGCAAGCCCTAGGCTCAGTGGTTTAACCACAGCGCCACCTGGGTCCCTTACTGCATTCATATCCCACCCTTATTACTCCGAGGAGCTTAAAAGGTGGCGTGGGGGGGTGGTCCTCTTCTCCTCCTCCGCTTTTTCATTTTACCCTCACTAACAACAACCCTGTGATGTAGGTTAAGGCTGAGAGAAGCCAGTGAGACAGCTCCCCTCCCCACCCCCCGCAAGGCCACGCACCCAGTGAGCCTAGTGCGGGGGGGATTCGAACCCGGATCTCTCCCAGGCGCTAGTCCGACGCTGACCATTGCACTACCGTACCTCTGGAGACTACTACAAGTTTGGGGGAGGAGGGGGCGTCCCCCGCCTTGCTTGGAGGGGTTGCATGCATGCATGCCAGTGTGGCACAGTGGTGAGATGTGGGTTCGAATTCCCCACTCAGCTCCCTGCCTTTCAGCCGGGCCCACCTCCCAGGGTTGGTGCGATGATTAAAAAAGGGGAGGAGCAGGAGAACCACGTGATCCATGTTCAGCACCTTGGAAGAAAAAGTGGCATACAAATGTAATAAATAAAGGAAGCTACAGAGCTGCAGCCTTGCGGAAATTGTTGCTCCGTTTATTTATTTTTATCATTAAGTGCGCTGCAACGTGTGTGTTCCAGGCTCCCTGAAGGCGCCTCCCCCTTATGTTGCGAAACGCTCCGAGAGCTACGGATGAAGGGTGATATTCAAATTTAATAATAATAATTATAATTAATTAATTATACCTCTTTATTTTGTTTACCCCATGCTATCCTGGCTCCAGGTTCTGTTCTCCGAAGAAAAGGGACAAAGATATGGGACTCAATATGCTCGCCTCCGCCCCCACTCCATTTATGGCTGCCCCCCTCTTAAGTCTTGATTTACTTCGTTTAGCCCCCACCACAGAAGGACAGATCGTGAAGCTGAGGCTCCAATACTTTGGCCACCTCATGAGAAGAGAAGACTCCCTGGAAAAGACCCTGATGTTGGGAAAGATTGAGGGCACTAGGAGAAGGGGACGACAGAGGACGAGATGGCTGGACAGTGTTCTCGAAGCTACGAACATGAGTTTGACCAAACTGCGGGAGGCAGTGCAAGACAGGAGTGCCTGGCGTGCTATGGTCCATGGGGTCACGAAGAGTCGGACACGACTAAACGACTAAACAACAACACATACACTCACGGTCAATTGAAAGCCGGAAGTGTAACTTCTACTCCCGCGGAGTCCTTCATCCATCCTCTTGGTGCTGAGCGAAATTCCGCGTGACCAGAGTCGACGGATTGCGCAAGGGATGGCGGGGGGGGGGAGTCTTTTACGCGCAGCGACCCCTACAGGGTGGAGGGGCAACACGTCGCTGTTATTGTTCCTAGAAGCATAGAATGTGTAGGTATCCCGAGGGTCATCTAGTCCAACCCCCTGCAATGCGGGAATCCCAATTATAAAGCCCTATACAGCTTATCTGAAAGAACTCTCCTACAAATCTACCCAAGATCTGAGATCTCTGGGGAAGGCCCTTCAGTGGCTTCTCCAAGACAACTTTGGAACTCCCTGCCACAAGAAACCAGGCTGCCTCCCTACATGTCCTTCTGACAGCAGGTGAAGACCTTATTCCAACAGGCTTTTAGGAACAGACTGTTTTAAGGAAAAAGCAGGCACTGCAATGTTTTTATTGGGGTGTGTTTGTTTGTTTGTGTGTGTGTGTGTGTGTAGTGTGTATAAACAATAGATAGTGTTTTAATTCTATGAGTGTTTAATAACTTTTCTATGTCTTTCCTAGATATAATATATAATATGATGTGTGTGTAATTTAACTGCCTTTAACGTAAGGGCTGGTGCCATGCTGTTTTTATTGTAACTATATGTATGTTCTTGATATATCGTTTATATTCATAAATATATATAGTTTAAATTCTATTAATGTCTAGTTGTTTTTCAACGATTTCCCCCCTATGCTTTTAGCAGTTCCTATTCTATCTGTAAGCCTCCTTGTGTTCCTTTCACAGAAAAAGGTAATCATATAATGCTTATACAGGCAAGCATATAATGATAATATCATTTATAAATACGTAGTTTATATATTAACAGTAAATCGTAATATCATTTCTTATATTATTGTAATAATATTAACAATATAACTATAAGATAACATAAAATATAGACAGGAGGCCTCTAACTTACAGGACACAAAAGTTGGATAAGCCACAAGCTGCAACCCCCTTGAATAAAGCCTGGGACCTCTGGTTGCCTCTGGCTCTAGAGGCATATTATTGTGTTCCTTTGCCAATGGTTTAGGAACTTAAACCACTGAAACTGAGCCACTTTTTACTGCCTGTTTTCTGAGTCCACAATGTGATGCAGCAGCAAAAAAGGCAAATGCTATTCTAGGCTGCATCAACAGAAGTATAATGTCCAGATCAAGGGACTATTCTGCCTTGGTCAGGACACACCTGGAATACTGTGTCCAGTTCTGGGCACCACATTTTAAGAAGGATGTTGACAAACTGGAAGGTGTGCAGAGGAGGGAGATGAAGATGATCAAGGGTCTGGAAACTAAGCCTTTTGAGGAACGCTTGACGGAGCTGGGTATGTTTAGCCTGGAAAAAAGGAGACTGAGAGGAGAGACGAGAGCCATCTTCCAATATCTCAAAGGATGTCCCATGAAAGAGGGAGCATGCTTGTCATCTCCTGCTCTGGAGGGTAGGACTCGAACCCATGGCTTCAAGTTACAAGAAAGGAGATTCCAACTAAACATCAGGAAGAAATTTATGACAGTAGCTGTTCAACTGCGGAACGGGCTCCCTCGGGAGGTGGTGGGCTCTCCTTCCTTGGAGGCTTTTCAGCAGAGGTTGGATGACCTACCTGTCATGGATGCTTTAGTTGAGATTCCTGCATTGCAGGGGGTTGGACTAGATGACCCTTGTGGACCCCTTCCAATTCTGTGATGAGGGGTGAATCAGACTTTGAGGGGTGAATCAGACTTTGGGTAGCTGATACCACTGGACTGAAGTCATCCATTTGTGAGATTAATGGAAAGTGCTCCAGAAGGTCATAACCACAGCCCAAAAGATTATCGGTCATCCTCTCCCATCTCTGGAAGAACTATACAGTTCCCGTTGCCTTAAAAAAGCAAATAATATTTTACAGGATTCATCTCATCCTGGATATAGTCTTTTTGCACCGTTGCCTTTGGGCAAGAGATACAGAACAATTAAATAAAAAAACGAATAGATTAAAAAACACTTTCTATCCAAGAGCTATAACCATCTTAAATGCTGTAACTAAATAATATGATCTTGGGGAGTTGTGATTCGGGGGGGACGGGCTGTAATTGCGTTTTTGTTTTGTTTTATGGGATGGCACTAAATTTCGTTGTACTATGTACGACGACAATAAAGTATTTATCTTTCTTTCTTATCTTATTTTGAAGCAGTGCAGAGTTTTGCATTTCGTTGGGTTATTATTTTCCCTGAGAGGGTCATTCAAACAGCTATTCTGAATAATGATACCTATAGGGTAGGGGGCACTGGGGATGAGCTGGTGGAACCAAGGGGGCGGAGGGCCAAATAGGTTTGGAAATCACTTAAGAAGCATGACCAAAGTCTATTCTATTCTAGTCATACAATAATGATGGAGGAATGGGAGGCCCTGTGGAAATGTAATATGAAATTTACGATGTCATATACAATCAAGGAAAACATGTATAAAATGATGTACCGGTGGCACCTAACGCCTTCCAAGTTATCTAAAATGTACCAAAATATTGCAGATGTATGTTGGAGGTGTGGGGAGGCAAGAGGAGATTTGATTCATATGTGGTGGGGATGTCGTAAGATAAAAGAATTTTGGAACAAAATATACGAGGAAATGAAAAAGATTTTTAAAATTACTTTTGTAAAAAAACCGGAGGCATTTCTCCTTGGAATTGTGGGGAAAGATCTACCAAGAGAGATCTTTCTATATGCTACAGTGGCAGCTCGATTGTTGATAGCCAACTGAAAAGGGGATAAAACCCCCTCAATAGGAGAGTGGCAAGTAAAGCTCCTACAATTTTTGGAAATGGCTCATCTAACGGAAAATTTAAGGGGAACCTCAAAACAACTATTTACTGAAAAATGGGAAAAATTTAGGAACTATTTACAAGAAAGCGATAGCAACGATGGAATTCTTCATGGCAGTCATGGAATGATGATTGGTCTGTAATAAGATCTAGATAAATGGGTATGATTAGATATAATATGTACAAGAGAGAAAAATAAGAATATGATGAGTAAGGTCTGTACATTGGAAACCTAAAGTAGACACACAGCGGATGGTGACGGGAAGTCAACGGTATTATAATTATTTTATTTTGCAATTGTGATGCAATAATAGTACAATTGTTTAATTTAATATATGTTCAATAAAGTATTATTTTTTTAAAAAAAAGGGAAATCACTTAAGAAGTGGGGGGGCCCCTCCCTGATCAGCTCATGAAACGCTAGCAAGGGGGGTGGGCGGTCTCCAGAGAGAGGCATCTCCCTGCCCTTGCCGGCGCCAGAAGGGCTTGTGGGTGGCACTTGAGGCTGCGGCGTCCCCCCACTGAGTCTCCTCTTATTGAACAAGGATGTCATTGAGTCAGCCGGAAAGTTCCGGGGAGGAAGGCAGTTCTCACAAAAGAGCTGTTTATTCTGAGATGAGCTCAGCCGCCCACAACAAACAGGGTGACAAGAGTCCCAGATTCTGCAGGGCGTTAAGGAGAGAGCCCAAGGTCTAACTGGGGCGAAAGGAGCCAGATTCTGCATCAAGGAGAGCCGAGTTCACCATTGCAGAGTTGGAAGGGACGCTCCGAGGGCTATCTAGTCCAACCCGCTGCAAGGCAGCTAAATTATGCAGACAAAAGCACATGTGTTAAGTCAGTCAAATAGCCATGTGCTACTAGGTGCTGCTGCCACCTGCTCGCCAACCCCACCAATCCCTTTGCCAACCCCCGTTCCCCCACACTTTATCCACCCCCTCCCCCACCCCCACCCTGCTCGCCCAAACCTCCCCTCCTATCCTGCTCCCTTCGCAGTCTTGCCCCATTGCTCTCTGAAGTGGATCCCACCCTCCTTTAAGCAGGTCGCCTGGGCTGCCCCACAACTCACTTCCCTAGCTGCCATTCTGCTATGCTGCAGTGGTTGGTGCTGCCACCTATTGGTGACTAGGGGAACTGCAGTGTGACAGCAGACTTATCATTTTGTTGTATCGCCGTTTGTAGAATTTATTCTGCTTCTGCCAGGACAGGAATAGCTCAAATAACACTTAAGGGCATTGCAGCAGCAATCGAAGGATTCATTTGTAAATAAGCCAGGCGATGCCACCGAAGACTCAACCAGGGACCTTCCGCAACAAAAGCCAGAAGCTCTACCGCTGAGCAACGACCTGTGTTACGTTTGTCTCAAGTTGCTAGTCATTATGAATTTAAAAATTAAATTAAAAGTGGGGCATTACCTCCAACAACGAAACAAACCTCCCCAGCAGCTTCGTTAACTACGATCCGCTACATTTATGGGGCACTGAAAAATACGGGTTTTTGCTGCGAAACGACGGCAAAACTTTGGCACAAGTTTAGAGGGGCTCCCAGATTTGGGGGTTCGTTGTTAAGGGAGCTTTCCCCAGCCCCCTTTGCAGCTGCAGAGTTGGGAGAAAGATCAAGGATTCAGAACCGAGTCCCACAAAAGGCACCACCCCTCTAAGGAACTCGTTTGAAGCAAGACACTGAGACGGCTGTCAAGCGGGTTGGGAAACAACACTTTACCATCAAGACTTAGCAAATGAAACAAGGAGGACCAGTTTCGTTTTCTCGGCCTTGGCCAACGTCGAGAAAGTCGGGAGAAATCTCTCTCCCCCCCCCTTTGAAGAAACAAAACCGGTAACAGGAACCTCTCCAAGCCGCAGGCTTTGTTTTCCGTCTCCAGCTCTGGCGACCCCAGCGGTACAGTCCAAGTTGTCCATGGCCACAACTGCTTCCTCAGCCCACGTCCCACCGATGCTTCTTAGTCCTAGCACCAAGCGCCCCGGCAGTGCCCAAAGAGGGTGTTTAAGGGGGGAACCGCTCCTGCCTGAGGTGGGGGGCACTGCCAGCCTCCGCCCGCATCTTCACCCTGCCCCACTGGCTCCGGAGAGGCCTCTGCCCCGAATGGCCCTCCAGCCAGGGATCTCCGCCTTCGTGGAGCCTTTGGTGCCCGACAAGGTGCTGCTTGCGAGTGAAGCTCTTCTGGCACAGTGGGCACTGGTAGGGCCTCTCGCCAGTGTGCAGGCGCCCGTGCGTGGCGAGGTGCTCCTTCCGGATGAAGGTTTTCCCGCACTCGCCGCAGGCGTACGGCCGCTCGCCCGTGTGGATCATCTGGTGGCGCAGGAAGTTGGAGTGGTGGTTGAAGCTGCGCCCGCACTCGCCGCAGATGTAGGAGCCCCCCTTCCCCTCCAGGCCCCCCGCGGCCGCCGCGTGGGTCCGCTGGTGCAGGCGGAGGTTGATCTTCAGGCGGAAGCTTTTCTTGCACTCGGAGCAAGTGTGAGGCCGCTCGCCCGAGTGCCACAGCCGGTGCTTGCTGAGACTCGCCTGGTGAGGGAAGCAGCGCCCGCACTCGGGGCAGGGGTACGCCTCGCCCCCCGGCTGCAGGCTCGAGGCGGGGCTTCCTCCGGGTTCGGGGGAGGCTCGGGGGTGGGTCCGCTGGTGCAGGGCGCGCTGCTCCTCGTACAGGAAGCTCTTCCCGCAGTCGGCACAGACGTACGGGGCCTCGCCGGGGAGGGCCCCCTCGGGGACGATGATGGTGGTGAAGTCCGCAATGTCGCTCCCGCACACGGCGGGCTCCTCCAGGCCGCCGCCGGACGTCTGCCCGTCCACGCACGCCAGGCCTTCCTCGGGGAAGTGGAAAACAGCCTGGTCCAAGGCCTCTGGCAATGTGCTGTACTGCCCCAGGTCCCCAGGCCTCATCTCTGGCCTGGCAGGCGCCTGAGCGAAGAGGGTGGGATCTGTAGGGAGAGGGAAACCAGATCAGAGCTGGAACGAGTTTGGGAAAATAAAATAATTTTCCACCTAGTCCAACATTCTTTTCTCGCAGTGGCCAACCAGATGCAAGCAGGATTCGAACACAAGAGCCCTGTCTCGTCCTGCGGTTTCCAGCAACTTGGACAAAGTGATCCCGGCTAGTAGCCATTGATAGCATTTTCCTCCTCCGTGAATCTGTCCAGCCCTCTCTTAAAGCCATCCAAGTTGGTGGTCCTTGCTGCATCCTGCGGGAGGGAGTTCCACAGTTTAACAATGCACTTTTTATCTGCCACAATTCTTCCAACAGCCGGCTTCATTGAATGTCCAGGAGATCTAGTCTTATGAGAGATGGGAATATCAAGGGCTGTTGCACAGAAGAGGGAGCAAACGTGTTTTCTCCTGCTCTGGAGGGTAGGACTCGAACCCATGGCTTCAAGTTTCAAGAAAGGAGATTTTGACTAAACATCAGGATAGACTTCCTGACAGTAAGAGCTGTTTGACAGTGGAACAGTCTCCCTTGGGATGGGGGTGGGCTCTCCTTCCTTTGAGATTTTAAGCAGAACTTGGATGACCACCTGTCATGGATGCTTTGGCTGAGATTTCTGCATTGCAGGGGGTTGGACTAGATGACCCTTGGTGTGCCTTCCAACTCTACAATTTTATGATTCTATGCTCTATCCATTTTCTCCATGCCACGTATAATTTCATAAGGATCCACCATGTCACCTCTTACTGGAGAGGGCTCTTGTGTTCGAATCCTGCTTGCAAGTTTCCCAGTAGAGGGATCTGTTTGGCCACAGAGAGAACAGGATGCCGGGACTAAAGACGAGCTGGTAAAATCGGCAATGATACACTGGACATAATATTGAAATGTGTGCACAGGAGAGATTGTGGAAAAAAGATTTAAAATTTACATCATGTTATCCACTGAAAGAAAATTGTATGAAAATGATACAGAGGTGGTATCTGACGCCTAGTAAACTAGCAAAATTGTATATATCAGAGACAGATTCCTGTTGGAAATGGAAGGAAAAAGAGAGTACATTCTACCTACCATATGTGGTAGACGTGTAAATTAGCGAAAGACTAATGAAATGAGAAATAAATGTTGAAAAAATCTTTCATTGAAAAAATCTTTCATTAAAAACCCCCAGAAAAACTAGCTAAGATGTATAGAATGAGCAGTAAATCATGCTGGAAATGTAAGGATAAAGATGGTGAATTTTATCATATGTGGTGGACATGCGAAAAAGTAAAAATATTTTGGGAAATGATATATAATGAACTGAAAAAGATCTTTAAGTATACCTTTCCCAAAAAAACCTGAAGCCTTTCTATTGGGATTAATAGGAGAGGAGACTGCAAAAGGAGATAAAAAATTATTTATGTATGCTACAACCGCGGCTAGGACTTTATTAGCCCCAAAAATGGAAAATACAGGAGTTACCGACTATTGAGGAGTGGCAGACGAAGATGATTGACTAGGCTGAGTTAGCGAAGTTGACCTGTGGGATCCGGAACCAGGGAGAGGCAAAGTTCCAAAAGGAGTGGAGTAAATTTGTGGACTGAAATAAATCCTATGAATTGGCTTTAAATAGTAGGACTAAAAGAAACTGCGAGATCGGAGCGGGAAAGAAAACCGAATGATGGGAGGAAGTCAAAGCTCGGCAGAGCAAAACGAACTAAAACAGAAGATAAAACAGAACAGAAGATAAAATGCAAAAAATTATGTTTTGTGTTTGTTGTTGTAGTTGTTATTTGTTGTTTTTGTTTGATGTTGTTAAATTGGAAATTTAATAAAAATTATCTTTAAACAAAAAACAAAAAAAACCCAGAAGCCTTTTCACTAGGAATAATCAGTGTATAAGTACCAAAAGACGAGATAAATTTATTCATGGCGCCTCGGGTGATTTATGCCCAGAGACCAGGAAGAAAAAAACCTTTAAGAAGGAATAGGGAAAACAGGTGGAATATCTGAAAAACTATTGTAAACAGCTTAAAACGTTAGCAGGGTTAAAATAATCGGAGCAGAAACGGAAAAAGTAGAGTAGAAAATGGCCTAAAAAGAATGAGGAGGAATCAGAATATGCAGCAGGGAAAAAAATGAAAAAATGAAATTAACCATAGATGGGGGGGGAAGGGAAGTCGTTATATGAATTCATAATTGGTGCAAATGCTGTTAAATTGTTAAGTTGAAAATTGTGTGTGTGTGTGTGTGTGTGTGTGTGTGTACTTCCTGGCCAGAGTACCCCGGTCCAATTCTAACAGCTGAATGCACTTTGCAGCTGCTGTCTCTTAAAAAAAATGTTTAATTAATTTTCCAATATTTACTCAATATTACCACAGTTTTGCCAACTGTACAGATTCCCATTAATATCAAAATAATTCCAATCAATCCCAAATTTATGCAATTTAATCAAAGTGGTTTCCTGCGCTCCTTGATCAATGTTTTTTTTTGTCCAGTTCTTATATTGCTGTGGTTCATATTTTTATTAGCATCTATGTGCTACTGCTGTCTCTAGCCGGCTGATGCCCTGAGCCTGCACAGGAGGTGGGATCAGCCACAGGGACATTCTGCCGAGAGGGGAAAAGGTGGGTCTGGATCCCATTCGGAACTCACCTGGGCTTTCGTCCGGGGGCGCCCCCCTTTCTCCCGAATCCCACTCGCCCACCACCGAAGGGACAATTTCCCGCTGGACAAGAGAGACGGTGTCATTTGTGGGTGCAGGGAATTCTGCGCGCCAAGAAGGAAAAGGGCATTAATTGATTTCCCATCCCCATTAGTCGTTTTTTTTGCTCAAAGCAACTTACATTTCAAACAAATTTTTTTAAAAAAGAATATAAACTACAATCCTGCTTAAAAACAGATTAAACATCCCATACACACACACAAAAAGACAACAGATAATTAAAAGCCAATGACCTGATGAAAATGGAATGTTTTCGCCTGCAGCCTAAAGATATGTAATGATGGCGCCAGGTGAGACTCCCTGGGAGAGCATTTCACAAACGGGGAGCTACCACTGAAAAGGCCCCGTTCTCGTGTTGCCACTCCCCGGACCTCTCGTTTGAGCGATCACATGAAGGAGGGCCTCAGATGACAATGAACTTTATCCCAGGATAAATCTTCTGTCAACGGCAGACCACACTAGTAAGGTGACAGATTATTTTATATCAAAATCTTCAATTCCAAGCAAGGGAAAGCAAAATGCTCCGCTAAGACTCACGCTAATAAGATGCAGCAAGAGTTGGGAACCTTTGTCAGTTCATGGCCTGCATTTCCTTCTGGTCAACTATGCCAATGAATCTTTATTGAATTTCAAAATTTCTTTTAACAAATTAGCATCAGATTTAGTACCAGATTTAATACATAATTCAAAAGTCAACTTCCCACCATTCTAACCTGCGTTCGACTTCCAAAATGTTCAGAAACCAAAAGTGCGGCTTCTGATTGGCTGCAGGAAGCTCCTGCTGCAGCCAATTGGAAGCCCTGTCGGACGTTCGGCTTCCCCCCAAAAGATCGAAAACCGGAACACTCACTTCCGGTTTTTTATCGTTCGGGAGCTGAAACGTTCGGCAACTAAGCCGTTCAAGATCCGAGATACGACTGTATACTATCTTTTCCATCTGCTGCTTGTGATTTAGTCCTGCTCGCAATTCCATTTAACATATAACATTCCAAATTGTCCAAAAAGGGAATTTAATCTTCTGGACAACTATTCCAGGGTCGCATGGCAGCGGTGGGCGGGGCCAGAGGCAAAAATGGGTGGAGTCAGAATTCAAGGACACCTTTTGGGCAGACAGAAAGACAGAAGGGTTGGGAGGGAATCTGGCCAAGGGAGAGACTTGGGGGCCAGAGAGAGAGGCCTGGGGGCCGTTATGGAAAGGCATGTAGACTTGTGTGGCACATATTGCTGCCTCTTGACACCATTTGAGTTGGGAAAGAGGAAGCCGGCAGCTCGCCAGTTTGGGATCAATGAATACACACACATTCTTTATTACAGTCCAAAGACCCACAAAAAAACAATTTTGAAAGCAAGATGCAGCAGGAATACAAACAATGCACGGCAGTCACTATATTTTATCCAGAGCATGTTGGTTTCTAATTCTTATTACCTCCAAAAGAAATTTTGCCACAGCCAGGGCAATATCATTTGTCTTATCTTCAAGAAGATACTTGAGGTTGGAGGCTTCAGAACCCCCAGGTAAATTTACCAAGAAGGGTTTAATTTATTGGTTCCATGATTTCCCCCCCCCCCCTTCCCAACTCTCTTAACCCACCTGGGCCGATGCTCCTGGGAGCCTCTTCATCCTCAGCTGCCTGCTCCGGCCCATGTTCAATCCGGGTCAGCAGGTCAGGTTTGGCAATTGCGTAATCTGAGGAGGAAGGGAAGAAAGTTTCTAGCCCTCATGTTTACTGACAAAAACCTGGCAACATCCAAGCGAGGCTCCAAAGGACTTGCCATGACCCTAGCAAGGGCTTGTGTTGACTACTAGCCGTAATGGCACTGCTCTGCTGCCACAGTCTGTGGGGAACCTGCAAGCAGGATTCGAACACAAGAGCCTCTCGCCTCCTGCGGTTCCCAGCAACTGATATTCAGAAGGATTGCTGCCTACGGCCGTGCAGGCATAGCATAGCCAATCATGGATAGGAACAATCAATAGCCTGCGCCTCTTCCATGAATTTGTCAAATCCTTTTCTACAGCCCTCCCAAGTTGGTGGCCATCACTGCCTCCTGTGGCAGGGAGTTCCACAGTTTAACGCAGCTCTATCTCTCTTTTAAATCAGAACCAGTGAAGGCAGTGAAGGTCCTGTGTGAGTGCCTGGAGGCGGCTGGAGGATGGATGGCAGCTAATGGATTGAGGTTGAATCCTGACAAGACAGAAGTACTGTTTGTGGGGGACAGGAGGCGGGCAGGTGTGGAGGACTCCCTGGTCCTGAATGGGGTAACTGTGTCCCTGAAGGACCAGGTGCGCAGCCTGGGAGTCATTTTGGACTCACAGCTGTCCATGGAGGCACAGGTCAATTTTGTGTCCAGGGCAGCTGTCTGCCAGCTCCACCTGGTACGCAAGATGAGACCCTCCCTGTCTGTGCATTGTCTCCCCAGGGTGGTGCATGCTCTGGTTTTCTCCCGCTTGGACTACTGCAATGCGCTCTACGTGGGGCTACCCTTGAAGGTGACTTGGAAACTACAACTAATCCAGAATGCGGCAGCTAGACTGGTGACTGGGAGCGGCCGCTGAGACCACATAACACTGGTCCTGAAAGACCTACATTGGCTCCCAGTACGTTTCCGAGCACAATTCAAAGTGTTGGTGCTGACCTTTAAAGCCCTAAATGGCCTCGGCCCAGTAGACCTGAAGGAGCGTCTCCACCCCCATCATTCTGCCCGGACACTGAGGTCCAGTGCCGAGGGCCTTCTGGCGGTTCCCTCACTGCGAGAAGCAAAGTTACAGTGAACCAGGCAGAGGGCCTTCTCGGTGGTGGCTCCCGCCCTGTGGAACACCCTCCCATCAGATGTCAAAGAGGAAAAACAGCTACCTGACATTTAGAAGACATCTGAAGGCAGGCCTGTTTAGGGAAGTTTTTAATGTGTGACATTTTAATGTATTTTTAATCTTTGTTGGAAGCTGCCCAGAGTGGCTGGGGAGACCCAGCCAGATGGGTAAGGTACAAATATATTATTATTATTATTATTATTATTATTATTATTATTATTATTATTATTAACAACTAGGTGCTGCGTTAATAAGGATTTCTTTCGGAATGCCCTGAATCTCCCGACAACCGGCTTGATTGCTTTAGGGTTCTCTTTACCCAGCGAGACCAGAGACTCGTAGTTCCCTTTCATGACGTTTTTGTAGAGCTCCCTCTGGTCTCCGTCCAAGTTCCCCCACTCTTCCTCCGAGAAGCAGACAGAGACCTCATCAAAGGTCACCGGCACCTGGGAGGGCATGTAAAACAAATGAATGAATGAATGGTTTTGTTTTTTTCATTACACCTGTGACAACACCATTACTTTGAAATACAGTATTTATTTCACAACAACAATTTTATTTATATGCTGCCTACCTGACTGGGTTTCCGTGGGCAGCTTCCAAGCAAAATATGAAAAGCATCAAACATCAAAAAACCTCCCCTTTCTTGCATTCCTATCAGGGGTGGTACGTGAATCATAGAATCATAGAATCCTAGAGTTGGAAAAGACCACAAGGGCCATCCAGTCCAACCCCCTGCCAAGCAGGAAACACCATCAAAGCATTCTTGGCATATGCCTGTCAAGCCTCTGCTTAAAGACCTCCAAAGAAGGAGACTCCACCACACTCCTTGGTAGCAAACTCCACTGCCGAACAGCTCTTACTGTCAGGAAGTTCTTCCTAATGTTTAGGTGGAATCTTCTTTCTTGAAGTTTGAATCCATTGCTCCGTGCCCGCTTCTCTGGAGCAGCAGAAAACAATCTTTCTCCCTCCTCCATATGACATCCTTTTCTATATTTGTGCCTCTCCTGCTCCTCACTGAATCCCCGCAACACCCCTGTGAAGTAGGATGGGCCGAGAGTGAGTGGCTGGCCCAAGGTCACACCCAGCCAGTTTCATGGCCCAGTGCAGATTTGCACCCCCATCTCCTAGGACTCCCTCGGAAGGTTGGATGGTCACCTGTCACAGATCCTTTAGTTGAGATTCCAGCATTGCAGGGGGTTGGACTAGAGGACCCTTGGGGTCCCTTCTAACTCTACAATTCAAGGTGCTGCCCAAACACCCTGAACAATATTATTATTATTTACTAAATTTGCATACCACGCTTCATCTGTAGAGCTCAGGGCGGATCGCAACGTAAAAATACAAGATAAAAGCACAAAATGCCCCATAAAAACAAGGACAAGAACACAAAGCAATAACCTCTCCTCCCACAAACAGAGTTAAAAGGCCCATTCAAAAGTACTGGTTTTGACCGATAAAGCCTTAAACGGCTCAGGACCGCAATACCTCAAAGGCTGCCTCTTTCCATATGAACCTACCCGGACCCTGAGATCATCTTTTGAGGCCCTCCTTCGTGTGCCCCCTCCTTGAGAGGTTCGGAGGGCGGCAACATGAGAACGGGGCCTTCTTTGCTGTGGCTCCCCATCTGTGGAATGCTCTCCCCAGGGAAGTTTGCCTGGCGTCTTCATTATATACCTTTAGGCACAGGCAAAGACGTTCCTTTTTAACCAGGCCTTTGGTTTATCTGATGGACATCCTATGCCCTTTTAAAATGTGTTTTTTTGTGGGGGGAGGGGACTATTGGGCTGTTGTTTTTATTTTTATTATGTATTTTGTGGTTTTATACCTTGATTTTATTCTGTGAACCCCAGGTATAGGGCGGTATATAAATTTAATAAACAAAACAAATGCTAACCAGCCATGGCCTGGTTGAAAGAGGAAGGAAGGTGCCAGGTGAGCCTCCCTCAGAAGAGCATTCTCCAAACGGGGGCCACTGCAGAAAAGGCCCTGTTCTTGTGCTGCCACCCTCCGGACCTCTCAGGGAGAGAGGATGTAGAGAAGGGGCCTCAGATGACAATTGCAGGGTCCAGGTCGGTTCAAATAGAGCAGGTTAACTCAAGCCACACTGGATCTCTTGTGCTAACCCAATAAGGCAAAGGACTGTTGACTTGGGGAACTCCCCGCAGCAGGAAAGTGTTGCAGTCATCCCTGCAGGCCAAGCAAAGGCCTCTGGATATATATAGCTCTTCCTCTGGATAAAGATCTACCTCTGTGCGTATCCCCCCTGCTTACCTTGGGGGTTTCCCCCCTGGATCCCGGGGGGAGGCGGAGGATCCAGAAGTTGCGGTTCTTGAGCAGGTTCTCCATGTTCTCCAGCCTCCTCTGGAGCTGCCCGTATTCCTGGATGAGGGTCCCCAGCGCATCCAGGTGGTGGCTGAACTCCGCCATGGCTTTCTCCGTCCCGGAGAGCTTCTTCTCGGCCTGCCCCGCCCTCCGCTCCAGCGTCAGCAGCCGCCCTGCGTGGACGTCCACCTTCCTCTCCACCGCTTGCATGGCGGCCACCACCGTCCAGAGGGAGATCTCCGCGGCTTGCGGGTGGGCGGTACTGCCGCAGCTCCGCTTGGGGAGGAAACAAGGGTGCACCGGGGTCGGCTGCAGGGGTCCCCTGCCCCACTCTAAGCCCTGCTGGCAAGGACAGGAAGGAAAGATGCTCAGAGGCAGGGGCAGAATCAGTTACGAAAAGGGCAACAAGGGTGTCAGAAGTGTTCTTCATCTTCTTAAACTTTTTCCTCTCTTTTAAATCTTTTTCTATTCCCTTTTCTCTATCTCTTCCTTTCCCTTTTTCACCTTTAAATTACTGCTTTGTTTTGGACAAAAGAAAATACATTTCATAATAATCTTAGTATTTTTCTTTACAAACCCTAATTTAAAATAAGAAGAAGAAGAGTTCAGGCTTTTAAGAATTTGAATATTTAAAGGGCTGTCTCGTGGAAGAAGGAGCAAGCTTATTTTCTTCTGCTTTGTGCAGGGGACCTAGACCAGTGGAGCCAAATCCAAATCTTTAAGGTCCCACAGGTGGCTTTTCAGCAGTCTAGGCCGGCCTATCCAGACATGTGCAATGTTGACAGTGCCTATAATCTACTCTTTAGCTTCTTGCTGGTTTTCATTATCATTCGTTTGAATGTTTCAAAGAGCTGTTTTTTAAACTGTCATTCACTGAAATGTCAATGTTTTATTGCTCCTGTGAACATTTTTGAGGTTTAAATTACCAATCGAGTGGAATATAAATCTTGCGAAATAAATACTGCAAATAAAAACCAGCTGTTAGTTTATGTTGCTACTACACTTATGAATGAGAGCCCATTTCTAATTGAAAGAAAACGAGTGCCCCCCAAAAGGAGCCCCCACTCGCACACTCAGCCCATGCCAAGGAGCCGCCAGCAGCAGCCACCCGGCGCTTTGTGCATGCTCCGCAGAAAGCGCAAAACAACCCCCAGAAACGGAGAGAGGGGTGGTGGCAACGCAGGGAAGACCTCCCTCTCCCGGATCATTCCCCCAAACGCGCGCGCCTCTGGGATCGTGCAGAGCGCGCGCCCCTGCCCCTTGCAATCCAGGAATGGAGGAGGGCGGGGCGCGGGATTTCCCCGCAAACCTTGAGCCCCGGAGCCTTTTTTTTCCCCCTCTCCCCCCCCTCCATCCCGCAATCCGCTTATTTGAAAGGAAAATTAACCCCTTCCTCCCCGCCCTACCTGCGCAGGAGGATCCCATTCAGCAGCCATCGCGCCCCTGGGGAGGCAAGCAGGCAGCAGGTGGGTCGGATCCGTCCGGAGAAGCCGCCGGAAAGGAGGAAGGAAGGAGGGAGGGAGGGAAGGAAGGAAGGAGGGAGCCCCGGAATCAGAAGGTGGAGGAAGGCGGAGAGGGGTCCGCCGTCCGCTGGGGGCAGAAGGGAAGAGGAGGAGCCGCGCACCCGCAGCAAAGGCAGGCGAGATGAAGCCAGGCGGCGCCCGGCCGCCTCCATCCATCCTCCTGCGGGAGGCAGCGCAGACGCAGTCCCCACCTGGGTCGGGGAGGGGGGGGAAATCAGCCAGCCCCAGTGGGCCCGGCAGGCGGAAGCACTCTGCACATGCTCGGAAGGGGTGCACCCTTGCTTTCCCAGTAGAATGGGAACCCCAAGGGTCATCTGTTCGCCTAGTCCGGGGTCAGCAGCGGGGCGTTTTCACCCCCCACCTTTTACACCTGAGGATTTGAACCCTGTTCTCCCAGGTCCTGGGTTCAAGAGGGAGAAGACGACCTGAGGGGTTTCTCCTTGAAATAGTTTCCTAGCAAGCATTCTGTCTCTCACTAAGAAGAGGACTTGTGATTTCTGTCTCCCCCCCCCTAAGTCCCTTTATTTTTTTATTCATAGAATCATAGAATTGTAGAGTTGGAAAGGACCCCAAGGATCATTTAGCCCTTTCTTCCCTTGTTCTGGACACTAGACTTCTGCTGATGTGGCTTAGAATAGCATTCGCTTTTTTTGCTGCTGCATCACACGGATGGCTCATGTTAAGCGTGTCCACCAAGACCCCCTAGATCCTTTTCACTTGTCATGCTGGTTCTTCCTACCTAAGCCCAAAAACTGACATTTGTCCCTGTTGAAATTCATTTTATTTTGGCGTCATCTATTAAGATCACGATTCTGTTTTCCGTGGCCTTGTTGTTGTTTTGTCGTGTCTGACTCTTCGTGAACCCGTGAACCAAACCAGCGTTTCTCAACCGCTGTGCCACTAGTGTGCCGCGAGACGCTGGCTGGTGTGCCGCGACGTGCGGCGACGAGAAGGGCGATTTGCATTGTCATACTTCACTGACCCGCCGGAAAGCAATATTTCTCCTCCTCTTTCCCAAAGCTCAGTGCAAACGAGCCTGGCGGCCGCCAATACACAACACTGACCCGCCGGAAAGCAATATTTGGCAAGTGTTTCTTACAGTCATAATTATAATATAGGGCAGCACAGAGTTAAATTTTTTAACTTTTTTAATGGTGGTGTGCCTCGTGATTTTTTTCACGGAACAAGTGTGCCGTGGCCCAAAAAAGGTTGAGAAACACTGAACCAAACCACGCCAGGCACTCCTGTCTTCCACTGCCTCCTGCAGTTTGGTCAGACTCATGTTGGTAAGCTTCCGTGGCCTTAGCTACTCCCATTCAGTGTTACAGTCATACCTCGGTTTAAGTACGCCTCAGTTTGAGTATTTTCAGTTTAAGTACTCCGCGGACCCGTCTGGAACGGATTAATCCACTTTCCATTACACTCAATGGGAAAGTTTGCTTCAGTTTAAGTACGCTTCAGGTTAAGTACAGACTTCCGGAACCAATTGTTCTAGTTACAGGTGGGTAGCCGTGTTGGTCTGAGTCGAAGCAAAATAAAAAATTCCTTCAGTAGCACCTTAAAGACCAACTAAGTTTTTATTTTGGTATGAGCCATGTTGAGTCTGGTGGTTGTATTATTGTGGGTGAGGAGTTGTTTAAGATTGGGTGGCTGTCTGTAGGCAATGAAAGGTCTTCTTCCCAGAGCTCCCAGACTCAACATGGACACTGGTACCAGAGCCTGCAATAAACCCAGATGCCAACTTTGCCGCCGCATACACTCTGACAACACCATTACTGGCCCCAACAACATCCAACATACCATCTCAGGACTATTTAATTGCTCATCTTCTAACATTGTGTATGCCATCAAATGCCAACAGTGCCCTTCAGCTCTCTATATTGGACAAACAGGCCAAACCCTACACCAAAGGATAAATGGACATAAATCTGACATCAGGAATCGCAAGACAGAGAAACCAGTAGGAGAACACTTCAATCTCCCAGGACATTCTATACAAGATCTCAAAGCAGCTGTTTTATTACAGAAAAATTTCAGAAACAGACTGGAAAGGGAAGTTTCTGAATTGGAACTCATTACCAAGCTTAAAACCATGGAGCCACCTGGGATGAACAAAGACATAGAATTCTTATCTCATTATGCATGATCAAGCTTTCTTTAGAGCCTCAGCCCTTGCTTTTCTCCGCAGGACCTATTGCAGTCATCAGCAGTCCTTAACAGCCATCAACAGGTTTACCACTCCTATCAGCCCATCACCCATTCCCACCCACCCCCACCACCCTCTGAATATACATAAGGGACTGGCTCTTCTGTTTCAATGTATCTGAAGAAGTGTGCATGCACACGAAAGCTCATACCAAAATAAAAACTTAGTTGGTCTTTAAGGTGCTACTGAAGGAACCAATTGTGTTTGTAAACCGAGGTACCACTGTATTTGCAAACTGGGTGAGCATCCCCTCAGTTCCTTCCTCCCAAGTTGTTAACTTCCTGCAAAGTCAGAATCGCAGCCCACAAATCCTTGGCAGGTGGCCATCCAACCTCTGCTTAAAAACCTCCAAGGAAAGTTCACCACCTTCCGAGGGAGTCTGCTCAACAGCTCTTACCATCTTCCTGGTGTCTGGTCCTCCTCCTCTGGTCCTCCTCCTCCCTTGTCACTTGAATCTGTTGGTTTGGGTCCTCCCCTCTGGAGCAGCAGGAAACAAGCTTCCTCCATCTTCCATGGGACAGGCCTTCAGGTATTCGGCTATCATGTCACCTCTCGGACTTGCTTCCTCCAAGCTGGACATACCCAAAACTTGTGGCTTCGCTCCATGTCCTGCCCACACAGAGGCGGGAAGAAAATCCACAGGAATCCTGCAAATGCCAGCCATCCAGCTCACCGGCATCTTCTGATCCCCTCCCTCAGGTTAGGACCATCCCAAAGCTGAGCACACCCTATTCTTTGAGACAGATTCTGGTCAGTCCTGGTGCATGGTTCCAGGTGGGTCAGATCCTGCCTCATCAGTTCAGATCTGATGCGAACACGTCACTGTAAACAGGGAAATGCCCCACTCCAAAGAGGAGCATTGCAGGGGAAACTTAGTAAATGGAGGGCAACTGGCGGCAGTGTTTGTACTTGATCCCCAAAGGGGGGGGGGCTATTTCTGCAAATGCTGCCCTTAAAAGACTGTTGGATTTTTTGAATAGTCAAGTTACTTTAGAGCCGGTCTAATGTAAATAGGTTTCTGTTAATTGCTCACAGGCGTGGGCTCTGCTTCTTGTATATACCCTGTTTCTCCGAAAATAAGCCGTAGCCATAAAATAAGCCGTAGCAGGAGTTTTAAGCATTCAAGGAATATAAGCCACACCGCGAAAATAAGACATAGTAATAGGCGCAGCAGCAATGCTAGCTGCGGCAGGAGAAGGAGGATATAATAAGACATCCCCTGAAAATAAGTCATAGTGGGGTTTTTTTGAGAAAAAATAAATATAAGACAGTGTCTTATTTTCGGAGAAACACGGTAAGGCTCTGCCAGAAAGCCTTCTGCATCTCTTAGCTAGATCTTTCAGTTTGATTCATCTCGTAGTAGATCACTCTCTCAGTTGTTCTCAGTTTAAGAGATTCCTTAGTTGAATCTTAGTATGATTGCTTAGTTATAATGCTAGTTTGCTGTTAATTCTCGGGTAGTTTAATGGGAGTTATGTGGGAGTTTGTGGGAGGTTTGGAATGGGTTGAAGGTTGGAATGTTGCTAAGAGAGAAAGCATTTATCTTTAGTTTAGTCTCTTTAGAGTCAGTTTGTATTTCAGTTAAAGAAACCCAACCGTTTATATTTTCATCTGCATACTTTTACAAGTGTGCAGCTAGTAAGGGGTTTCATATAAGGGAGATAATTCCCTATGCTCTGGGTGGTGTTTTCTTAGCCAGATCAACTTCTGACTGCGTATACTCTGCGTGAAGCGTACTTTAAAGGGCCGCTGGAAACTGGGATATATGATTTAGGTTAAACAAGTTTCAATACCCAGTTTTCTCCAATATTATTCTTATCATATATATTATTATCCAATAAAGACATCATGCCAGCCCAGTGGTTCCCAAGGTGCTGCTTGGGGACTAGGATTATGTGGGGGGGGGGGGAACACTAAGAGACCGGGGGGGCACCGGAAGTGTAAATGACTAGCAGGCTTTGAAAAGCTGGTATCATTGGATCCAGTTCATCAATTTTGTTGACTTAATTAAACAAAATAGTTGTAATTGAATGTGATCAAATGTGCAATTGTTACCGTTCTGAATTTTGCTGCGTTACCTTCCTTAGTGGGCCGTGCAAACGGCTATTCGGAATAATGCTTTTTACAGGGTGCCAGGCACAGGGGGCCAGTTCATCCAACCAAGGGGGCCGTGGCAACCTGGTGCCCTCCAGATGTTTTGGACTACAGCTCCCATCAGCCCCCGCCAGAAGGTCAGGGACATGTCATGCCTTTCTGAGATGCATCTTCTTACATTCTTATTCTTTGTGTTACAAATACACTTAATTGGAGCCTGCTTGCCCCCGCTGCTCACAAATGAAATCCTCACTCCTCTTGTATGTCAAAGATGCTGCTTTAGTGTTGTTAACTTTTTTGCAGGGTTGTTGTTGTTCTTCTTTTGGCCTTTTTGGCAGGAACTAGGGCTGGGCGATATCTGGTTTTCAACCGCGATATATCACCAGCTACACATTGTGATATACTGATACATATTGCACAACGTCTGAAATAAGGATGGAGCTCTGTAGAGGCCTTGGCTGGCTTCACGGTTTCCCCCACATTCTGATTTTTGCATAGCACACAAACACACATCATGATTCGCGATATATTGCCAGGTCAAAAATTATGAAGCCGATATCATGAAACGGTCTTCAAACTGGTTTTAGACGATATAGGTAAAAGGTAAAGGACCCCTGGACGGTTAAGTCCAGCCAAAGGCGACTATGGGGTTATGGCGCTTACTTTGCTTTCAGGCCAAGGGAGCTGGCGTTGGTCCACAGGCAGATTTCCGGCTCGTGTGCCCAGAAGGACTAAACCACTTCTGGTGCAACAGGACACCATGACGGAAACCAGAGCGCAAGGAAACGCCATTTACCTTCCCGCTGGAGCGGTACCTATTTATCTACTTGCACCGGTGTGCTTTCGAACTGCTAGATTGGCAGGAGCTGGGACAGAGCAACAGGAGCTCACCCCGTCGCAGGTATTCGAAGTGCCAACCTGCTGATCGGCAAGCCCAAGAGGCTCAGTGGTTTAGACCACAGCCCAAGCTGTTTGCATTTGCATTATTTTGCATTTGTACCATCGTATTTGGACTGTTTATTCTTGGGAGCCTTTTTGGTTGAAAGGCAGGATATAAATAAACGGGAACGTAAGCTAACCTAGCCTGGACAATAGGGCCGTCTCTAGGCCCGGGCTGGGTGGCACGATGCGCCAGGGCGCCTGGCCACCAGGGGCGCCGAAGGGGCACCGAACGGCTGGTGTCCGGCTGAGCTCGGCAGCCAGGAGCTCCATGCGAGGCGGCAAAAGCAACGGCAGTAGCAGCGAGTTGCAGAACCAGCAGGAGTCTCGCTGGTTCTGCAAGAAGAGGAGAGGACCTTGACGAAGAGGCTCCAGCAGCTCCCCGCAGTAGCGAAGGTTGAGTGAGTTGCCTTCTCCTCGGGCAGCGGGTCATCTAGTCCAACCCCCTGCAATGCAGGAATCTTTTGCTCCGCATGGGGCTCGAACCCACGACCCCGAGATTAAGAGCCTCATGCTCCGCCAACGGGGCTCTGTCAATAGCACAGTGGGGACCTCCTGTTGCGCTCCATCAAGGAGGCGGGCAGGAGGGAAGGGGGGGCGCCCAAGGGATCCCTGCACCACGGCGCCAGATAGGCTTAAGACGGCCCTGCTGGACAAGGCTTTCATGTGTGATGGACTTCCACAGTGCTAGCGTGATGTTAAAGGGCATCCCAGTTACCTGGTAGGAGACCAGCCTACTCTTAACTTGGCCTCCCGCCTCAGGCCCTATTTGAGGCCTCCTACGCATACCAGGACCTTGGAATCCATGCTCTCTCTGCAGCCTCGCTGCCGGCACTTGGAACTGCTGACACGAGAACCTCCGAGGATAAAATTCACCTGCGCCTGACCTGCTTTGGCAAGGCTTCATTTCCCGCAGTTACCCAGAGACGAGAGGGGCTTCGGAAGAGAGACACACTGTATTGACATATTTTGCAAAAGAAGGTGTTACAAAAAACCCCAAGAAAACGCAGCCACGGACAAAACACCCGACGTCACACGGAGAAATAGCTGGCTTGTTACAGTCACCTCAGCTGACATTTAGCTTAACGACACTGGAATTCATATACATATATATATATATAATTCAACCAATATTTACAAAGATGCCTTCTGTAAAAAATATAATAATAATAATAATAATAATAATAATAATAATAATAATAATAATATAACAGCAATATAACAGCAAGACAACAGGGGACGGCAGTTCTCCAGATACCTTTGGGGTGAGAGAGGGAGAACTAGGGGACAGTTATGGGATAGACGGCAAGTCCTGCGGGAACTTCATACGGCAAAACAACAGTACATGAGCTCTTGGCGTTGGGTTATAACAACCAGAATCCTGGTCGAAGCGGCTCTTGACTTGTACAAACAGCCTTGGAGTGTGACCAAATGCAGTTTGAGAAATTAAAACAAAGACAACCTCAAAAACCCACACACCTTTACTGACAACAATTAACTGGGAAAGGATGCTTTCGACTGAGCTTCATGGAGGTGCTTAACGGGGCAGGGTGCCCAATGGGGAGTAGGTTAGGGGGGCAGGCAGGAAGCTCCCCCCTAGACTATTTGATGAACTGAGGCCTGGCCTCCGACTGGTCCACCTTCCCGGTTCTGGAAACTCATCGTGTGGTGTGTGCGTGAGAGAGAGAGAAAGAGAGAGAGAGGGAAAGAACACAAACATCAGCCTCAAGGAGGGCTCACACAGTGACAAGACGGAAGAACGCCTTTGAGATTCTGGGTCCCTGTACGTGTGGGCAAGGAGAGAGAAGCAGTGAATACTTGGTTAGAGGCTGCCTCATCATCACAGGAAAAACCGCAGAGAGTCAGTTCTCCACGAATGACGGCAGCACGGCAGGAAAGACTGCCCAAGTGCCGTTATCTGTGACCCACCCAGGCAGAAGCAGGGCTCAGAGTACGATGTCCCGGCCTTGCGCTCACCCCCGGCACAGCGCAGGAAGGGTAAGCGATGCTCTGATGGTCCACGAGAGGGAGCCCCTCCGCCATATCCCAGCATGCCCTGGGACACTTGGGGGGCAAACCAGGAGGGAGGGGGGCAGCTGTTCTTCAGCATGCAGGGCTCGGCCGATGCCAGCCAGAAGCAGAGGGCTTTGGGGAGGGGGGCAGTCGCTAGGGCTGCTCTTGCTTCAAGCCCACCAGGCCGGCCTGCGCCCCCAGCCCCAGGTGGTGTGCCGTGGGGTTGCGGGTGTGGATTTTCTGGTGGCAGTTCAGGGACTCCTTGTAGCGGAAGTTCTTCCCGCAGGTGGCGCACTGGTAGGGCGTCTCCCCGGTGTGGACGCGCCAGTGCTTGAGGAGGTGGTCCCGGCGGATGAAGCTCTTCCCACACTCGGTGCACTGGTAGGGCCTCTCGCCCGTGTGGATGCGCTGGTGCCGGACGGCCTTGGAGAGGTCCCGGAAGTCCTTGCCGCAGTAGGTGCACGTCAGCGGCCCGTCGCCCTTCCCCGTGTGCAGCTTCTGGTGGAGAAGCAGGCTCACCTCCAGCTTGAAGCTCTCCTTGCACTGTGTGCAGGTGTAGGGGCGCTCTACCATGTGGTTCCCGGGGCGCTTCCCGGCGCCGGGCTTGAGGGCGGGGCTCCTCTGGGGCTCAGGGCGTTTTGGGGGCTTGGGGCGCGCCGGCGTCGGGGCCCTCTGGAGAGGTAAGGGGCTCGGCTTCAGCTTCAGGTCCCCTCCTCCTCCTCCTCCGGGGTCCATCGTGGGATAGCTCCCTCCTCCGTCGTGGGTCTTCTGGTGAGCGGTGAAGAGCTGCTTGTCCAGGAAGCCCTCCCCACACTCGCAGCAGATGTAGGGCCCAGTGTGGGCCTCTACCGCCAATGCAGAGGAGGGGTCCTCTTTCCTCGACTCAGCCACGCAGCGAGCTGACCGCCTCAGGCTGCTCCCTGGGGCCTTCCTTGCAGGCGCCACCGAAATGGGGTGGCTCTCGCAAAGCAGTTCCTCGCCCGGGCCCTGGAAGACTTCCGTCCACTTCCTTGGGAACATGCCGGGGAGCTCCAAGCTTTCAGGGTCTTCTTCCAGAAGCTGCGGAGCACCTGGCCAAAGGGGGGAAGGGGGAAAGAGGCAGGTTGGTGGCACATGAAATCAGACAGCTGTCCGCTCGGTTGAATCAACGAACATACAGGTAGGTAACATTAAAATCACAGATCACGCTCCAGTAGAAGTTACCCTTGAAATGGGAGAAGGAACCCAGATCACCCCTTCATGGTCCTTCAGTCCCATCCTAACCACAAATAAACAAATTAGAGAGAGTATCACAAAAACTCTCCAAAAACTACTTCAAAGAAAACGAGGCAGACAATATAACCCCCCTCTTATGGGACGCAATGAGAGCATGCCTTAAAAAACAAACCTCCTCAAAATTTAGCAAAATGAAATCAGGCATCTCCCACTGAAAATGTTTCTGATTCATCAAGAGCTTTTGGAGGATTAATTTGATTTGATGCTTGGACATTTGGTCTGTATTTTTACGATTTTACAATTTGATGATGTTTCAAACTGCAAGTGGGGGGGTTGTTTTGTTTATTATCATGTTATGTCGTTTTGTGATTTATAGTGTAAACCACCCTGTGATCTTCAGATGAAGGGGGATATAATTAATAATAATAATAATAATAAAAAGATAGTGCAGCATGAAGGTGCTAACGGTCAAGGGCACTTCCAAAGGAATGCACATGTTAGAGGGTTAACTCTTTATTGTCAAAGAAACCGGCTCCTATGAGAAATGGCAAGCTCTCTGTCAATCACCCCTAGCCTTGCCAATAATAATAACAATTTATAATTATAATAATAATTATTATTATATTATATATAATAATAATTTATTATTTAATTTATTTATGTTATTATTTATGCCCCGCCCATACAGCTGGGTTTCCCCAGCCACTCTGGGCGGCTCCCAACAGATTAAAAACAGCAGACAGCTCCAAATAAGTCAAGCAGATAAGCCCAAGTCCCGTTCCACTAGTCAAGGATTCTGGGCTCTGCACGGCCCTCTCCTCCCCTGGCCATGTTCTCCTTCCCCTCCCACTTCCTCCCAGCCTTGTGCAGGAGGGAGAGGATCCCCCCCCCCACACCTTAGGCCGCTCCAACTTACTCATGGTGGGATCTCCAGGGATCTCGCTCTCCTCCAAGTCGCCCATGCTTTTGACCAGGGACATTTCCTCCGGCTCCATCCAGGAGTTGTCGTTGAGGGCGGAAATCGGAGAGCCTGTTTCGGAGAGGAGGGAAGAAGGTACAGCAGCCATTCACCACCGGTGACACATTTAGGATAGACCTGCAAAAGGCCACCCGACCCGAGATGATGCAAGCACAAGCTACACTGTCCACCCCCTCCTCTCTAGCACTGATGTTCAGACTCCTCCTCTCGGCCTCCTTCATTGATTCAAAGGTTGTGTGTATTCAGCAATTCCATACAAGCACAGGACCATTTTGCTCTGAGCGTAGAATGCCATCATTTGAGAATTTCCACTTTCTTTGGGACAGGGAAGCATGAGGAGGAAAACACCCAGAAAGTTCCTAGTCCTAATGGCTGTAAAAAGTGACTTGAAGGTGTGTGGCCAGCAGAACATCTTGGTGTAAACTGCTCTTTTGGTAGATTTAATATAATTTGGTATGTCTTCTGATTTGCAAGTAAACAGATACTTATTTCTGTACAGTTAGCTGATGAGAAGTAACGGGATATTCTTACAATACTTGGAACCAAAGGGGCTGTTGGTTGTGTGGGAGGGAGGGATTTAGTTTTCATTCAGTTAGCTAGTTCATTTGTTAGAGTGGTCCTGTGTTTGGTTGCTGAACGAGAAGCATAACAGTGCAATGCAACTGTATAGACATACTTTATTCAACGGAGGACTTCCCCTGCTTATGTATTTACTTGTTCTTGAAAACCAAATAAAAATTACTTCAAAAGAAAAGAAGAAAAGTGTGTGGCCAGTTTGTGGTGGAGATACGAAAGCAGGAGTGTGCGGTGAGGGCAAAGGAACACCTGCTTTATCTGTGCAACTGAGCTGGGTGGCAGAATTCAACTTCAGAATTCAAGGAACGTAACTCTCACAAAGCCAACACCATGTGGAAAGAGCAACGGCTCTGAAGTATCGTTGTCAAGGTTTTCAGAGCTTTCCGCTGTTTGCCTCAAGCTGTATAGTGCCCCCTTCAGCATCAGTACGTTTCCGAGCACAATTCAAAGTGTTGGTGCTGACCTTTAAAGCCCTAAACAGCCTCGGTCCAGTATACCTGAAGGAGCGTCTCCACCTCCATCTCTCTGCCCGGACACTGAGATCCACTGCCGAGGGCCTTCTGGCGGTTCCCTCGCTACGAGAAGTCAAGTTACAGGGAACCAGGCAGAGGGCCTTCTCGGTAGTGGCACCCTCCCTGTGGAACGCCCTCCCACCAGATGTCAAAAAGAAAAACAACTACCAGACTTTTAGAGGACATCTGAAGGCAGCCCTGTTTAGGGAAGCTTTTAATCTTTAAGAAATTAGTGTATTTTAATGCTTCTGTTGGAAGCCGCCCAGAGTGGCTGGGGAAACCCAGCCAGATGGGCGGGGTATAAATAATAAATTATTATCTCAGCTGCTCTCCCTACACAGCACAGAGGGGGCTGGGGGTTGCCAACTCTGCGACTCACCCAGGGTGGTCTCCTTCAGAGCTTCTCTTTCCTCGACATCCCCCCGACCGGCGACATCTGCTTGCTCGATCCGAGAGAGCAGGTCAGGTTTGGAGATGGCAGCGTCTGTGCGTGGCGGGGGAGAAAACCTATTAGCAGCATCAAGCCTCTCATTTGCTCCAGAGCCCTCCTTTTATTTAAATTTCCCTTGGGAACGACTCAGGGGAAAGTTGGTGGTGCTCTGGGACTCCCATGAACATACGCAACGACTGGTGTGTAGACTTGGAAGGAATCCTAAAGGTCATCTAGTCCACCCCCCTGTAATGCGGGAATGAAAACTAAAGAATCCCTGACAGATGGCCATCCAACCTCTGTTTGGAAACCTCCAAGGAAGGAGAGTCCACCACCTTCTAAGGGAGTCCATTCCACTATGGAATAGCTTTCACTGTCAGAAAGCTTTCCTGGTGTTTAGTCGGAATCTCCTTTCTTGTTTTTTAAATCCATTAGTTCAGGTCCTACCCCCCGGAGCAGCAGAAAACAAGCTGCGTCTTCCATGTGAAAGTCCTTCAAACTTGGCATGAGTCAACAGTGTGATGCAGCAGCTAAAAAAGCCAATGCAATTCTGGGCTGCATCAATAGGAGTATAGCATCTAGATCAAGGGAAGTAATAGTACCACTGTATTCTGCTCTGGTCAGACCTCACCTGGAGTACTGTGTCCAGTTCTGGGCACCACAGTTCAAGAAGGATACTGACAAGCTGGAACGTGTCCAGAAGAGGGCAACCAAAATGGTCAAAGGCCTGGAAACGATGCCTTAAGAGGAACAGCTTAGGGAGCTGGGTATGTTTAGCCTGGAGAAGAGAAGGTTAAGGGGTGATATGATAGCCATGTTCAAATATATGAAAGGATGTCATATAGAGGAGGGAGAAAGGTTGTTTTCTGCTGCTCCAGAGAAGCGGACACGGAGCAATGGATTCAAACTACAAGAAAGAAGATTCCACCTAAACATTAGGAAGAACTTCCTGACAGTAAGAGCTGTTCGGCAGTGGAATTTGCTACCAAGGAGTGTGGTGGAGTTTCCTTCTTTGGAGGTCTTTAAGCAGAGGCTTGACAGGCATATGTCAAGAATGCTTTGATGGTGTTTCCTGCTCGGCAGGGGGTTGGACTGGATGGCCCTTGTGGTCTCTTCCAACTCTACGATTCTATATTTGGAGATGGCTATCATGTCACTTCTCAGTTTCCTCTTATCCAGGCTAAACATATCAACTCCCTCAATTGCTCTCCATAAGGCTTGGTTTCTAGATCGCCCTCCTCTGCACATGTTCCAATGACCATCCTATCTGAAGGAATTTCCTGCCAGGACAGACTAGCCAATGACCAGCTGAGCTCTGGGCATTCTTGTGCTGCACACAGCTTGGGTCACCTGCAGACCTGATAAGGATCCCTTTTGCTGGGTCCATATAACTCCTGCCTGAAACCCTGGAGAGCTGCCAGAACAGGCAATACTGCGCAAGATGAACCCATGGCCTGAATCAGCACCTAGCAGCTTCCTGTATCTGATCTGCACCCGCATCACCCTGAAGCCTGGTCAGATGTCGGCTGAGAACTGATGCTATGTCCACTTAGCAAGTCCTTGGGCCATTGTGGATGAAGGCTCAGGTGCACACAGAGCTCTGCTTGGCCACGCCATGTGGACCCTTTCCTTACCCATAGAGACAACGGCCTTGTAGTTGCACTTCATGATGTGCCGGTAGAGGTCCTTCTGCCCTTCATCCAAGCTGCGCCACTCTTGCTCGGAGAAACTGCAGGAGGCTTCGTCAAACAGCAAAGGGACCTGCAACAGCGTCAAAGAGAGGGAGAAGTCACTTCCTCTTAGGTAGAGCAGCTGCCTTGCATGCAAAAACACCCCGGGTTCAGTCTTTGGCATCTCCGGGTAGGGCTGGGGGGAGACTCATGCCTGAAACCATAGAGAGCCGCTGCTTGTCAGTGTAGACAGTACTGAGCTAGATAGACCAACGGACTGACTTGGTATAAGGCAGCTTCCTGTGTTTCTAATCCTCTGCCAGGTCCCCTGATGTAAATCTCAGAACCTGGTCATATATTTAGCTTCCAACCATTTTTACACATTTTATGGGCAACTGAAATTACAGATAACCTTTCCCCAAACACCCCTGACTCCCTCCTTCCTTCCTGAAGGAGCGTCTCCACCTCCATCGCTCTGCCCAGTGTGGTGTAGTGGTTAAGAGCGGCAGACTCGTAATCTGGGGAACCGGGTTCGCGTCTCCGCTCCTCCACATGCAGCAGAGTGGGTGACCTTGGGCTAGTCACACTTCTCTGAAGTCTCTCAGCCCCACCCACCTCACAGGGTGTCTGTTGTAGGGGAGGAGGGGAAAGGAGAATGTTAGCTGCTTTGAGACTCCTTCGGGTAGTGATAAAGCGGGATATCAAATCCAAACTCTTCTTCTTCTTCTTCTTCTTCTTCTTCTTCTTCTTCTTCTTCTTCTTCTTCTTCTTCTTCTTCTTCTTCTTCTTCTTCTTCTTCTTCCCTTCCCTTCCCTTCCCTTCCCTTCCCTTCCCTTCCCTTCCCTTCCCTTCCCTTCCCTTCCCTTCCCTTCCCTTCCCTTCCCGCCTTCCTTCCTTCCTTCCTTCCTTCCTTCCTTCCTTCCTTCCTTCCTTCCTTCCTTCCTTCCTTCCTTCCTTCCTTCCTTCCTTCCTTTGTCTTCTTCCAAGTCCGCTGGTGTCAATTCTACCGACTCTTTGATGCCAGTTGAAAACAGGTTTTTTTTTCTTCTTCTCAGAAGCTGTTAATTGATTATTTGAGTTCAAACTTCTCGTGTTGCTGCTTTTACTGCCATTTTGCACCTGCAAGGAACTGCGTTAACCCAGGAAGCGATACTGTAAGGAGAAACCCTATTTTAAAACAAAACATACAAACACCTGGTCCAGCATCCTGTTCTCACTGTGGCCAACCAGGTTCCTGTGGGAAACCTGCAAGCAGGATCTGAGCAACTCTCTCTTCCTGTGGTTTCTAGCAACTGGTCTTCAGAAGCATTGCTGCCTCAAATTGTGGTGCCGCCTCCTCTATAAATCTGTCTTTTAAAGCAATCCAAGTTGGAACCATCACTGCCTCCTACAGGAGGGAGTCCCACAGTTTAAATATGTGCTGTGTGAATGACATTCTTTTTTTATCTGTCCTGAATCTTCCCACATTCAGCTTCACTGAATGCCCAAGAGTTCCGGTGTTTCGAGAGAGGGAGAAAACTACCCCATCCTACAGATAGCAAGGCTTGCTAGAAAATACTGCAAAGCAGTAATTTGTGAAAATGAGAAATCCCCCCTCTCTTATATGGCCAGGCAGAGCCCCTATCCCCTCCCACTCTGCTTACCTTGGGGGTTTCCCCCCTGGATCCTGGGGGCAGGCGGAGGATCCAGAAGTTGCGGTTCTTGAGCAGGTTCTCCATGTTCTCCAGCCTCCTCTGGAGCTGCCCATACTCTTGAATGAGGGTCCCCAGGGCAGCCCACTTGCTCTCCAGCTGGTTCCCAAATTCGACAGCGGTCTTTTCACAGCCGTCCAGCTTCGTCTCAGCCATCCCCATCCTCCCCTCCAGGCTCATGAGCTGCGCTGCGTAAGAGTCCACTTTGCTCTCCACCGCTTGGATTTCAGCCACGACCGTCAGGGAGAGCTCAGCCGCTTCAGGGAGCACGTCCCCCATGGGCGTCTGCTCAGGGGCGCCGAGGGGCTGGGCAGCAGCCATGGGCTGGGCCTCCACCTCCCACTGAAGAGCCTATTGGAGAGGGGAGACATGCAAACAACATTACATTCCTGGGTGGCCTGGAACAGAGCAATGTTCTGCAGCCACTGTCTCTGGCCGTTCCTCTTGAGGAAGGATGTCTAGGAACAGTTAGCCGAAATTTAAAAGGAAGAAGGAGCAGGTAAGTTCTGTGCCATAAAAAGGTCAGAAAGTGTACGTATTTGCATATTCTGCATACTTCCACTCCTGCTGGACATTCAGCAGGGACCTGCTGGCCACTGACCCCCCCACCTGAGTCCAGGAAGGCTTTCCCTGCCCACCTTTGGCATCTAGTTGCCTCCGGTTCATCAACTTCATTTTATCCCAAAAGCATGAGTATTGGGAACTTGGGAGAATTAATTCTGTACCAGATGCCAAATAGTCAAAATGCCAGCAGTCACTGAGCAACAAAACAACCAATGAACTGTGTACTGCAGGCGGAGATCAATGGAGAGGGATCTTTATGAGAGAAAAACCATGGCTGCTATTACGTGGTCCAAGCAGTACACTCTGTGCTATACATGGAAACAAGAAATGACCTGGGTGCTCTTCCAGGTGGCTTACAAGTTTCAGAGCTGCTGATCACTGCTCCATCTCTAATAAATTCTTCACTCATCAGTTATGCTGCATTTCTCTGCTTAAACAGCAGCCCTTCTCTAACCATGTGATATTCTTAACCGTACAATTATTAATAATATTTACTTCTCCGTATCTTTAGCATTTGTATGATGCTTGGTTCAGGCTTACTGTACCTGTTTCTTTTCTACAATCAGCACTTGCTTTTTGTTGATCATTCAAGCACAAGTCCTTTCTATCAGCCACCAACCGGAATGCTTCATTAAGCTGGCCTTGAAGCTACCTATTGCAACTCCAGGAGGAAACCTTTGAAGCTGCAGCGAGCCTGGAACAGCTCTGTGCATTAGAAAAGGCAGCACGAAAAGGACAAACAGTGCTGAGGTTCATCGTGGAGGGGAATAAGAGACAGAACGTTCTGCACCCAGATACCATGCACCTCCTCAAGGATTTTGGAGAACATTTGCGGACATCTTGCTTCCAAGATGTACAAGGTTCAAAGGAAGGCAAAAGCAACAGAGATGAAGGGATGACTTCCATGTGTGGATTTTGCAAGACAAGGTGCCTCCCTTTAGAAAGACCATGGAAACTAATGGAAACCTACAAGACTTTTATTGCAGCACCGATCATTTAGGACACAGCAGCTCAGCTTGCCGTGTGATAGCTGAATTTGCACATCATCAGCTCATAAACCCCCTTCCAAAAGGGAGTGTAACACAGCGTTCAGGCGATCTGTGGAACTCTGTACTTCAGGATGAGAGGTTTGTCAAGAGTACAAATGCATCTGTAAGTGCAGACACCTCTTTTTCCAAGAGCAGAAGCCCCAGCAACTCCTTTGTTTGAAGCTCTCATGGAAAGCTGGGACAGGAATTCAATGGGATTGCTTTAGGAGGGAATCCCATCTAATGAAGGTGACTCACCAACCCACAAGCTGACTTCAATTTTGGGCCAAGCCTTTGATGTCTCCTCTTCTGCCCTTGCCCCCACCCCCATGAATCCCCATGGTCCAATGAGGTATATTAAGTTTACAAAGGGCACATAGGGAGGATCAATTTGCAGATATGGAAGATTAATGACCCTGCCAGAATGAGTCATGGTTTACTTGTATACAGACTAGACTTAGTGCCCTCCAGGGTTGTTGTTGTTGTTGTTGTTGTTGTTGTTGTTGTTGTTTTGGGGGGACTAGCCTTTTCACTATCACTGGCCCACTGGCCATGCTGCCTGCAGCTGGTGAGAATTGACAATTCAAAGCTTGAGAAAAGCTTGGCTTTAATCCCCACAACAGCCCTGCGTGGTAGGTTAGGCTGAGGGGGAGGGACTTGTCCCCAAGGTCACACTCAGTGAGCTTCATGGTCAAGTGGGGATTCGAACCCTGGTCTCTTCCCAGGTCCTAGTTCGACACTTAAACCACAGCACAACACTGACTCTCTTAAGTTTGGATGGTTTATACATGATTTGTGGTGGGTTCTGTTGCCGTTGTTTATGCTGCAAGCTGCCTTGGAGACCTTAAATCAAAGGCAGGCAAAAAATGTTTTAATAAAACAATAAAATAAGTATCTGTGTCAAATTACTGAGGTGTGCTCTCTTGCTTAAGCGCAAAGGAAGGACCTTGTGGGACCACCTTGTCCCAGCAAGTGAGAAACTGCAAAGGAAAAAAGGAGGCCCCACCAACAACAGGACGCGAGCAAGTCACTAGGGCAAGAGGGTCCATTGCACAAGCAATTCCTGAAATGTTTTTGGAAAATGAGCAGCATTTTATTTTTTTTAAAAAAGAAGTTTTATAAGAATTCTACAGGACAGTGTCCTCTCTGGGTGGATTACAAAACTAAAAATACAATCCAGAAATACAGATTTCACAGCAAAGCAGCAATCACCGCAAATATAAAAAGTATGTATTCAACCCAGCATAAAATAGTCAAACCATTTAAAACCAACAGATTCTAAAACAACAAAGACCATCCTAACTAGAAGCCAACTGGGTCCTCCAGGCTTTTTTTTGAAGGGTATCTCTGATTATGCATCCATCCATCTTCTGTGGAAGGAGACCCATGGTCTAGGGACCACCACCAAGAAGGCCCTAGTTAGGGGCAGACAAGCGGGGCCTCCAAAGCTGATCTTGAGATACGGGCTGGTTCACGTGGGTGAAGATGGCGTATGAATTTCTAGGATCAGAACACACACCCCTCCCCCCAACAAAAAGATTACGGGGGAAGACTTGACAGGCTTTCTTCCGTGATATTCTCCTTTATGAACGTGCCCAGGCTTTGAGATCTTTGGCGGGAGGCCCTTTTCTCAGTACTGGAAAAGGGCCTTCTCAGTGGCTGCTCCTTCTCAGTGGCTTCTCCTTCCTAAAGAAGGAAGACTGGTTCCTTTCCCTTCACCAGCAGGTGAAGACTGTTTTATTCCAACCGGCTTCTGGGAACTGTTGTTGTTGTTGTTGTTGTTGTTGTTGTTGTTGTTGTTGTTGTTTTAAACAAGGAAATGGCTTTTAATAGCACTGTACTTTTTTATTATTTGTACTTTTATATATTGTACAAATTATATATTGCTTTTCTATTAATTACTTTTAAATTACAGTCATACCTTGGAAGTCGAACAGAATCTGTTCCAGAAGTCTGTTTGACTTCCACAACATTCAAAAACCTAAGCGCAGCTTCCAATTGGCTGCAGGAAGCTCCTGCAGAAATCGGAAGCCGCGGAAGCCCCGTCAGGTGTTTGGCTTCCAAAAATAGTTCACAAACCAGAACAGTCACTTCCAGGTTTGCAGCATTCAGAAGCCAAAACGTTCGAGAACTAAGCTGTTCGAAAACCAAGAGACGACTGTATTATCTTTTATATGTTTTTCACTGTTTTTAAATTTCTGTGTTGTTCTGGTCTGGGGAAAAGGAGGGGTATAAATAAATATAACAGCAACATCACTTTAAACAATGCAGTCCAAATCTCTGCTGCCAAAAAAAACCCCTATAATTAAGGAACATGAAACCATTTCCAGAGACCTTGACTGTGGGCAAGACTTGGGACTGAACCACCTGTGTAGACTTGCAGCACTATGCCTCACTCCTTTATGCTAGGAGCAAAGGAACACATCATTTATTCCTCGATGACAGCATCACCACATCTTTAGGCTCTAGGGCATGGATTGAAGGCACATGATGCTGCAACCTTGCAGATGCGAAACAGAGCCGGCTCTAAGCACTGCCTGAATGGGAGATTATCTGGGAGCTCTCTGTTATGCCTCGATGAACTTGTGGAAGAAATGTTAAGAATCAAAATATACCCCCTGTAACTCATTCATCTTCTTCCTTGGTTATTTCTTAAGACGCTGCTATTATAAGGTCTTAGCTGAAAATTAACTAGCATCACAACTATCTGTCCTTAAAAACTGCCCCCAAATAGCCCCTCTCCCTCCTTTGTGGGGGGGCAGGCAGGCTGCATAATACACACAGCATCCCTTCCATGCTAAATTGGGCTACGTGCTCCTGCCTCTCTTTGCCCTGAAAGCCTCTCTCCAAAAGGCAGCAGAGGCCAGAAACAATTTGGGGATGGGTTAAGGCAGGGGAAGAGATGGGAGGAATTAACTGCCTCAGCCCTAGGAATGAAAGACACTTCCTCCATGGAGGAGTCCCTTTCAGATCTGGGGCACCTTTTTTCCTACGCAGGAGATGAAAAGTTAGCCTCCTTTGCTGCTGTCCCCATCAACACCCCCCCCCCCCGCCCAAAATAAACTAAACATCCGTTTTGGGGCCTAATCCTTAGCTTCAGGAGGTAGTTGTAACATCTGTTTGTTTTCCTCCCTCTCCAGCATCATCATCATCTGGCAGCGTTTGCTTCTCCCTTCTCAGATCTGCCCCCCCCCCAAAATGAACCCCCATAAAAAACTCCCCCACATCCATTTTGGGGGCTGATCCGTAGCTTCAGGAGGTAGCTTTGACATGTATTTGTTTCCCTCTCTCTCCAGCATCACCAGCATCTCTTGACAGCCTTTACTTCTCCCCTCTCAGATCCTCCCCAAATGAACCTCCTTTTTTATTTTAAAAAAACTGCACCTCACAACCGTTTTGGGGCCTGTTTGCATCTCTCTCCCGGAGCCTCACCCTCATTTCCGGGCAGCCTTTGCCCCTTCCCTCCCAGATCCCCCCCCCCCAAAAAAACCCTCCATCTCACGCCTGTTTTGGAAGCCTAAGCTGCAGGTCCAGGAGTTGCTTCTGACATGTGTATGTTTTCATCTCTCTTTCTGAACATCACCATCATCTCCTGGCAGCCTTTGCCCCTTCCCTCCCAAAAAAGATCACCCCCCCGCCCAAAGATCAACCCCCACAAAAGCCCCCCCACCCTTTTGGGGGCATGACCTGCATCTTCTGCGGGCGGTTTTGACATGTACGTGTCTCTCTCTTCCCCTCCCCCAAAGGCTTCCGCATCCTCAGCCCCATCCCCTGACAGCACTTTTCCTCTCTCCGCCCTCCCCACCCCACAAAAAACACCCCCCTCCACTGGACCCACAACTGCAGCAGCCACAAGAGCCCCCATCGCCTCCAGCCAAGGGGGAGGGCTCCTAAGGAAGGGGTCCCTCCGCAGGCCCTCCCCACGGCATCCATTCCCCCCCCTTCACCACCCATGACAACCTCCCTCAGCAGCAGACTCCATTTTGGGAGCCCCCCCCCACCTTCATCTCTCTCCCCCCCCCCCGCCCAACCGTCCCTTCTTTCTCGCCAGCCCCTCTTCCCGCCCCCCCCCGCCCCACTCACCTGGGCGGGGCTCCACTCGGCCATGGCCCGGCGCTGTCGTCGCCGCTGCTGAGGGGCGAGGAGGGCCGGGCGCCGCCGCGGGAGAGCGAGAGGGAGGAGCGCGGCGGGCGAGATGGACAGCGGCGCCGGGGAAGCTCCAGGAAGCGGAGCGAGCGCTGAGAGAGAGAGAGAGAGAGGAGAGAGCGCCGCCGAGGGGCGGAGGAGAAGGCAGCTGCCGCAGCGACACCTATCGGCCGGAGGCCGTGGACGCCACTGCGGGGAGGAGGGAGGCGGGAGAAGAGGCCTCTGGTTGTATTGTTATCGCCATTAGAATAATATGGGATACAGGATATGTATAATATACGATACAGGATATATATATAATAGGATACAGTGCCGGATTTACGTATAATAATAATAATAATAATAATAATAATAATAATAATAATTTATTTATACCCCACCCATCTGGCCGGGTTCCCCCAGCCACTCTGGGCGGCTTCCAACAAAACACTAAAATACAGAAATCCATCAAACATTAAAAGCTTCCCTAAACAGGGCTGCCTTGAGATGCCTTCTAAAGGTCTGGTAATTGTTGTTCTCTTTGACCTCTAGTGGGAGGGCATTCCACAGGGTGGGTGCCACTACCGAGAAGGCCCTCTGCCTGGTTCCCTGTAATTTGCTTTCTCGCAGCGAGGGAACCGCCAGAAGGCCCTCGGCGCTGGATCTCAGTGTCCGGGCAGAACTGTGGGGGTGGAGACGCTCCTTCAGGTATACTGGACTGAGGCCGTTTAGGGCTTTAAAGGTCAACACCAACACTTTTAATTGTGCTCGGAAACGTACTGGGAGCCAAGGTAGGTCTTTCAGGACCGGTGTTATGTGGTCTCGTATAAACTAAACAAGCTACAGCTCAGGGCCCCACTCTCTTGGGGGCCCAAAAAATAATAATTAAAGGAGAAAAAAACTTAATGTACATTTCCAAAATATAAGATAAAAAGCAAATTAAATAAAACCTGCATACAGCAACAGTGTTTGTGTGTTGTGTAGGCTTCTATGATGGAAGCCTGCTAGCCTGTTCCCTAAAATATTTACTGGTTTGCTCCTTTTTATATATAGAGTGCCTTACGTACATTCTGCATGGACTGGTCACATCATGGCAACATGGGCAAATGGCTTGAGATACCTATGAGGTCCATAAATTGTTGTTGTTGTTGTTTAGTCGTTTAGTCGTGTCCGACTCTTCGTGAGCCCATGGACCAGAGCACGCCAGGCACTCCTGTCTTCTACTGCCTCCCGGAATTTTGACAAATTCATGTTGGTAGCTTCGAGAACACCGTCCAACCATCTCATCCTCTGTCGTCCCCTTCTTGTTTTTTTGGATGTTGAGCTTCAGACCATATTTTATGCTCTCCTCTTTTTACCCTCATAAAAAAAATTCAATTTTGAATATACAGTAGTAGCTGTGGAAACCCAGCCAGATGAGCGGGGTATAAATAATAAATTTATTATTGTTATTATTATTGGTACAAGCGTGCAATTGTTCTTTATGAAATGTATTAGTCGCTTTTTGCCATGGCAATTATTGCTTATTATTACTATCACTATTGCTATTACTATTATTATTATATTAGCATGCAGGAATGAACATACAATTATTATTTATTAAATGTATCTGACACTTTTTTGCCATAGCAACTAGCCCTTATTATTACTATCACTATCACGATTATTATATTTTAAATATAGGAGCAAACATACAATTATTATTTATTAAATGTATTAGTTGCCTTTTTGCAATGGCAACTCAAAGCGATTTACCAAAAGGAAAAATACATATGTACATATGTACATCAAAACAACAATAATTATAACCTGTGCATATTGTTATTTTGGGTATATTTCAATGTAATATATACGTATTTTGGCTGGTGCTATTTTTTTTTAAAAAAAATATTGTATTGGTATGCATATATTGTTACATGCAGCTCTGGATTAAAGGCTGTGTGGTTGGTTTGCTCACAACCTTGAGACTAAGAGTCTCATGAAGACTTTGAAAAGCTGATATCACTGGATCAAGCTAAATGGCTTTAATTGGGTTTTGAATAAATGTGCAATTAATTGTCACCGTTCTGAATTTCATCGTGCTGTTATCTTCCTTAGCATTCTAGATTAGCGTTATCTTCCTTAGCGTTCTAGCATTCTTCCTTAGCGGGCTGTGCAAACCGCTATTACGAATGATGCTTTTTTTAATATAGCATAGGGGGCAACTGGGCCTGAGTTTATGGAACCAAGGTGGCAGTAGCTGGAAAAAGTTTGGGAACCACTGGTGTAAATAAGGACCTGACTTGATATAAAGGAGCTTCCTATGTCCCAATTTAAATTGGCTCATTATTCTTTATCAGTAGCAGCTTCAGACAGGGCTAGGAATGTTCCCGCATCCTGAAATCTTGTAGAGCTGCTGCCATTCAGTGTTGACAGTACTGAGCTAGATGGACTCGTGGAGATGATAACCTTGGTTCTAAAGTTCCTAACAGATTTCCTTTGTGCCCACTCTCTTGCTGCAGCCTGTGAAAGAGGCAGGTGGGTCGTGGTGGGGTGGCCTCCCCTACATTTAAAGCCCTGGCTTTGAGAAATGCAAATAGGCTTGCTTTTGCAGCCCTAGCAATTTGCCTGTGGGGAGGAGAGGTTCCCATCCTAGTCCTCTAGTCCTCTTCCAGCACCCTCCTGTCCCAGTCTGTGGGGATGCTGCGTCAGGAAAGGCTGACTAGCTCTTGCTGGGGATATCGCTGTTGGTTTTTGCAATGAACCATTGTTCTCTCTCTCTCTCTCCTCTAGCTTCATTGCTGCCCATTGGAGGGATCCCTTGTCCAATCCAGGCCAAGAAGAAATCCTAAACAGAAAGGCACAGCACCAATTGGAGAGTCGAACATAGAGCAGGCAGAGAGGATGGGGCTGGCGGCGGAGAGGTGGTGGGGGGAGAAGCTGAGCAGCATCCCATGAGCAGCAGCAAACAGGCCTCTACCCTCACCTGCCCTGTGACTTTTTGGTGGAGCGGGAGCAGCCTTGCCCTCTCCTTCCTCTCCAGGAGATGCTCGGACTCTGGTCCTTCCAGCATCCTCCATCCTCAGCCTTTCTCTCCTCCCTGCATCCTCTGTTGGTACCAGCACTAGTTCTGAAGCCTCTGGTTGCTGCAAGGATACTCAAAGCAGCGGCGGTGGGAGGCAGCCAAGGGCTTCCATTTCGGTTTGGCAAAGGATGGCTCAAAAAGACCAGGTTCCACTGGATACAGATTCAGGTAAGGTTGGCTCAGAGGAAGTCTCGGAGAGCTGCATGCGGAGAGCTTGAGGGATTCATTTGAGATGGGGGCGGGTTGGTGGCCAGAAGCTGTTTTCACAGCTGCAGGGGGGGGAAGGGAGAGAGTACCCTTGGGCATGTGCAGAGTGATTTCCACGCACCTCCTTGGAAACAACAACTCGGCAGACACATGCATGGGGTTGAGGAGAGAGTTTCTGTGTGGTTCCTCAGGAGGAGGAGGAGGATTCTTTCAATGCACCTCACCACAAAAATGTTCAGTGCAAATGAAAATTGCTTTTGCCCTGTCCCATCAGCCACGAATTGGGGTGGGGGAACCTGACAGCATTTATGCTGCCTTGCAAATGGGCAGAAATGTTTGCTAGCCCTGTCACTCAACTATGCAGCATGCAACCTTGACTTAGGGTCCTGGTGGAAGAAAGGAATAGGGGGAGCACCAAATCCCACCAGAGTAGGGCTGGCTTAAAGGTTCAAATGTGGGTCCAGCAAGGAATACTCCATATACTCATGGATTTCTGTATTTTAATGTTTTGTTGGAAGCCGCCCAGAGTGGCTGGGGGAACCCGGCCAGATGGGCGGGGTATAAGTAATAAATTATTATTATTATTATTATTATTATTATTATTATTATTATTATTATTATTATTATTACTTGCCCCATGCCTACAAGCCAGGATATCTCTGCTCTGCCTCCAAAGTTGGAGACAGCAATGCTTCTGAATACCAGTTGCTGGAAACTGCAGGAGGGGAGAGTTGTTATTGTGCTCGAATCCTGCTTGGTTTCTCATACTGGGCATCTGGTTGGCCACTGTGAGAACAGGATTCTGGACTAGGTGTGCCACTGGCCTGATCCTGCAGACTCTCCTTGTTTTCTTCTCCTTCTTCTCAAGAGGGAATTCTTCTCCACAGGTGAATTTAGTGTGGCCATGAAGCTGTTCAATGCTCACCTTGTTTTGCAGCGTCCCAATGATGCCCTTCTTATCCAGGTCCCATCCCACACTTTCCCCCAATTAAACAGGATTTTGCCTATCTGCAGATAATCTGAAAAGCAGAAATAACATGAGTACTCTATCTGAAAGGCTGCAGGATGTTGGCCTGATCCAGCCACCGGGCTCTTCTTGGCAGTGCCCAGCCTGATCAAAGGACCCCCATGGTAGTTAGGCCTGATGGGAGTTGTAGTCCCAAACATCTGGAGGGCAACTGGTGAAGGGTGGTCTGTTAGATAGAAGAACATATAGAAGTCCATTGCACTTCCTTTGGTCACTCAGTTAACCTTCTCTGCACTTTTTTCTTTTCCAGGATTGGACCAGCATCCAAAAAGAGTGAAGGAGGAAGAGGAACTGGAGATGTATCCAAAGAGGCCGGAGGTCTCACCTGGAAAAGGTGGAGAGAACGGACTCAGCCCTCCTGCACTTGGGCAAAACCACTTGGAAACAGGGCAGCCTGACTCCAGAGCAGGCAGTGAGGAGGGTCTGGTGATGGACCGCAGAGTGGGATGTGGCCCCAGTGCACCTGCCTTTGGGATCTGCAGAGCCCCGATGGGAGAGATGCCCCACTGGTGCTTGGAATGTGGGAAGAACTTTGCCCAAAAGGCAGAGTTAGAAAAGCACGGTCTGAACCACACCAGGCAATGCTCATACATCTGCGGGGACTGTGGAAGGAGCTTGATGGAGCATGTTGCTCTCGCCACTGGTCAGGGAGCCTGCCTGGCAGGGAATGCCAGCAACCACACCTGCTATAGGAAGAGGGTTTCACCTCTGTCGAGCGAGACTGTCGTGCAGAGGAAAGAGCGGAAGGAGCTCTCCCTGCAAGAGAAGGTCCGGGTGCTGGAGATGCTGGAAGGGCCCAAGGTCTCCCAGAGCGAACTGGCCAAGAGGTTTGGGGTCTCCCAGCCCCAGATCTGCCGCATCATCAAGAACAAAGAGCGCATCCTGGCCGAGTGGTGCAAGAACGGCAACCCAGGGCGCAAGCGCAAGCTAGAGGAGAAGACCGTGGCTGGTGAGGTGGCCCTTCTGCAGTGGTTTGAGCACAGGTGTGTGTCCAGCACCCCTGCCGATGGGTTGCATTTGCAAGAGAAGGCTGGAGATCTCTCCAAGATGTTCAGGAGGAATTCAGAGCTGGAGGCAGGCCTGGGTTGGTTGCGTGGTTTCAAAGCAAAGCAGAAAGCGGCGCATGGAAGACCTCTGGAGGAGAAAGAGAACAGCGAGGAGCTGGAGGATGAGGGCTGGGAAAGCAACGTCCTGCCCTACATCCTAAACAAATACGATTCCCGTGACATCTACGCCTGCGGGGAGGCCGGCATCCTGTTTCGAGCTACCCCAGAAGGCCTAGCTTGGGACGGTGGAGAGGGAGCCAAGGACCAGCTCACTGTCTTGCTCTGCACCAATCTGGATGCTTCAGACAAGAGGGACGTCCTGGTCGTCGGCAAGGCACGAAGGCCATTTGGCTTCCAAGGGGTAGGCAGCGAGGGCCTGTTGCCTGTCACCTACAGAGCTGATAGCAAGGCATGGATGACAGCCACCATCTTCACTGAGTGGCTCCAGAAATTCAACGAGGACATGAAGCGAACAGAGAGGAGCGTGGTGCTGTTTTTGGTCCCATGTGCGGTGCACCCTGACACTGAGCTCTCTCATACCAAGATGGTTTTCATGCCTCCTGGCTCTTCCCGGGTCCATCCTCTTGAGCATGGGCTGGTCCAGAACTTCAAATGCCATTACCGGAGGAGGATGCTTCTCCGCCTCCTTGCCGTGCTCGACGGCAGATCCGCGGTTCCTGCAAGCGAGCTCTCAAAGCACCTGACTCTTTTGGACGCTGTTCATATGATAGTCCAAGCCTGGTTAGATGTCTGTCCACAGACCATCACAAGCTGTTTCCAAGCTGCGGGCTTCGGCTTGGCTCTCCGCATCCCAGCTCCTCCCATGGACGTGGTCCAAGCCTTGGGGTTCAAGGACCGGCAGCAATTTGAACAGTTTGTGCTGGTCGATGAGGAGCTGGAGTGTTTTGGAGACCAGGAGGGTGCTGAAATGCTCCAAGGGGTTCAAGAACCAGCTTGTGCAACTGCAGAGGAAGAGAAGGCGGATAACTTGCCCTGCCCCTCCAAGGCAGATGTCATGGAGAGTCTGGCCACACTGAGGCGCTATTTTGAGTGCCACTCGGTATCCTCAACCGCCTTCCAGACCTTCTACAAGCTGGAGGATGTGGTGCATGGAATGTCTCTGGCTAATATGCAAGTATTAAGGGCAAAAGGCTTGAACAAAGAAGGACTCTGAGCCGCAACATCAAATCTAGCTCTCTGTGAATCTCCTGTGTGGCTCTCTGAATCCACACAGTCATTTGGGGCATTGACTAATTAAAAAATAATCATCTGTACAACAGCCTTTGCCAAGTTTGTGCCCATGGGGGGAGGTTGCTGCAGTGTGATCAGGTGGGTTTGGGCTTGGGCTTGGGAAGTAATGCTGGGAATGGTTTTTGGAAATCCCTTCCCCTAAGATAGCATAAAAGTGAGAATCTATGCATTGCTTGCATGGCTGTGAATTTCTTCAAGATATCTAGGATGGGAAATGTCTGGGGCTCTGGAACAGGTTTTTCTCTGTCCCCCAATCCAACTTAATTAACCTTTAAAGTGCTGGAAGGCTCTTTAATTGTTCCTGAAAAGTGGTTACTCTTTTAACTGAGCCAGTTCATTGACCTAGTTTTGGAAGATTTATTCATTTAGTTCATTACCAAAAATGTTATACTGCTAGATTGCGGTAAAATCTATAGACACTTTCCAAGAACTATTCTTTTATTACCAATTAAAAACATTAAAATTAAGAGTAAAAAGAAGTGAAAGCATGGCAACATCCAAGATGTCTTCCACACCATCGGGGAAAGGGCCTTTGGTCCTCCTGGTGTTGTTGGGCTTCATGATCCCTGATCTTCCTCATTATGTTGGTTGGGGCCAATGGGACCCTGGAGCTCCACATTTGGAGGGCAGCAGGCTCCACCTCCCTGTGCTAAACCTTGTGATGTAGGAATACCACCTGTCTTTTAAAAGGGCTGGAAGAGATGCTCACTGACCTTTTTGTCAACAGTTTGGAAATATACAATAAAACAGATACTGTGACTGGGCTTAGAGTCTGTGCATTATGTCATCAGAAAGAATCTGCAGCGGTTTTATGCCACCAGGGACAGCTCCTGTCCTGTATATTCATCGCATTATTCTGAATGGTTCAGCCCAAGTTGTTGCATCTGAGAAATGGTGGTACCTTTAAAAGAAACTTCCTCAATTAAACTCAGCCGAGAAAGCCAGGCTCCTCCCATCAGTTCATCCAGCAACTACCATTTATTTTCAGAACCTTCTCTCCATCATTAGTGGTTTCAGAATTGCGTGTGTATCTCCTTTCCCTGATCCTTAGGTTATAATAAACTACTGTAGTATTTTAAACAGAAATCCACTTGAACCCTTTTGGCATATAAATATAGTAAATGAGTAAGAGTGCACACAGTTGCCAGGCAGGCTGGTCCTCAAGGCTCAAGATCTGAGTTCAAGTGCTACCTTTGTCACATAATTCCTCATGTGGTCTTTGAGCTTTCAGTCTTGTGTGTGAAAAAAAAGACCACTCTGCTCTGCCTTGGTCACACCCCACCTGAAGACCTGTGTCCAGTTCTGGGCACTACAGTTTAAGGAGAATATTGACAAGCTGGAAGGTGTGCAGAGGAGGGCAACTAAGGTGATGAAGGGTCTTGCAACCAAGCCTTACGAGGAACAGTTGAAGGAGTTGGGGATGTTTAGCCTGGAGAAGAGCAGACAAGAGAGGTGTTATGTAAGCCACCTTAAAAATCTGAAGGGCTGTCACATGGAAGATGGAGTAAGCTTGTTTTCTGCTGTTCCAGAAGGTAGGGCCCAAACTGATGGATTAAAATGACAAGAAAGGAGATTCTATCTGAACATTCGGAATAACTTTCTGACAGTGAGAGCCACTTGACGGTGAAATGAACTGCCTCAGAAGGTGGCGGGACTCTTGTCTATTGGAGGTTTTTAAACAGAGTTTGGAGGGCCACCTGTCAGGGATTCTCTAGCTGTGATACCGGCACTGCAGGGGGTTGGACTAGATGACCCCCTGGGTCCTTTCCGACTCAACAATTCTATGAATCTATGACAATCCATGATAAAAAATTGTTTTAAGTGTGATACAGGCAACCATTCACAGTATAGAGTAAGCTTTATAATAAATAGGTAATATGGATGATGGAGAAATTTGCCTAGCAGAACTTGGGCAGAATTAATTTGAATACTTTTGCAAGAAGCAAGTACTGTACGACTAAGGGAGACCTTCTGTAACCCCAACTTTGTTAAGGAGGAAGTTAATCATTTCATTTACAGCTTTATTAGAATAGATTAAGAGAGTTATAATAACTAATAGTTTACACTTCAGTTCTCTTGGCCACTGATGTGGATAATGAGGAAGAATCCCAAAGTGTTCCTCTCCAGATGACTTCAGCTGGGCTGGTGCTGCTCTGACAATTGCTATTTCATTCACATAAGTGGGAGACAGTGGGAAGGGGGGGTCACAAGAGGCAGGGATTGCAAGGTGTGATCCTGCAGATATCCCCCCACTGATGGGATTTGTACTAAAAACAGCTGGAAGGCTCCAGATTGGTCCGAAATAAGCAGTATTGTCAACCAGAACCAAACCAGCCTTTTAAGTGCACTTGAGAAAAGGAATTATCATCCTCCCCTTGTTACCATGTGTGTTCTGTGTACAACAAATTGAAATCCCCAATGAAGTGGGGATTAATTCACCCTGGTAAATCAAGAAGGGAAAAGCACACAGAAATTAGTAATTCACAAAAATTACTATCCTGTTTTATACATATCTATGCAAGTTCACTTGGGGGAAACAGATGATCACATTTTAATAATAATAAAAAAAACCCAACAACCCCAAAACAGGCTATAATCCCATAGAAACACAAAGTCCCCATAGAACTCAGTGGGGTTTGCCTCTGTATAAACATGCACAGGATTTCACTGCAAACCCTTTTGATTTGCAAAAAGGTCACCCCACAGCAAGTATTGTGCAAACTTGGGTTTAATTTGTGTCCAGCAATCTTGCCAATTCCAACCCAATAATTCTTTGGATAACGCAGACCACAGCCAGCTGAGATATTTGATCACAACTCCACAGCAAAGCAGCTGCGGGATGGGTTTTATATGTTCACATATTAAAAATGCAGGAATGTCCCTCTTCGACAAGCATGCAAATGATCAACTCCCAAATGGAACTTTAAAAGCTAATCAACTACAGTGTCTTTTTTAAAGGGAGAGATTTTTTTAAAGCTATCAAACAACCTATTTAACTACTGGAATTTTAAGAACATTTGGAGAGCCTACAATGTTGAAAACCAGATATTTCCCAACCCTAATCACTGCCGAACCATTGCATTTCAAAGAACCTGTGTTCTCCTACCATCAATTTTCAGTCCTGATCTGTGGCAATGTTTTGGTTTTAGAATGAAATAGGAGAGCAAAGCTGTCCAGTGTCGACTGGCAATGCACCAGAGACATGTCTCCCTTTCATTGGTTGTTTCCTCCTTGCCCTTTTCTTTCAAGCAGCCTCTCTGCCACTTCATTCTGTTTGCTTCCTATTCACTTGTATACTATTCCTGTGGTGGCTCTTAATCAATCAGTTCCTGTTCCCCTGCAAGGGAGCAGGGGTTTAGTTACTGGTTTTCTATTTTGCAGCCAGAGCAATTCTTCATTAATGCTTTCAATGTTATTTGTTAAAATAGCGAAGTAAAACATACATTAATAAGCAACTGCAGTGCCTGAAAAGAGGAAACCAGTAATTTAAGCCCATACTCATCCTACCTCACAAAGCAGGGTTAGAGAATGGTGCTGAGAACACCAAGGTCGCAGGTTCGATCCCCAAATGGGACAGCTGCATATGCCTGCATTGCAGGGGGTTAGACTAGATGATACTCAGGGTCTCTTCAACTCTAAAATTCTATCATTCAAGCAGCCTTGCAAATATAATAATAATAATAATAATAATAATAATAATAATAATAATAATAATAATTTATTATGTGTACCCCGCCCATCTGGCTGAGTCTCCCCAGCCACTCTGGGTGGCTCCCAATCGACTATTAAAACTATACAGCATTAAATACTGGTATTAAAAACTTCCCTAAACAGGGCTGCCTTCAGTTGTCTTTTTAAAAATAAGATAGCTGCTTATTTCCTTGACATCTGGTGAGAGGGCATTCCACAGGGCGGGTGCCACTACCGAGAAGGCCCTCTGTCTGGTTCCCTGTAACTTCACTTCTCGCAATGAGGGAACCGCCAGAAGGCCCTTGGCGCTGGATCTCAGTGTCCGGCTGAATGGTGGGGGTGGAGACGCTCATTCAGGTCTACTGGACCGAGGCTATTTAGGGCTTTAAAGGTCAACACCAACACTTTGAATTGTGCTCGGAAACGTCCTGGGAGCCAATGTAGATCTCTCAGGACCAGTGTTATGCGGTCCCGGCGGCCACTCCCAGTCACCAGTCTAGCTGCTGCATTCTGGATTAATTGCAGTTTCCGGGTCACCTTCAAAGGTAGCCCCACATAGAGCGCATAAATAAGCCTACACGAGCTAGTAGCCTGATTACCACTTGGGTGGGTAGCTCAGCTGGATGTAGAATCCTTCAGCAACCTGCCACAATTCTGTACTCATTCACCAGCCTGGCTGCACATTAAGTCGTAATCCCATGTACTCACCTAGAGACAACTCTCACAGGCAAGGGCTTAAATACAAGGCTGAATTGAGGACTTGCTTCCAAGGAAACATTATTTAGGCAGCTGCCCATGGGAGCTGGCATTGCCAAATTTCTCAAGGAGAATACACTGCTATGCTAAAGTGTTGGACGGGTCACCCGCCTTAATTCCGCATCCTGCTGATTCAGCAGTGTTAAAGGGCTCTGCCGTGGAAGCAACCTTTATCACTGGGGTACCAACTTGAATAATATATGGGGGGCAGGTAACCCCCGCCCCACATAACCAATCACATGATGCAGCACACACACACACACCATTTGAATGCCAATATTCATCAACTTCGTAGGGGCCAGGCCCCCGCAAATATTGTACTGGGGGGAGGCAAAGGGACCTTGGTCCCTAGGAGTTGGCTCCTCTGCTCCCCTGCCTGTCCCTTGCAGCTGGCAAGTGAGCAGCACGCTGCTTCTGAATGATGGGGAAGGGTCATAGCTCAGCGACAGCGTGTCTCAGGGTCATTTTCTGACTGCTTGAAACCCTGGTGCACTGCTGGCAGACAATATTGAGTCAGGTGGTCTGACTCTGTATAAGACAGCTTCCTTTACTCCTACTGAGCTCCCAACCTTAGCTATAAAATCTATCCAATAAGTGTTTGGGAGATCCATTTTAAAGCACCATTTCGCCTAGCGACTGTAGCCACATCCTACGGGAGTGAATTCCTGTTCCTACTGCCAGCTCCACGGACAAATCCAACTCTGACAGGTTCAGCAGGAGAGTTTTATTTCTCTCTCTCTCTCTGTCCTGGGCACTTTCCCATGTAGGACAGCTACTCAGAAGCCTTTGCAACAAGGACTCAAGGAATGCTGCATACTGCTGCCCCACTAGATCTAGAGCTACAAAGAGTTCAAAGTTATTGCAGTTCCCTTGAATCCACAGGATAAGGAATCGAAGCAATCCCTTCGCTGAGGACAACTGATACAGGCTTGCAAGTTACACAGAAATCTTCCATGAACTAGACACTCAAAATAAGGGGGTAAGGGTGGAAGATAAGAAATATAACTGCTTTTGTTGCAGGACCTATTTCAGCTCAAGCTAGAAACATGCTTTGCCCCCTTGTTCTCCACCTCCCCCAACCTCATCGTATGGGCCAGAGGAAGATTTCTCTGTAGCTTCCACACGCTAGTTGCTCCAAAGAAAGCCTTTGCTCACAAAGGCATCCTTAAAATGCATCACCAGGTTTCCTCCCAATGCAAACTGGTTCCCCTCATGTGTGGCTCCTCCGGTGCATGGTGAGGTATTTCGCCTGGGTGAACTTCCTGCCGCAATCGGAGCATGCAAAGGCCCGTTTCCCAGTTGCCGGGCCAGGCTGGGGTGCAGAGGGAGGCTTCTTGCTCGCGCCCGTCCCTCTGCAGACGGACTTAAACTCTGGCAGGGTCTTTGGGGGCTGAACGGGAAGAGGAGGGCCTTCCCCAGGGCTGGCTCCGCTCGGAAGGAGTCCACATTTCGCCAGCTTCTCCTCGTGCGTCCTCAGGTGGGTCTGCATGATCTCCTCATCCCGGAAGCGCTTCTCGCACCTGGGGCACGGGTAGGGCTTCTCCTTCACCTCGCGGGCCCTCTTGAGGGCCAGCGCCTTGGCGTCGCCCGCCTGCAGGAGGTGCTGCTCCCCGCGGTGGACCCTCTGGTGGCTCTTGAGGTGCTGCAGCTGGCTGCAGGTCTTGCCGCACAGCAGGCAGCGGTAGGGGCGCTCGCCGGTGTGCATCCGGTTGTGGATGGTCAGGGTGGCCTGGTTGCGGAAGGTCTTCCCGCACTCCGCGCAGGCGTAGGGCCTCTCCCCGGTGTGCACCCGAAGGTGGCTGATGAGCGGCTGCTTCTGCGAGTAGCGCTTCCCGCACGTGGTGCACGAGAAGGGCTTCTCGCCGGTGTGGACGCGCTGGTGGCTCTCCACGTGGTGCTTCTGGCTGAAGCGCTTCCCGCACTGCTGGCAGGAGAAGGGCCGCTCCCCGACGTGCACCTTCATGTGGGCCACCAGGATCTGCTTGAGCCGGAAGCTGCGCCCGCACTCCGGGCAGGAGAAGGGCCGCTCGCCTGAGTGGGTCCCATGGTGCTTGCGCAAGTCCTGCTTCTTGTTGAAGCTCTTTCCGCACTGGGCGCAGGTGTGGGGCTTCCTGGGGCCCGGGGCGGACCCAAGATGGCGCAGGAGCTGGAGCTTGGCCGTCAGGCACTTCCGCGCCTTGGGGCTGGCGTCGCTGGCCGCGGGGTCCTCCTTCTTGCGCAAGTGGGTCTTGATGTGCCGCTTCAGGTCCCCCCGCGAGGGGAAGCCCTTGGGGCACAGGTGGCACCTGAAGGGCCGCTCCCCGGTGTGCGTCCGGATGTGGATGACCATCGCCACGTTGCTCAGGAAGCTCTTGCCGCACTCGGGGCACTCGGGGGGCTTTGTCTTCAGCGTCGACTTCGGGGGACCCTCGTCCTGTGCGCTCGTCGCCCGGGTCACCGGCTTCTCCGTTCTGGAAGGGTGGACCACCTTCTTCCTCTTGTGCCGCCGGACATGGACTGCCCCTCTGCCTTCGTCCTCGTCTTCCATCCTGATCCCATCTCCTGCAGGGAAGAAAGGGAAAGGGAGAGTTTCGCCATCACCGACTCAGGGAGAAACCCCACGCTCAGTCCCCGAGAAGAACTTCGTTTGATCTTACTGCAAAAAAAGCTTTAATAAAATTGTGTTTTAAAAAAAGAACTGGCTACTGGAACAGAAAAAACACCCTGGTAGTGTTTTTTACGCAAAACACTAGAAGCGATAGCTCTGAAAAAACTAAAGATGAGTAGTAATTGGGCAGTATATAGAGAGCTGCTAACCGGAGTAGAACATCAGGTGAAATTGCAAGATTTTGAAGAGATAAGGGATATATTAACTGATTGGCTAGTTTCACCAACTAAATGATATGTTTAAGATAGATAAAAAGAAAGGTTTCGGCTATGAGACCTCAATATTTGAAAAAGATGTTAGAAAATATAAAATTACTGTTGAAAATGTATACAGTAATTACTTTTGGAATGGCATACAAAGGATGAACAGGTAAAATCTGTAATGATACACTGGGCGCGGGATCATTTGGGGGCATAATATTCAGCTTTCAGATTGGGAAAGGTTATGGAAAACTGATTTGAATTTTTGGGCATGTTGTGGTGGCGCCCACCCTGTGGTGAAGACATCTGAAGTATATGTTTTTATTTATGCTGGAAGCCTCCCATATTGTCTTGAGCAACCCAGCCAGATGGGCAGGGTACAAATAAGTATATTATTATTATCATTATCACTAGGATGACTAGACTTGTGCTTCCTCTTCCAGGGGCAGGAGCCATTATGGCCTCCTTGCCTCTGGTCAGCTTGGCAGGCCCCATTTTAACCCTGTGAGGGGGGGAAATAAAAAATCCTCCCTCGGTACCACAGCCTTTGTGGTTTCTCTCTGGCCTTCAGGTTATCTGTATCTCCCTCAGGGACTTAAGGGTTGAGGAATCTAAGGGGATCCGGGATCCTTCTTGTGGAGAGGTCAGACATATTTTTCCTCAGAATAGGCAGGGATGGGGGCAAAATGAGGGACTTAGAAGCGGTCCTCTATCTGAGGTGTTTTCCCGCCTTTTTTTCCTTCAGGAGAGCGTTTCCACGGCAACAGCCTCCAGAAGGCCGCAGCCAAATAAATGCAGAATGGCTAATTCCCTCAGGAGACTTTTTCCCCTATGAGAATTTGAATTTACTTCATTTTTTAAAAAATTATATATGCTGGATCGTAAGGGGGGGGGGAGCCCCAAAGCTTTTTACGCAAAAAGAAGGGCGGTAGGTGGAGGCATTTGGAAACGAGTTTCAGTTCGAAATAATCTGAAATAGACGGAATCGCCTCATGAGTCTGGGAGGAGTTTCGAATGGAGTGGGATTAAGTCTACTGTGCAAAACTACGGGATAACTTGGAGGTAAAAACACCAATCGCTGTTCTTATGGTTATGTTCGTATCCCAAGTTTCCCTCAGGGCGACATCCATGGCCGCCTGACGGCAACGGCAGCCCTGAGAGGTGGGCCAGGAGGGGAGGCGGGGACCGGCTCCATTCCAGCGCCAGGGAGCTGGAGGAGGGGATTTGAACCCGGGTCCCAATCCTGGTCCACATCCCGAGATGCTGCCGGTCAGAGTTTGTGCTATCTGCGAGGCCGGAGCCATGTAGGCCCGACCGCAACACCGGTAGGCCTAAGGACCAGTTATTGGGGGGGACGGGACAAGGAAAGCATAGCTGCCAAGTCCGGATCGTAAAGATCCGGGATCGGCAGCGCGCGCATGACCGGTGGCGCTTCGCCCTTCTATGGGCACCAGAAAATGGCGGTGCCGGCGCCGGAAGTCGCTTCTGCGCATGACCGGAAACACGTGAAAGCGACTTCCGGTGCCGGCGCCGCCATTTTCTGATGCCCGTAGAAGGGCGAAGCGCCACCGGAAGTCGCGTCACGCAACTTCCGGTCATGCGCGGAAACGACTTCCGGCGGCGCCGCCGCCATTTTCTGGTGCCCATAGAAGGGCAAAGCGGCACCAGAAAAATGGCCGCCGGGAAGAAGCGAATTTAAGGGACAATGCCGGGATTTTTCGCCAAGCGGGAGACCGCTGGGAAACGGTGAGAAAAAAGGGGTTTTCCCGGCGGATACGGGATACTTGGCAGCTATGCAAGGAAAGGCCTGTTTGCAAGGACCCCCCCCCCTAAAAAACCCAACTCACCCAGCCAGGGACTCTGGGGCCTCTTCCATTTGGGGGTCTTGAGGGGCTCCTCCATGCAAGGCTCCTCTTGGCGCTCGATTTTGCAGATGATCTCGGGTTTGGCGGACGGGTGCCCTGTCGTGGGAGCAGAGGACAGCATCTTTATTTCCCCTTCATTTCTTGCAAGGATATTGCATCCTTTTCTCCAGGTGGTGCAAAGTGGCCCCCTCGTTCCCCACAACAAGAAGCCTGCGAGGTAGGCCGGGCGGAGAGGTAGCAAATGGCCCAAGGCCGCCCGGCGAGCGTTGCGGACGGGTCGCAATTCGAACCCGGGTCTCGCAGGTCTCACAGAGCAACACACTCTTTTTAAAATTTTTTCATTTTTTATTTGCATTTTCAAAAGCAGGAACAGAGAGCATATTTGACCCCCCCTCCCCCCCATCCCACTTACAACTTCATACCAAATACAGTCATACCTCGGTTTAAGTACGCTTCGTAGAATCATAGAAGCGTAGAGTTGGAAGAGACCACAAGGGCCATCCAGTCCAACCCCCTGCCGAGCAGGAAACACCATCAAAGCATTCTTGACATATGCCTGTCAAGCCTCTGCTTAAAGACCCCCAAAGAAGGAGACTCCACCACACTCCTTGGTAGCAAATTCCACTGCCGAACAGCTCTTACTGTCAGGAAGTTCTTCCTAATGTTTAGGTGGAATCTTCTTTCTTGAAGTTTGAATCCATTGCTCCGTGTCCGCTTCTCTGGAGCAGCAGAAAACAACCTTTCTCCCTCCTCCATATGACATCCTTTTATATATTTGAACATGGCTATCATATCACCCCTTAACCTTCTCTTCTCCAGGCTAAACATACCCAGCTCCCTAAGCCGTTCCTCATAAGGCACCGTTTCCAGGCCTTTGACTATTTTGGTTGCCCTCTTCTGGACACGTTCCAGCTTGTCAGTATCCTTCTTGAACTGTGGTGCCCAGAACTGGACACAGTATTCCAGGTGAGGTCTGACCAGAGCAGAATACAGTGGTACTATTACTTCCCTAGATCTAGATGCTATGCTCCTGTTGATACAGCCCAGAATTGCATTGGCTTTTTGAGCTGCTGCATCACACTGTTGACTCATGTCAAGTTTGTGGTCTACCAAGACTCCTAGATCCTTTTCACATGTACTGCTCTCAAGCCAGGTGTCACCCATCCTGTATTTGTGCCTTTCATTTTTTTTTTTTGCCCAAGTGTAGTACTTTACACTTCTCCTTGTTAAAATTCATCTTGTTTGCATTTTGCTTCAGTTTGAGTACTTTCAGTTTAAGTGCTCCGCGGACCCGTCTGGAACAGATTAATCCACTTTCCATTACAGTACTTTCAATGGGAAACAAAATAAAAAAAATTCCTTCCAGCAGCACCTTAAAGACCAACTAAGTTTTTTATTTTGGTATGAGGTTTCATGTGCATGCACACTGAAACAGAAGTCCCCAGACGCTTATATATAGAGAAAGGGTGGGGAGGGGTATCACTCAGAAGGGTGGTGGAAATGGGTGATTGACTGACTGATAGCTGTTGACGACTGTAAACGACTGCAAATGGTCTTGCATGAAAAAGGATGAGATGGCTGAAGATCGCTTTATCATGTATAATGAGATAAGAATCCAACGTCTCTGTTCAAACCAGGTCCCTCCATGGTTTTAAGCTTGGTGATAAGTTGCAATTCAGCAACTTCTCTTTCCAGTCTATTTCTGAAATTTGTTTGTAGTAAGACAGCTACTTTGAGATCTTGTATAGAATGTCCTGGGAGATTGAAGTGTTCTCCTACTGGTTTCTCTGTCTTGTAATTCCTGATGTCAGATTTATGTCCATTTATCCTTTGACGTAGGGTTTGGCCTCTTTGTCCAATATAGAGAGCTGAAGGGCACTGTTGGCATTTGATGGCATACACAATGTTAGAGAATGAGCAATTAAGTAGTCCTGAGATGGGAAAGTTTGCTTCAGGTTAAGTACAGACTTCCGGAAGCAGTTGCATACTTAAACCGAGGTACCACTGTACAGAATATCTGCATATACCATATGACTTCCCTTCCACACTTTTCCTGGTTCCTTTTGCTTTTCTACTACTCCGCGTAATCCACATCTTTTTCATCATCCCATTTGTTATCTATTAAATACCCTATTTCAACTCTGCTGGATTTACATGAGACCTGCTAAGCTACGTCTTTGTCTATACTGGTTCTTGAAATAGTAAATTATCCATTCCTTCTTATATTCCTCATCTTCGTTTTCTCTTATCCTGGACCAGCCAGTTCAGCATATTCAAATATATTACACTGCCATTCTTCCTTAGTGGGTACTATGCTTGTTCTCCACCTTTGTGCCAATAAGGTTCTAGCTGCGGCGGTGGCATATAGTAGTAAACTCTTTTGTTTCTTTGGGACCTCCATTGTTACCATCCCCAAGAGCAAAATCTCAGGTGTTTGGGGGGAAGTTTTTTAAAACTATCTTTTTTAATTCATTATATATAGTTCCCCAATATTCCTTAATTATTTTACAGGACTACCACATTTTTTAAAAAAAGATCCCTCAATTTCATTACACTTCCAACATATATCTTTTTCTTTTTTAGACATTTTCGCCAATCTGATGGGTGTTAAGTACCCTCTGTGGGCCATTTTCATCATATTTTATTTTATTGCATAAAGTACGTATTTATTTTCCACAACCTTCCCCATAATTCATAATCAATATGATGACCCACATCTTGTGCCGGACCAACACTCTAACCACTACACCAGGCGGGCTTGCAGCACCTCCCTTATGGTCGTCCAAGAATGACGACAGGATGTTGCCACTATCCCTTATGCCCGCAGCAGGTGCCTTCGTTCTGCAGGTCGGTCTCTCCTCCAAGCCCCCGCACCATCAAAAACTAGCGCCAATGAAACTCAGAGCAGGGCCTTCATCGTGGCTGCCCCTGATCTGTGGAATTGTATCCCTGTTGGAATATGACATGCACCCCAGGCGGCACTTTTCTGAAACAACTGAAGACATTGTTTCATTTCAACAGGCTTTTCAGGCTGGATGAAAAAGCCGCTGGCTTAGAAGTGCTCATTTTGTACTGTTTCAAAATCTACCTCAGTGGTTAGCGTATTGTATCAGTTTTCAAAGTGATTCGAAACAACGACAACTATTTCTAGCTCTTCTGAATGACATAGTGATAAATTGCCTCGAGATGCATGCGGAAATAGAGTCATAAAATAAATAAATAGTAATACCTGTTCCGCATTTGTAAGAACTCTTTATTTTTTAGTGTGGTGACACTCTCGAACTCCCTGCCTCTTGACGTCAGGTGAGCACCTTCACTGTATTCTTTTCGGCACCTCTGGGTCCGCTTAGCACACTTTGGGAGCACACTGAATTACAGAGATGATTTGTGGCTGGGTGATGGCACTGCCCTTCCCTTCCTCCTGCACCCTCCACAAAGATGCTCCAAAGAGTTGGGGGAACCCCCAGAACAGATTTAGGGGGCACGTAACAGTATTGACAGAATGCCTGGTTTTCATCATTATTTTAATTGTGTAATGTATTTTATTCTGTTTTACATACTTTGTTCTGTAATGGCTTTGGCCACGCAAATAAATAATATTCGTATTTATAATATATCAGTCATGGGGGATGTAATCCACTGGGAGCAGTCAAATACAACATTCCTTGTTTTGCTAGAGTGGGCGTGCAAAGGGATGTTTGGTCCAGCCAGTCAAAACTTCCTGTTCCTCCTGGCCTGGAGCATCCTTCCTTGCATGTGACTAGTGGGTAGGCGTGACCTTTTCAGACCTGGTAAAAGGACAAGGCATGCTGCCACTCTCTCTCTTTTCCATCTTCTTTTCGTCCTGCAAACTTCCTGGAATGAACTGCTGGC